>NC_041393.1:240115140-240127406 GCF_002162155.2 Triticum dicoccoides
CACTCATGAACGTGGTTTGTATCTCTCACACGCACCCCACGTAGGTGGGGGACGTGCATGAAGAGAAGAGGTGCATGCACGGCGCACATACTCCCGTCTCTTTCCCAACCACACCCGCACGGGTACACGGTGGAGCTCATTTCTGTATGAAAAAGGCGGCCCACGTGGTAATTTGGCACGTGTACTGGTTGTCCACTTGGTGGAGGGAGGATCGCCTACCACGGGTGAACAAACAAATTGCGACTTGGCGTGTTATGTTAAAAAAAGAGGCAAACTATGTGGGGCCTACCTTAGAGGCAAGGCTCTATACACTGGAGTACTTTTGATGTGTCCCGTCAACTCGCAGAACAAGGAGAAGCTTGCTTAGTACGTCGTCTCCCCCGCCCATGGGAACGGTGGCTCGCAGGATGAGGTGAAGCTTGCTCAGCCTTACGCCTGCTCCCTCGCCCATGCACGCAGTGGCTCGCAGGACGAGGATAGAAATTTACTACTCCCTCCGTTTACTCCTCGTCCCTACTACCTTGGTTATAGAGATTATATCATATTGTTTGGAATATATATGTCCTTTAGTAGATTTCAATATGAACTACTAGTACATACTCCAAACACTGATGTATATAGACATATTTTAGAGTGTAGATTCACTCATTTTGCTCTGTATGTAGCACTCTCCCTCGCCCCTCGACCCTCGCCCACGTGGTGGACGTGCAACAATTCATTCGGTCTCATATAGCCAGAACGATATATACTGCACTACCATTATTGCTCGACTTCCTGAAGAGGCGAAGAGCCAATCGCAGGGTTAATATTTTGGAGATGCCAAGCGCAAGGTTATAGGAGAACGAGTAGTAGGTGCCGCATCATTTATAAATAAAGTTTTTTTTCTTCAGTGGCACGTACGCAATATGATAGGTTCATATGGAGAGAAAAGGAAACCACTCCACTATATACATAGTCAGGACGGGCCAGCCTACATGGTTGCTTGCTGGGGTTGCTCTCTTCACACTCTCTCGCACAAAACGACTGTGGCCACATCTCTAACATCCCGGCGGATCACGTCCGCTTGGGGAAGGGGCGGATGCTTAGTGTAGATGCGGTGGCCGTCGCCGATGGTGAAAAACCCACTCTCGGCACGTCCCGATCAGGGGTCCCCGCCGTTCTATCTCACAAAGCCGGTGAGGTTCCCTTTGTCCCTTTCTCACTGCCGCGACGTGGGCAGTTTCCGCCTCCCACCGCCCTCTTCAAGGTTGAGCTATGTCCCTCAGGTACAACTCCCTTTACAGCCGGCTTGCACCACTGCTCCAGCTGCCCACATCACTCCCTGTGGATATTTCTCTAATTATTTGCCCCGCACATACCTCTACTGGCTTCTACGTACTGTATTTGTGATGAGTTTATGTCTCATCAACTAGTCCCATTAATCTTATTCTAATCACGCTACTTCAATTTCTTTGCCACAGGGATGCTCATCTCGATTTTGGTGAAACTGCACAAAATGATCCGATGGTCAAAAGGTTGCAAACTTCATTTATTAGGAAGCTCGAACGTTGCCAGCAAATTGAAGCCTGGTCAGGGTTCACGGTTCAAGGGCTAGGGACTGCATGGATTGTTTTTTTCTTTAGCTGCCTCTGTTCCGAAATAAGTGTCAACTTTAGTAGTAGTACAACTTTGTACTAAAGTTTGCACAAAGTTGAGACACTTATTTTGGAACGGAGGGAGTACATATTTGCTATGATCTATTAATCATTGAGATGCAATAGCATGGATGTTAGTCTCCTTTGTATTTGGTGAAATGTTGCAACGGGCAACCTTGGATGCAAGATACATGTAACAGAAGCTGGAAGCTTCATAGCATTGTACAAATTTATCTCGCTGATAAATTACAGTACGTACTATACTAGTACTTCCTCCATTCAGAAATATAAGTCTTTGTAGAGATTTCACCATGAACCACATGCAGATGTATATAGATGCGTTTTAAGTGTAGATTCATTCATTTTGTTCCGTATGTAGTTCACCTAGTGGAATCTCTACAAAGACTTATCTACTAGTAATAGCTAGCCCCCACTACTAGGAATTCTCTATCCTCTCCTTGAGCCACATCATCAAAATTGATGTAGCCGTTAGATGAAGTAAATCAGTCCATAATAGCCATCTGATCTAGACGTTGAGAGGCTCCGCACTAAGTCACATGCAAGCATGCAGAAATACCGTGGCACATGCATGTGAGTGGGTTTTAAATCACATCAACATGTCTGCATGCAAGCATGCACTGGTAGCATGCATGTAAGTGAGCTTTTAAGTCCCATTAACATGTCAAAAAGAAATATATAATCCCATTATGCAGTAGGAGTTGGCTGATCTTTTTTCCTTACGTGGGATGATCTAAATGATGATGGGAGTTTATTTAGTTTGGCTACCACATTTGTCATGCGGTTATAGATTTTTTTAGTTCTATGAAATCAATAATTTTGCGCAAAGAGATATACCGCTGTTCCGCGGCAACGCGCGGGGACTCATCTAGTAATATTTAGGAACGGAGGGAGTACTATGTAAAGAGTTAGGAGTCGCACGGTGATAGTGTGAGGTGGGCCATGTAATCACTGAGCATGCGTGTTTTCACTGCTCTTGCACGCCTCCGCTTTAAGAAAGGAGAAAATTGAAATCTAGTAGTAGTAGTACCTCCTTTCGCCGAAAGCGTGGGACATCTAGCAGTCCTACCACCTCAATAATAAAGACCAATGAGCCGTCAAATCACATAGACCTAGCAGTAAGTTGGACAGATAAAGCAACCATCACTCTTGCGCCAGTGAGAGGTCGCGTCCGCTCTGCCTGGGCATGAATGCGGCACCGATTCTTTGGAGTGGCGCTACCGTTTCGGGCTGGAAGCGCGCGCGGGCGATGGAGGGGCTTTGAGTGGGCCAGGCTGGTCAGGAGCGGGCGTGGCAGCTATCCGCATGTCCCTACCAGACACGCCCGGAAACGAGAGGATGCACCAACTCTCGCGGCTAAAATCGTACAATACACACCATCTCTCTGTAGGAGTAGGTCTATCTGTTGCTCTCTCTATCACACACATGCTGTTAAACACACACACACACACGCGCGCGCGTGCGCGCGTGCACCTTGGTCCCATTGCACCTTCTAACGTGACTTATTACACCTGGACAGAGGGAGTAGTAAGTATACAAGATACGGTGGCACACTGACTTAAGTCGAATACAAGTGCCCAAAATTTGTGTGCATGTTATAATAAGGATTCACTTAAAATAATATGTGAGCGAACAGAGGGATCAATTTGATAGTGTTCCCGAGCAGTAGCGAGATGTGTGAGGTAAGATACACCACTGGCGCTTTTAATTTTTCTTATTAGTTTGTTTGTTTCACCCTCTGACTAGTGGGACCCAACGTACTACGTGGAGAGAGGTAAGGTGACTAAGGCTGCATTATTTCTGCACCACTGTGGATAGTCTTACCACCAAAGCCACATGACACGATTATGATTGAAATCCCAATGACTCCCACACACACAAAAAAAACACGACATGCTTGTCACACGAATGCAGGAATGTATAAAAGGTTATTTTCCTCTCGTTGAACATAACGGGAGGCTTGTGTAGCTGGTTAGCCTATTCGCTCATCAAACTTGAGGTCTCGGGTTCGATAACTACACTTGAGCATAATTTGTGCCAGGAGGATTCTTTGACTGGTCAAAATGTTTTCTAGGGTTTGCACGCTTCACACTCTCTCTCCAGTATATATATACATGCTAGAGCCTCAGCGCTTGTAGTTGCTCCTTCACACTCTCTCGCCCTCTCCCGCTGGAGCCTCAGCGCTTGTAGTTGCTCTCTTCACACTCTCTCGCCCTCTCCAGATCTAAACAAGACTTTGTTGGCCTCTCTCTCCCCTCACCGCTGCTCAAAGAGCCGGCAGGATCCGTCCGCCGGGAAGGGAAGGAGGCTTAATGCTATCGCCGTCGGCGAGGGAGGGAATCCACTACCGGTGTAGCTGTTCACTTTCCACCCAACGGCGGCGCGGGAGGGCCTTCGACCCCTTCTTCTTCTTCATCGTCCCGTCGCCCACCGAACCACGCCCCAAGAACCTTAAGGTATAATTTACTTACTCCACATGCATTGCTCTAGCTGCATGTATACCATGAATCTAGGACATGGTTCAAAGAGGAAAGGAGTGGGAAAAGTTGTATAGAGCATGAATCAAGGACGTGGTTCAAAGAGGAAATGAAGTGGGAAAGTTGTATAGCATGAATCTAGGACGTGGTTCAAAGAGGAAAGGAATGGGGGAAAGTAGTGGGGAAAGTTGTATCGCATAAACCAGGACGTGGTTCAAAGAGGAAAGGAAGGGGCAAAAGTACTAGTTCAAAAATGAAAGGAAGGGACAAGGCTGTAGAGTTTGAGCAGGACTAGATTTTTTGCGCTCACATAGGAAAAGGTGTCTAAAGATAACAAAACTGGGACCAACACAAATATGCTCCTTGTTTGTTTGTTCTTTGTTGCAACAGACTATGCATGACCACAGTACGTCGGTAGATGCACATGGTGCTGGTGCGTCCACTGTCCCGTGCAACTCATTAGCTGTTGTTAATCCAAGGTCGTGTTTGGTTAAAAACTCCCTAGTCCCTACCTACTTGGTTCCAAGGACTAAACATGGACTAGAGGTTATTAAATGACATGCTAAAAGACCATGTTACCCCTAGTAATGAACTAATAGAGATAAGGTGCGATGCATGGCAGGGGCAACTGTTGGAAAAAGTCCCAAAAATACTCCCTCGGGGTCTTCTTTCTTTAGTCCCAAATGCCCACTTTTAGTCCCTAAAAGTCCCTCATTTTTGGTTTAGATGGGACTGACACGGAGTTTTTTTAGTCCCTAAACCAAAATGTCCCTGTAAACAAACACCCTCTAATAATGCCGCTGGAAAATTGATGCAATGCCACAGTTAAAAGCAAATTACATGTTTAACGAATTTTATTGTTAATATAATCTCTATGTTAATATTAATCAATGCCACTATTTGAGAAATGCTACTGTCTTGCTTTCTTTCCCATTTAGATAAGGTAGATGCTTCTTTTTGTTTGCTTTTGTGTCATCCACCGTTATTGACCACTAATTGTTTCCTTTGCACCTGTGTAAACATGGTTATCTACTTCACCTCGTTGCCATTGTGACCTTTTGTTGCACTGCACAAAACACTTTTGTTTTAAGAGTGTTTTTTGCAGTTCAACCAAAATGTCACACCGACAACGTTGCTTGATTGCTTGATCTTAGTGGGACTGCACAAGATGAGACTTACTTCCTATCTGTTAAGGCGAATTTGGTTCAGATCTTCTTCTTGTGAGTTGTTTGAATTCCGCATCATGAGAGGTCAGTACTAGCCTTCTTTCACATGATTCTGCAGTGTGCTTTCATATGTTGTGCTACTTGTACGATAATGTTGCTTGATTTTAGTGAACTGCACAAATGGAGACAAGACTTCCAATCTGTATGTGCACCGTAATATCCCATTGAGGTAAGATAAGGATATTTCACAACTGCTGGCCTGTATTTTGCCACTTTCATCAGAAAATTAAGTTTAGTACTATACTTGTGCTCCCTAATTGACATGCCAATTCTTACATTGAAGGCGAAGCTTGTTTGTTATTGAACCAAGTGATGAAGGGGAAGAACAAGCGGAAGAAAAACAAAAATCAACTCCCGGTGCTGTAATGAAGCACTGGAACTGTGATGACACAAGTAATGATATAGTTTTGCATCTTAATTTATTGCTATGGCTGGGATGAGCAATTGTTTTGCCACTGGTTTGATGCCACTCTTAATGTAATACGTAATTATCTCTACTTGTGCAAACAGGGATCTTCTTTGAACATACCATATATTTTAGTGGAACTGCACAAGAAGATGATGGAAACATTAAACTAATCGAGGAGTATATAGTAAGCATGGCCACCACCGTAGATAGCAACAGATGGTTCTGGAGAAGTGCTTCATCTGTACGCTCTACACAATAAGCCTCCTGAGAAAGGTTGGTACTCGCCCACTGATTTCATCCATATGATTGAGCTTTGTCATCTCTATTGGTGTTGTGCTACTGTTTAGATACTGTCATGAAAAAGTGGTATTGTCCTTGAGAAGTGCTTCATCTGTGTTGTTTTAAATATTTCCTTTCCTTTTTTCGAGCAAACAGGGATGCTAGCATTTAGTAGTCCTCTTGTCTTTGCACAACAGGATCATCTTCCTCTGAAGATGAATATGGAGTACGTGAAGTGGCTAGTTCCGATTATGCCAGGATGAAGAAGCCATGTCTATCTTCTCATCAGAAGGAGCAGTTGAAGGATGGTTACATTAATCCCCACAAGACCAAACTAACTTCAGCTCAGAAGGACTGACAAATCTCCATTTTTTGCTGTGATGCACCAGTACAATGTTCTAGGATTCTTTCTAGTGAGTTCCATTTTTCTAAAAGTGTGCTCTACATGGACCATGTATGTGCCTGTTGAAACTGTCAATTCGTAGTACAGTTTGCTTTATACTAATCACTTTTTTGTATTTGTGCAAACAGGGGTGCTTAGCTTGATTTCAATGGGAACTGCACAAAATGTTCATGAATACATCGAATCATTCATTTCCACCACAAGAAAGGAGGTGCCGATAAGTTCAAGGCGTTGCAACATATAAGGGCAAAATCATACAAGCTACGCACGAATTTGGTTGATTTTGGTGGAACTGCACAAAAAGAACACCTGGTTTATTTAGCACGAGGTGCCATGTCAATGTCCGAACTGATGGCAAACCCTGCCCATTCCACAATTGCAGGCATTTGATATTTTGGAATGAGACAACCTTGTCAAATTTTGGTCATTGATTTTAGCAAGACATGCATTTGATATTTTCGAATGGGACGCCCTTTGCTCTCAGCAGCATCGATCAATTTTTTCTTTATTCTTTAGTTGTGAAGTAAATATTGCCTATGACATGTGAGTCGCTGAGATGCATAATCATCGATTTTTTTGAATGTTCTCTATGAATTGCCAGGCCTGTGTGTTTGATTGCAATGTACAGAAACACTAAAAAGCTGCTCAAACTCTTTGTACTCCTACTGTTCCTTTTTACTTCGCACATAGTGAAAGTGCATACTTTTTGTATAAGATTGGTCAAAGTAGAGATACTTTGATTGCAGACAAAACTTGTATGCAGACTAGAATGGACCGGAGGGAGTACATGTGAAACTGCTGCAAACGAGGTGATCACCCTGGGAATAATGCTAGTACGTATTGTTTTGCATGTTCATCCAATGCCAGTGATACATGAATTTGAACTAATCGAAATAAATTCATTCATACATGGTCGGATTTCATATAAACATGCCGGATTTCATTACATTTCATACATTCTTCAACTAAAAATGGGTGCGCTAGAGGTATAATTTATTAACCGAAGCTACCCACCTGTGTCCCGCTGAGCCGGACAGAAGCTTCAGTGACTTAACTACAGGTGCAGTTGCGTAACTGACATGTGGCCTATTGGGCCCACGTGTCAGTCGGCCAACTGCACCAGCAGTTAAGTAGAAGCAGCCTTCTTCTCCAGCGCAGCTCTCCGACTCCACGTCGCCGCCAAGAAGCTAACCGGCCGTCAATGGTCAACCCGCCTAGCTTGGCTTCAACCGGAGGGTAGCAGCGACGGCCTTACTTGGACCCGAGCGGCGGTGACCTATCATGTTCTATTCTTCCTTGTTTTCTGTGTGGCGCGGCCTCGTTGGCAGCGGGGTGGGGCCTCGGCGGAGCCGGCGATGTCCTCTGCCTCGTTGTTGGCGGGGAGGGGCCTCGGCGGAGCCGGCGTACCGGCGGTGTCCTCTGCCTCGTTGTTGGCATCGCGGGGCCTCGGTGCAGCAGGGCCTCGTCGAAGCCAGCGGAGCGGGGACTCATCGGAGCTGGCATTCTCCTCTGCCTCGTCCTCGGTCTCGCCAAACAGCGCCTCGCCCGCTTCATCGCCCTCTTTGCTAGCCTCTTTGTAGGCGGCCGCAGCCTCCGTCACCCGCATGCGGTACCGCCAGCTCTCGAGGCGTCCCTTGCGAGCGGAGTGGTATGAGTCGAGCAGCGCCTCCTACTCCGCCCGCTCCGCGGTGAACCGCTCCTCCACCTGCAGGTGCTCCTGGAGGAGATGGTGGTTGTAGGCGGCGTCGGCCTGCGCCTTCCGGAACTGCTCCTCACGCATCTGCCTCACCATGTCCATATATTGGGCACAAGCCTCGCCGATGGTCATGGTGCAATGCACCGGCGAGGATGGCGGGGAGGAGGGGGTTGGCGCCGGATCATCGACTACCATGTTCTCCATTGGGACATAGTCGTCCTCCGGCTGCCTGGCGGCCAGCCGGTCGGCAGCAATGGCTGCCATATCCTTGTGGTCCGTTGTCCGCCCGTCCCGAAGAGCGCTGGAGCGCGAGGAAGCCATGGTAAGCAGCAGTGGTGTGGACAGGAGAAAGGGAATGGATGTAGATGACTGCAGCTATGGTCGGTGCAGCAGTTTATATAGCAATGGTGGGCGGGCGGAGGGACGGACGTGTGGCGCCGGAGTAGCCGCCTCGACAACCGCATATCATTAATGTGGGTGGCAGATGGACGGACAGATGACACTTGTGTTGTTTGAAGGTGGAGCAATCTCCTGCACCGGGAAGCGGGGCGGGCGGCTGACTGTTTCGGGCGGAAAGCGCGCGTGGGCGAGGAGATGACTTTACTTGGAGAGGATGACAATGGGGATCCACCAGGTCCATAGCCTCATTTACGCAAGTGCCTCCTTATTATATATATATATATATATATATATATATATATATATATATATATATATATATATATATATATATATAACTATAATTTATTTTGCTTCCTCCTGGTTTCCTAAAATCACGGTCCCACACCATTGTCAACCTATGTACTCCCTCCTTTCCGGTTTATAGGGCTTATCTCAAAATTTTAGTTTTTCCATTTTATAAGGCTCAATTTGGTTGTTTTCCATCACATGTTCAGATTCCAAGGTGCATTAAATCATTGCATGCAAGTATTAAGAGAAAATTGACCAATGCATGTACTTTATGCATGCATGCATTGCAATTAATGCATTGATAAACATAATTTTTTGAGGATAACAAGAGCATTAATTAGGTGCTTTTGCAAAACTACAAAAAATATTCCACCACTCGCCATCTACCTTGATTGGTGAGCTTTTTGAATTGAGCACTATAAACCGGAAAGGAGGGAGTAGTCAATAAACGAGAGAATTGCACAAGAAGCGGCCGACAGCTGTGACCAAGCAACTCGAGCAGTATTTGTGTTTTTGAGGTGTGAGCATTGCAGAGTTTTCGAAGTTTAGACCAGATATTAATTTTTCTCCTCTGAACAACAACAAAAACATCGCTGCAGGTATTAACTCGGCGGGCTGTGGACCGTCTAGCCCAGGCCAGATATCCAGCCCAGATATTAATTTTTTTCAAGCTGAAAATGGCTAGCCCAACTATACTTTTTTTAGGAATACCCAGGCAAGGTCAAGTTGTTATTCTCCGTCCCGCTGGGCTGCAAATCTTTCCTAGGAGGGATGCATTAGGCTTAACAAGAAAATGGGCTTTAAGAAATAATAAATGGGATGTAATTATAAAAACTGGGCAGTAACTATAATAAAATGCACCAAACACGTGATTACTTTATAAAATATTATTTTTGGATATTGGAAATTTTAATTTCATTAATTGTTGCGAGCGCAATGTTTCGTTGGATTTTTACGTAATATAAATTTATATTGAAATTGTATTTAATCTGACTAGAAATTTCGGGATAAAAATATTTCGGATCCCACCAAAATGTGGGAAATTTTATTGAATTTTGTTTTGAACGGTTGGTTGAAATGGGCTGTACTTTTAACAAACTGTAAATGGGCTGTAGTAAATTCCATTAGAATTCAAAAATGGGCTACACATTCTTACAAATCTCAAATGGGCTATAAGTTCTCTGCCACACACTTCTGGCCTTACTAAGTTGACACGTCCCCTAAAAAATAGAGTTGACGTGTATGCAAGGCTTTGTCAACTTATAGTCAACACACGGTTCTAGCAGCAGTGGCCGTTGGATGTCCATCCAACGGATGCCGTGCTTCTTCTTCAATCTTGGATATTCTAGATTCACCCGCCAAAAAAATGATTCCTCCCCCTGACATCTGGGGCGCATCGTTTCGGAAGCTGACCTGTGGGCCTACTAAGTTGACGTACCAAGGGCTTTGTCAACTTAGTCAATATAAAAGATTCTAGCTGCAGTGACCGTACGATGTCCATCCAACGGCTGTCGTGCTTCTTCAACCTCTGGTCTTCTTGCTCCAGCCCCCAAAGCAGCTCCGGTCGTGCCGCCTACTCCTGCCTCCCGTGGCCAGCTGTGCTGCCGCGGAGGCCTCACCGCCCCCTACTACTCCCACCGCTGGCCAGGCCATCCCTCAACTCACCCACACCCCCTGTTATTCTGCAGCGATGGCAGCGCAGCTGAACCAGTGAACCCTCGTACTCCTCTCCGCATGTGCATCCACTGCCGCGTCTTCCCCGGCTCCGCGTCATCCCCTTCCTAGGCCTCGCCGTCGTCCACCGCCGTGGTGCTCTCGGCGCGGCGTGGTCAACGTGGTCAAGGTACGACTTCCATCAGACGTGGACTGTATGTGGAGAGGCTGACAGCTGGGTCCACGGCAGCCGCAAGGAAGTGCCTCCTTATTACGTGCAAAATAATTATTCCTCCACCTGACAGCGGGGACCCACTGGATGGGCCACCGTATTTTGCGGAAAAAATGATTCGCCCCTGACTGCTGGGACCCATGAGCTACACCTTCGCACGCAAGGAAGTGCGTCCGGAAAAAAAATGATTCGCCCCCTTGACTTCTGGGACCCACCAGCTACATCTTCGCACGCAAGGAAGTGCGTTCAAAAAAAAAACAATTCGCCCCCCGACTGCTGGGACCCACCAGCTACACCTTCGCACACAAGGAAGTGCGTCCGGACAAAACAAAAATGATTCGCCCCCTGACTACTGGGACCCAGCAGCTACACCTTCGCACGCAAGGAAGTGCGTCCGGGCAAAAAAACAAAAACGATTCGCCCCCCTGACTGCTGGGACCCACCAGCTACATCTTCGTAGGCAAGGAAGTGCCTGACAGCCGGGACCCACCTGGTCGAAGCGTACGTAGTGTTGTCATTCTGGTTGCGAACGTGTACGTACATACTGGTCGTTGTAGAGGCGCGCACGTGTCGTAGTAGAGGCGCGCACGTAGCATGTACACGCACGTACATCGGCCAGGGTGCAAGAAAGAAAATACGGCCACATACGTACATACGGGCAGGGTCTCGAATGCCTACTCGCACATACGTACATGGCTGGGTCGGAAGGAGAAACAACGTCGTCGTCGTGTTCATGGGGAGCCAACCGGATGGGTCGGAACGGAATGCGTGGTCGTGTTCATCGGGAGTGCTTGGACGGAACCGGCGATGGAAACGAGGCCTGCCATACCACAGAACGGATGAAACAGACGTCCTACGTTCGGAACGGGGTCCTGTTGATCGGGAGGGGTGTGGTGTACCGCAAAACAGAGGAAACGGACCTCCTACGGTCAAAACGGGGGTCATGTTGATCGGGAGGGGTGTGGCGTACCACAAAACGGAGGAAACAGACCTCCTACGGTCGAAACGAGGGTCCTGTTGATCGGGAGGGGTGTAGCGTACCGCAAAACAGAGAAAACGGACCTCCTACGGTCGAAATGGGGTTCCTGTTGATCGGGAGGGGTGTGGCGTACCGCAAAACGGACGAAACGGACCTCCTACGGTCGAAACGGGGGTCCTGTTGATCGTGAGGGGTGTGGCGTACCGCAAAACGGACGAAATGGACTTGTGTTGGAGCGCTACGGTCGAAACGAGGGTCCTGTTCATCAGGAGGGGTGGGGCATACCGCACAAAGGGACTCCACGAGATACTGTTCATCTCCACCGTCGACCTCCTCCAGCCTCCACAGGCTACCGTCGACCTCCTCCAGCCTCCACAGGCTACCGTCGACCTCCTCCAGCCTCCACGGGCTCCTGTTCATCCAGCCTCCACCGCGCGCTACTCCACTGGCTACTGTTCAACCACCCCTCCACGGGCACCCCTCCACCGTCTACTGTTCATCCAGCCCTCCACACCACGGGGTCCTGTTCAACCACCCCTCCACGGGCACCCCTCCACTGTCTACTGTTCA
>NC_041393.1:240127674-240223147 GCF_002162155.2 Triticum dicoccoides
TCACTGTTCATCCAATCGATCAGCTTCAGTTAGCAGCAGTAGCGAAGGAATCGCTCGATCGGATTCAGTTAACAGCCATCGATCGATCGCTCGGGTTCAGTAACGCGTAGCCTGCAGTGCAATCGCTCGGGTTCAGTTAGAGCCCAACGCCTCGCTCAGGTTCAGTTAGAGCCAACACCTCGCACGTGTACGAGAGAAACGCGCATCGCTCGGCCCCCGACCTCCACCATAACCAGGAACTCCCCGAAATTTTCCTCGCCCTTGCTTCTACCACGTTTTTTTCCGTCATGGACGGCCCAAAGAATGTCATGCAGCTGCGTCTCCGGCCCACCCAGGATGAAAAGCCCATTTTCTGTCATGATTTTTTGTCATAGAAGTAGGAGCCCACCACATCTATGATGATACCGGGTTTTGTCACAATTATCATCATAGAAGTGTCATATGTATGACAGAATTTTTTTTTCGTTCGGCCCAAAATGTCATAGATGTGTCTTTTTTTTGTAGTGAATGGTGCTTTCATTGAGAGTTCCTCTTTGTCGTTGCTGCAAGGCTCGATGGCTCCTTCAATCCTCAACAACAACACGGTCCAGGGTGAGACCTTTGTCCCCGGACAGATCTTCGTGTTCGGCGACTTCGCACTGCGGGCCAATTCGCTCGGCCATCTGGAGCAGATCGACAGCTACGCCCCTGGCCATCAGGTCAGGTTCGGAAACTTGAACTACACGGCTGATATCCGCGGAGACTTGATCTTTGACAGATTCGGGCCTACGCCAGGAGCGCCGAACAGTCACGATGAGAACGGCTTGGACCTGCTGTCGGACAATACTCGGGATATCACGCCTGCAGGAGCCCCGGACCTAAATCCGGGGCAGATTGCATCGTCCGGGGACGGGTGGATGGACCCCACCCCGGAGGCCGCACACTCATCGGTGGTAGAGCCGAACACAGACTTCACCCCCCAGGAAACCTATGTCTCCGGACCCCTGAACTTGTGTCCGGTTGTAGGTCCCAGACCGCGCGCCCCCGAGCCCGCCGGTTCTGGCTGGGCTCCGGTAATGGAATTTTCCGCTGCGGATATCTTCCAGCACTCGCCCTTTGGCGACATGATGAACTCACTAAAGTCTCTCTCTTTGTCAGGAAACTCTTGGCCGAACTATGTCCGGCTCAAGGGGGAAGAAGGCGACAAAGAAATTCGTTGCCCACCCACCACCCACTTCATAGCCACTGTCGACGACGTGCTTAACTTCGACTCCGATGACGCCGACGGTATGGACGTCGGTGCAGGAGATGATTTAGAACCACGACCCACAGGGCGCTGGACTGCCATCTCATCATATGATATATACATGGTGGATACGCTTAAGGAGGACGATGGCGACAAAACGAAGGATAAAACCCTCGGACAAAAGCCAAAACGACAGCGCAGACGCCGCTCTAAGTCCAGCCATAGTAAAAATAGCGATAACAACGCTAGAAAGATCGACACCCCAGTCAACTGTGAAGGCAACAACGACCATATGGACCTAGCGATGGAGCAGGCTGAGCCAGGTCACGCCGAACACAGCCCGGAGCAGACGCCCGATCACAGTGGTCCCGAGGGACGAACTCATCAAACTGCCCCGGGACAGGAGCACAGTCCGGACGACGACGCATTCATCATCCCGGAAACACGTTCGGAACAAGACAACCTCCACAAAAGGCTTATGGCCACTACGAGACGTCTAAAGAAGCAGAAGCAAAGGCTTAAAGCCGCACAAGAAACGCTCAATCGCAGATGGAATAAAGTGCTAGACACTAAAGAAAAATACAGCGACGGTCGCCACACAAAGAGCTACCCAAAGCGCAAGCTGCTGCCAGAATTCGACGACGAGGCCGTTCCACTGAAGAACAATACGGCCAGTAGGCCAGACCAACTAATTCATAACCGTAATAGAGCAGCTACTGACGCCGCACACAATTTACATGAGCTCCTGGATAAAAAGGCCGGCGCAACAAGGTCCATCTATGGATCTAGAGGAGACGCCCCGGTGGAGGACTATGGTCACCAAAACGATCAGACTGATCGAGTACTAGTTCGGAATCAGCACCGGACACAACAACAACCAACGGCATGCCACAACACGTCCAGATACAGAGGGGCTTCTCACCCTCTGTGCTTCACCGAAGAGGTACTGGACCACGAATTTCCACAGGGTTTTAAACCTGTGAACATAGAGGCATATGACGGAACGACAGACCCTGGGGTCTGGATCGAGGATTTATCCTGCATATCCACATGGCTCGTGGGGACGACCTTCACTCCATCAAATACCTTCCCCTCAAGTTGAAGGGACCAGATCGGCACTGGTTGCAAAGCCTCCCCGAAAATTCAATCGGAAGTTGGGAGGAACTCTAGGATGCTTTCAGGGCCAATTTTCAAGGGACCTATGCCCAACCTCCAGACGTGGACGATTTAAGTCACATAATTCAACAGCCCGGAGAGTCCGCCCGCAAGCTTTGGAACAGATTCCTCACTAAGAAGAATCAAATTCTCGATTGTCCGGATGCCAAAGCCTTAGCGGCCTTCAAGCACAGTATCCGGGACGAATGGCTCGCCAGACACCTCAGCCAAGTAAAGCCGAGGACAATGGCAGCCTTAACAAGCCTTATGACCCGCTTTTGCGCGGGTGAAGACAGCTGGTTGGCCCGGAGAGGCACCAGCGACCCAAGTACATCCGAAATCAGGGATGTTAACGCGAAGCCACGTCGCAATAAAAACAAACGTCGAAACAAGGAAGAAAGTCCAGACAACACAACAGTCAACACCGGATTCAGGGGCTCTCGACCTGGTCAACAAAAGAAGCCATTTAAAGGTAGCTGACGATGTCCTGGACTAGGGGCTACTCACCATGTCATCTCCTGATCTGTTAGATTGGGCCGAGGACCCCCATGGCCGTATACTCATGGGCCAGTACGGACAGCTGCCGCATACAAGGAAGATTCCGCAAGACTTGGCGATCAAGACAATGACTCCTCCCCCACCGGCGTATTCGGCTAGGACTCTTGTTATCCTAGGCCTCTAGTGCATTATATAAACCGAGGCCAGGCTAGTCGATAGAGATATATAACAATCATACCATAGGCTAGCTTCTAGGGTTTAGCCTCTTTGATTTCGTGGTAGATCTACTCTTGTACTACCCATATCATCAATATTAATCAAGCGGGAGTAGGGTTTTACCTCCATCGAGAGGGCCCGAACCTGGGTAAAAACATCGTGTCCCTTGTCTCCTGTTACCATCCGCCCAGACGCACAGTTCGGGACCCCCTACCCGAGATCCGCCGGTTTTGACACTGACATTGGTGCTTTCATTGAGAGTTCCGCTGTGTGTTCGGCAAAGGGTCGATGACTCGCCTGCAGATCAACTACGACTTCGGCATCTTCATCACCAGCTCGACTGGTCACCTTGGTTCGCCCAAGGACTGCGCCCTGCCTCTGACCGTCATGTTCGGATGAGGGCCTTCATCAACATCAACTCCGATCTCTATCAAGATCATGGAGGAATCATCCAGGGAGCCCAGGGGCTCGACGTCAACATTGCCCTTGGGCGACCGTGCTGTTTTTCTGGACAGCGAACTTGTGTCCGCCGTCACCGCCTCCTCAAGTGTCGGTTCGAAGATTGCTTCAGTGGAATAGTGCGGAATTGAATCTACAACATCCCTGGAAAATTTCGTCGAGTTCCGATGGAGGAATCTCTGACAATCCGTGACATACCGGAGCCTTGTCAAATCTGAATGAGGATCTGGACGAGTTTAGGGCGTGGTGTCCAGCTTCTAGCTCGGACGTGCTTTGGAAGATCCAACCGTTGATCAGTTGCGGAATTCCTATATCTACCACCTCCCAAAATTTCAGCTCGATCTGACCGTCCAAACTCCGGGAACCTTCCGATTACTGCATCACTTTTCGGATCTATTTTCTGTCCGAAAACGAATTCGACCCGAGTTCGACTTTTTTATGAACGGGAATTCAGACATCCTTTTTGAAGGAAGTTTTGTATGGGGTATCGTGTTTTGTTCCCGAACACATCCCACTAACCTTAAAATCTTTTGAACATGATCTTCAACATCATGCTGGTGTCAAACCAGTCCGGCAATATTGCACCATGGCTGTCGACCTGCGCTAGACACGTCGTCACTTTGTTAAGCCGCGCTCAACTTCTTCGGATCATCATCTCGGAAAGACGAACAAGAGTCCGGCATCGCGAAGGATAAATCATCACCAACATCACCGCCCCACGGATTACACGGAGCGGGCACACCTGCATCGCCGCACGGTCACTTCATCAAGCCGGCATCAGCAGGTCCGCGCTGTTGCTTTTTCAAGCTGGTGTCCATCACGCCGACCTACTTCGACTCATCGGCTGACACCGAGGCTTCATCATGTTAGTTGGACCGGGGGCTTCATCATCTCTTCATCAACCTACTCCGGAGACTTCGGCGTCGTTGGCCGACCAGCTCCGTCACGTTAGCTGGACCGAGGGCTTTGCCTCGACGAGCCAACCTTTGCCAGCATCGCCATGCCGTTGCTTTATCGCCCATCAGGCAATAGGTGTGCGGATCGAGTCCCAATTTTCGGAATCACCTTTCTTCGGATTGCTACAACAAATAACCCAGGTGCTATTAATCCTAGTATTTTTTTGCTTGTTTGCGTTCATTTTTTCCAACGAATTATTACTCTAGTTTGTCCATCATATGTACGCAGGTCTGTCAAATGGTGGCCGCATTAACGACGGTCGCATGGTGGTTCGGTCAGTTTCCGTACATAGTCCAGCGAACGCTGCATCCGGAACTCGAACCGGCCTGTGAATTCAGGCCTTGCCATGCCTTTACCGCATCACGCAGCCGCCCTGCATCGACATTGACATCGGCGCCAGGCCATATTTCATTTATTACTCACTTTGCATAAATTATTTGTTATGCAACGATTTGTTTTTATTATTATTATTACTATTATCTCCGGTTTGCACTATTTTTTGTGCACAGGAAAATGATCCAGCCGGACTATATCCTTTGGCGTCACCTCGGCTGGACGGGAGGCTTCGTCAACACTCCATTACCCCATGTCGGGGACTTCAGCATCACCCTGCCATCCTGCATCAGAGTGCCGAGATCTTTGCTCCGCCACCTCGGGACCGGCTTGGGGGATGGAACCTTGTCCCGCATCAAGCTCGGACTGCATCATCAATACCGAACACATTAACCAGCTAAGTTGCCTTCATGCTCAAAGTTTTAAACTTTTAACTTATGTTCGGCTCGACCAAGCATTATACTTTTTTGGAAAAAAGTTGCTTGTAAAAATTTCCTTGTCCAAACTTTGTTTGTGATGCGCAAATTCAAATACCTCGTTTACTTGGGGGCTTCCTTCATGAAGCTTTTTCCTCTTGCATATGATTATACTTGTGCGGCTTCATTCCTTGTTCATGTATTACGCCACAATATGCACCATATTGACTTAAGCGATTTGCAAGCTAGGTTGCCTGGCTCCTGTGCTTACCCCTACATTCCCGATTGTTCGGCTAGGGAGTAAAGGGAGCACCTCTGCGATTGTCACGATCGGGTCACCCGAGCCGGACCTCAGACTGGGTGAAGCCGAAAGCTAGCGCTCTTATTGTTTTCAATCATGGTCGGCACACAATGGAACTCATGAGTACAAAAAATCTATTGCACAAAGTCTCATAGTAATAATGAGCACCGCAGAAAGGTATCGGTGGGGGTACTATTTTCTTCGAAGATGCTTCTTACACTTTGTTAGTAATATAGCATAAGTTCCCTGAGCGCGCTTTGTCTGTTACAGCCTTATGGCCTGATTGCCTGGTTATCAGAAACACCATCGATATTCTCAACAGGTGGAGTACATAACACTTTTCGGCCCTTGCCGAAGAGGGAGAAGCCGACGGTCGGTTAAGACGCGTATAAAGTTCGGGTGAACATAGATATGATACAAGTACTTCGGTACATACAATCATTCTTTTACCCAAGTCACTTGGGGGCTCTTATGTTTATTTGAGCCGTTTTATAATAAGTGTTTTTCTTCTTAGTCGTTGCAAAGTTTTTATTATTATTTATCACTCCTTTTTTCAGCACAAGTGTGTGGTCGCTAGCCGGGGAGCCTAATTTCTCTCTCAAAGCCGCTAGAGTTCAGTTTGCTAAACTGGCCTAGTAAGAAGTACTCCGCCTTCGGGATAGGAGGTTCAAGCTGTAGGCTGACCCGCTTGAAGTTTTGAGATAGGATGTGTCATGTTAAAGCACGGCAGAAGCACCTTTTTTTTTCTAAAGTCCAATTTTTGGATTGGCACCGAACACTTGATCTAGTTCGGACATTAACCTTTTGAATAAGTTTTTTGGCTTTTTGAGCCCATGGCACTTTTAAACTATTTGTGTGTTTTCAGCACAAGTCTCGCAGTGCAACGCCGAACACCTTTAGAGATTCGGCAAAAACATTCTCGGATATTGCTCTACATGCATCGGTTTCGAATTGTGTCTTCGGTCAATAGTTGGGTTTCCCGGCTCTTGCGCTTGCCTCCTACGTTCCGCTTTGTTCGGCTAAGTGTGCAAAGGGAGAACCACTGCGATTGTGCTCCCAGCTCACATGGTTAAGCACCTCAGTGGAGAAAGCCGAAAACTGACTGTCACAATAAGCAAAAACTGGTCAGTGATCCGATGACGGTGTTAAACAATGGGCCATTCATAACAATGGCCGAAGTGTTTACGGCTTGACCTCGACTGTCGCCGAACACTACCGGGGGCTAGTAGCTGGCCTCCCAAACTAAATCCTCAATATTTTTCTCTTACATTAGAGCTGAGGTTTCATGATCATGCTTAGCATGACAATCCAAAGAAAGGAACCGATAGCGGGACTATTTTCTTTGGAAGACATTTCTTCTGTTAAATAGTAATATAACATATCTCTCCGCGTACCTTTGTTTATAAAACCGTATGGCCAGATTGCCTTGTTTGTTGTAAATCTTTGCCCTCATAAAGGCTTTATAAAGTAGGACAAACACTCCTCGGCTATTGGCCGAGGAGGTGGAAGCCGATGATCGGTCAACAAAGTTTTCTGCAATGCGGATCCGAGCATTAATGACATACAGTACTTGGATACATATAGTCATTACACATAATTTGTGATTTTACTATGGATATCGATCCTTAATTCGGCCTCCCGTGCCCGCATTAAGGCTCGGGGGCTACTGGGCTTCGGGCTTATTATTTACAAATATTAAAGGGGCACATCGATCACCTGATCTGGTGTTGCCACCCCACCAGTGTCTCAGGGGCTACTGCATTGCCTGTCCAATGCAGGAAATTTTAAGTGTAATACAGTCTCCGAGGAGATTTTGATCCTCAGGTTGGTCGGCCGCACCCAACCTGAGTCTTGAGGACTGAGCACGCCGCTTTTTGTGTCCCGAAGTATTCTGCCGAGCTAGGACTTGATCCTCAGACTGATTTTGCAAATCAACCTGAGTCTCAGCAGCTACGGGGATCAGCGGTCTTATGTCATCCTTCATGGGCATCTCGGGTTTTAGACCGATACCCACCTTGAGGGCTACTGGCTATGTATCTCGGCAGAGAATAAATTGCACCAATCAAAAATATTGACAAAAATCGGCCCACATTCAGGGTGTTGCACCACCTCGGAAGCAGTCCGGCATAAAGCTCGGGCGCTAGTGGCTGGCTCCATAGAGGGCATTTTTGGCATTAAGCTCGGCTAAACTCCTTCAAACTTCTTTGAACCAAGGTGATTTACGACACCTCGGATACATAGTCCGGCGTTGGAGCTCAGATACAGTCCGGCGTTGGAGCTCGGATACATAGTCCGGCGTTAGAGCTGGGAAGCAGTCCGGCATTGGTGCTCGGCTGCAAAAGATACCTCGAATGTAGTCCGGCGTTGGAGCTCGGACGCAAGAGGACGTTGCCGCCCGGGAACAACTTCAAACCTGAGGTGTGGCATAAAAATAGCAAGGCATTGATAAAGGCCGGAAACTTAAAGGGGCTCCTCGGATACCCAACGTGTAAACTCGTCGAATGCATTTCGGCGATCCTCAAGATCGAAGATGAGAAGATTGGTTGAACCAGTTTTCAAGACCGACGACTGAAGATGAAGAACGGTTCGGAAGAATCGAGGAGCGTCCCTAAACTTCAAGACCGGTTTAGGGGGCTACTGATGGTGTCCTGGACTAGGGGGTACTCACCACGTCATCTCCCGATCTGTTAGATTGGGCTGAGGACCCCCATGGCCATATACTCATGGGCCAGTCCGAACAGCTGCCGCATACAAGGAAGATTCCACAAGACTTGGCGATCAAGACAAGGACTCCTCCCCCACCGGCGTAGTCGGCTAGGACTCTTGTTATCCTAGGCCTCTGGTGCATTATATAAACCGAGGCTAGGCTAGTCGATAGAGATATATAACAATCATACCATAGGCTAGCTTCTAGGGTTTAGCCTCTTTGATCTCGTGGTAGATCTACTCTTGTACTACCCATATCATCAATATTAATCAAGCAGGAGTAGCGTTTTACCTCCATCGAGAGGGCCCGAACCTGGGTAAAAACATCGTGTCCCTTGTCTCTTGTTACCATCCGCCCAGACGCACAGTTCGGGACCCCCTATCCGAGATCCGCCGGTTTTGACACCGACAGCAGCAAAGAGGGACCGTCCGGCCTAAACAAAGTCCTGGACAAACTGTGCCAAATTCATGGCACCCCCAAAAAACCTGCGAACCACACTCACAGAGAATGCTGGGTCTTTAAGCAGGCCGTAAAATTAAATGCCGAACACAAGGGAAGAGAAACACCAAGTGAAGACGAGGATGAGCCTCGCCAGTCGAACACTGGGGGACAGAAAAAATTCCCACCAGAGGTAAAAACAGTAAACATGATCCACGCGACTCACATACCCACGAGAAGGCGCGAACGGACGCTCAGAGACGCATACACTATAGAGCCCGTCGCCCCCAAACTTAACCACCGGTCGGCCTGCCCGATCACCTTCGATCACAGGGACTACCTGACTAGTATGCGGCACAGAGGATCAGCTGCCATGGTGCTCGACCCAATAATCAACGGAGACCATCTCACTCGCGTCCTCATAGACGGCGGCAGTAGTCTTAATCTAATATACCAGGACACTGTCCGCAGGATGGGGATAGACCCATCCAGAATCAGCCAAAGTAACACCACCTTTGAAGGGGTGATACCAGGCGTTGAAGCCCACTGCAGGGGCTCCCTCGTACTAGAGGTGACATTCGGTTCCCCAGGAAAATTCATAAGCGAAGAACTACTCTTCACCATCGCCCCCCTCCAAAGTGGTTATCATGCATTGCTCGGGCGAATGGCCTTCGCCTGCTTCAACGCAGTACCGCACTACGCCTACCTAAAACTGAAGATGCCCGGTCCATGTGGCGTCATCACCGTCAATGGAAATACAGAGCGTTCCTTACGCACGAAAGAGTATGAGACGGCTCCAGCAGCCGGACTCTAAGCAGCCTCTAATACCAGAACGCAGGATTGGTCGTTAAGACCACGGACACGGTTAGACGAGTCCGGCATCCCAGATAAACCTGATCTGGGCGCCACACATGTAATCCCATAGAGGACACCAGGGGCTATAGATATCTAATAAAGCCCAACTCTTGGCTTGACCTTATTAACAGGCCAATGTCTTGCACTTTTTCTATCCATTGGTGATAGCCAACTCTTCGCATGCTTACATATATCATACTCTTCTACATGAGTTTTCCTTTTTATAGATACGATTCGTGTGACACCCTTCTAGGACACGGCACAGCGGAGACAAAGGCACAAACGTACAGCAGGGCCCCGCTCAAAGGTTTCTCTTTAGATTAAGCCCCTGTGTAAATCTTCTTTATTGTCTCTTGTTACTTACACATCCCATGGGTACTACACCCACAGAGGATACTGCCGTTATTGGCATTTCGCCACGGCACACTAATGCACGTACCTGGAAATACAGGGTTCATAATAAAGGGCGTTGCTTAGCCCAGTATATGTTATAAAGTCCGAATACCTTCGGGAGTGTTCGGCTCGCGAGTTTGGCCTTATATGCATCAGCTCCGAATCATGTCTTTGGTCAAATGTTGGGTTTTCCCGGCTCCTGGGTTTGCTGCCTTATGTTCCGTTCTTATCGGCTAAGGAGGCCAAAGGAGAACTACTGCAATTGTGCCCTGGTTACTCCGGATGAGCACCTTAGTAGAGAAAGACAAAAACTGACTGTCATGATATAGCGAGAGACTGATCAACCACTCGAAGACTTATCGGAATCTTTAGGGTTCCTCCGCATTAACGAAGGACCGTTTCCCGGTCATGTACACATGCGCCCGTATTCGGATGCACGCAAAAGTACAAGGGGCTACATAGTAGCCCCACCGTCAAACTCCTATGGCTAAGTGAAAGTGTTAAAGCTATATAGTCCGGTTGCCTAGTTCGACGTGCGATCACCTCCTTAATGGACCAAGATGTTGGATGAAGTGTGATTACGCATATTTTTCGTGAACACCCCTGCATTTTATGCGTGGGGGCTGAAGCCAATGACTGCTAACTTTCAGATTACATATATACATAAAACGGCCACATAGGAGGCACAATAGCACTTTTGGGAGAAAAGTATAAACATAGCCTCATAATTACAATATAATTGTTTTTACAATAAAATGATTTGTCACTCGAACATGACATTCTTCGAGCACTGAGCCTCTATTAAACGAGCACCTTCTGTTACCTGCTCCAAGATGTGCTCGGCCGGATCCTGGCTTCCCGCCGGAGTCTGGGTCGCAATGATGGTGGCCTCCATATCTGTCCCATATGCCTTAACGCAAGCAAGAGCCATCCGTGCACCCTCTATGCACGCCGACCTTTTCAAGGCATCGATTCACGACACGGCACCAAGGAATTGTTGCACTAAACCAAAATAACTGTCCGGCTTCGGCCCCTTCGGCCATAGATGGTCTATTACATACCTCATTGCAAGACCGGACAACCTATGGAGCTCAGCCAGAGCAGCCATCCTCTCACTCAATGGCAACGGGCGCGTTGGAGCACTGAATTGCGACCAGAACAACTTTTCCACTTCATTTTCTTTTTTATCCTCGAAAAACTTGGCCGCATCAGCCATACTCTTCGCCAGATCCGCATACGCGTCTGAAGGGCTCCAGCATCGATCCAGAGGAGCGTACTTCGGATCTAAGAACTTCATCCGCAATAAATAGGGGTTTCCAGCCGCGATTTCTCCGGCCTGTTGAAGCTCCTCCCGCGCATCCCTAATTTCGGAACACGTCTCCTTGGCCGCATCAAGGGCCTTCTTCAGGTCAGCCGAATTAGCCTTATTCTCTTTTTCAAGGAGCTCATACCGGTCGGCGGCATTTTTCATCTCCACAACCATCTCGGCTATTTTGTCTTCGCTTCGGCGACGAGCAGCATGTTCGGCTCTCAGCTCTTCGGCCGCCTTTAGGGCAGCCGCATTGCTAGCCCGGGCTTGTTCCTTGGCCAGGGCAAGTTCCGCCCTCAGGGCTTCCACGGCAGCAACTTCGTCTACAGTCCAAGCATATAACATTAACATTATGCTCCTCTTAGTTTTTCCTATAACAAATAAGGAAAGCAGAGCACATACCTTGTGACTCGTTAAGCCGCTCGTTCACAAGTGTGATATCGGCATCAATAACTCCAATCTATTGCCTCAGTTCGGCGACTTCAACGGACCGGTCGGCTGCCGGACCCTTAGCCACCTGTGCATAAACATAGTATGATCAATACTCAACGATGTGATCCTCCGTTAGCCGCCTTGGGCTGGCAACCAGAGTCTCAAGGGCTACTATCCATATGGAGCACACCTAGCGCATGCGCCACAATCAAGAATTACGTATTTTGTTACATACCTCAAAGCCTCCGAGCAGGCTCGTAAAAGCTTCATTCAACCCGCTCGTGGCGGATGAAATCTTCTCAAGCACCATGCTCATTAATGAACGGTGATCCTCCGAGAGAGTAGCTCGCTCCAGAAGGCCCGTCAGCGTATCCGGCCGGTCACCGAACTGTGTTGGACCTTTCTTAACGCCCCCCGTGGGAGCCGAACGCTCTGGGCTCAGGGCGACCGAAGTACTAGCTTCTGGCCTCGGCAAATCTGGACTCCTCCGTGATGACACCTCGGGGTCGCCCGCCCCATGAGGCAGAGAGGTTGGTGGGGTTTCACTCTCCATCATCTCCGGAAGGAGATCCCCCAAAGATGAACTCTGTCGAGAAGAGCTGCCAGCCGGACTGCAAAGAATGGATCCCAGTTACTGTTCTCAGAGGAGGAAGCACAAGCTTTGTATTTACGATTAACTTACAGCTCGGCTAAGGGCTGGCCCGTTTGCGGGCATGGTGCGGTAAAGACGCCCTTCGGGGCAGGGCCCCCTGGTGAAGTTTTCTTCCCTTCTTTGGGAACCTCCGTCTCCAAGTCTTCGGAGGCGGCCCTCTTCTTCCCGCGAGGGGAGGAGACCTTAGACTCTCCTCCCCGACTATCCTCCTTTGGGGAGGTAGCAATTCCCCCGGTTTGGATGTGCAATGTGTGAAGTTCTGCTTCTCTGTTCTTCCTTTCGTCTTTCCCCGAAGGCACTTTACTTAGCACATGACCAAGCATCTTGGCTATGGCGGGACTAGGCGAGCCTTCGGGAAGTGGCGTCGGACACCTGATTCTCTCCGCCTTGCTGAGCCATTCCTGGCCACGGAGGATTTTCAGAATAATGTTATGATAAACATAAGCGAAGTGTTCGGTTTCTGGGTTACTTACTTGGGTATCTGGGCGGTTGCAGCTCAGGCCCGCATCCTCGATGGTGTCCGGATACTTTACTTGTGGTCCGAAGAATAACTTACACATCCCTTCGAGCATCATGCCGAAGAAGTGCAGAACAGTCCGCGGACCTTCCGGATTGAACTCCCACATCCGGAGAGGCCGGCGTTTGCACGGCAACATCCGTCGGACTAGCATTACCTGAATTATGCTGACAAGGCTAATGTCCCTCTCAAGAAGCTCCCGGATGCGGCTCTGCAAGGTTGGTACATCATTAGCAGGCCCCCAATCCCATCCTACATTGGCCGATGATGCCAGTTGAGGCGGAGGGCCCAAACGGAAGTCGGGGGCAGCCAACCACTTTGTGCCTCTGGGAGCCGTGAAGTAAAACCACCTCCACTGCCATAGATCGGACACCTCTGGGAAGGAGCCCTCTGACCATGGGATATCGTCTTTCCTACTTATTACAGCACCTCCGCACTCCGCGTGTCGCCCCTCAATCATCTTCGGCTTCACATTGAAGGTCTTGAGCCATAAGCCTAAGTGCGGGGTGACGTGGAGAAAAGCTTCGCACACAATGATGAACAACAAGATGTGAAGGATGGCGTCCGGAGCTATATCATGAAAATCTAGCCCGTAATAGAACATGAGCCCTCTCACAAAGGGATCAAGGGTGAAGCCTAAGCCGTGGAGGAAGTGAGAAACAAATACGATGCTCTCGTTGGGCTTGGGAGTAGGGATGACCTATCCTGGAGCAGGAAGCCTGTGCTTGATGTCGGCGGTCAGATATCTGACCCCCCTAAGCTTCGCAATGTCCTCCTCTGTGACCGAGGAGGCCATCCACCGGCCGTGAAGGTTGGATCCGAACATGATTGAAGATCCAAAGTGCCTGAGCTTGGGCTTCGGGTGTTAGAACTCAACATGCGAAAAGGCGCAAGCGTGGTAGAAAAGAGGGATAGGCCCCCGCCCCTCTATAAAGGGGGTGAATATCAAGCGTCCTCAACATAACCACTCGGGGCTTACCTAAAAACACAGAGTCATACCAACAGGCGTTGTTAGGTTGCACGCGCCCGTATTGATGGAAGATCCCGCGATAAGAGGAACACGATCTCTGTTCTAGCAAGGCGTGCCAATGAAACCGCCTCGCAATGTGTATCGAGGCAGGCTGAGAAAAACCGGTCCGTGCGGGACCGGGCCACGGCGTAAGGGCACACCATAAAAAAATTTGTTGTCAGCAGATCAGATTTGTGAAGTGTTATGCTCTCTACGGTGGTGTGCGGAAATTATCTTGCAGAGCCGGACACAATCCTTAATCTACTTTGGAGTATTTGGAGATAGAACCTACCTTGCAATGCCGAAGACAATCTACGCGCCGGACTCATCGTCATTGAAGCCTGGTTCAGGGGCTACTAAGGGAGTCCTGGATTAGGGGGTATCCGGACAGCCGGACTATATACTTTGGCCGGACTGATGGACCGTGAAGATACAAGACTCAAGACTTTGTCCCATGTCCGGATGGGACTCTCCTTTGCGTGGAAGACAAGCTTGGCGATCCGGATATTAGATCTCCTTCTTTGTAACCGACTCTGTGTAAACCCTAGCCCCCTCGGGCGTCTAAATAAACCGGAGGGTTTGGTCCGTATAGGGACGATCATAATCATCATAGGCTAGCTTCTAGGGTTTAGCCTCTATGATCTCGTGGTAGATCAACTCTTGTAATACTCATATCATCAAGATCAATCAAGCAGGAAATAGGGTTTTACCTCCATCGAGAGGGCCCGAACCTGGGTAAAACATCGTGTCCTTTGCCTCCTGTTACCATTATCCTTAGATGCACAGATCGGGACCCCCTACCCGAGATCCGCCGGTTTTAACACCAACACATGTGCATTTAGTTCAAATTTGAATTATGCACATAAATGCATTGTAAACTCAACTAATGCATAAAAATGTCCAAACGAACTCCAAAAAATCCAAAAAAATAACACAACACTCATGTTGTACTATGTTGACACTAGAAAATTTTTGAAAGCAATACGAGGCAGCGGATATCATTTCATCCCCAAAGGTAGGACGCCCCCTACCAAAACCATCAGGCTTGTTGTGAGAAGCTCTGGTTTGTGAGAAGCATATCCCCAAACCCTCCTTCATGCTGCTCGACCTCGTCTATCCAGGCAGGTAATCCACACCAGACCCCCATCCTCCTCCTCCTTCCACATCCCACATGCCCCTACCACCGATGTGACACCTTCCACCAAAATCACCGACCCCTCCACCAAATAAGCGCCGACCTAATCCATGGTGCATGCAGTAGAGCCAGGAGCTCAAGGAGCATTTGGAAGCAAAGAAGCAAATCGCGGCCGCACGCACGGATGAGGTCGCGATGGCTACCATTCGTGCCGACCCCCAGATCTTGGTGGAGCACCTTGCAATTTTCTAGCTATGCCGGTTAAGCATGCTCGGTTTACCCGTTGCGTGTGCTGCTCCTGCCTTTCCTTAACAAATTCTAGTGAATTGTGCTATCTAATTTTACCATGCAATATGTTGCTCCTGAGTATATGTTCTATATGTTGTGCAGTGTGGTGCTCACTTATTAACTGTTTGGTTAATTAGTTGTTGTCTTTAGTTAAATATTTGGTTCAATTCTGCAAATGTGATGTTCAATTCTTCAGGCTGCAAATTTGTATTGTCTTCCATGTGAGAAATAAATCGAATTTACCTTTACAAAATACATGAGAAATGAATACAATTGCTATATTTCCAAGTTGTCAAGCATGCTTGGGTTGGTTATACGTTGTGCAATGTGGTGCTTAGTTAACATTTGGTTCATTTGTGTTGTGGTGTTTAGTTAACTATTTGGTTCAATTCTGGAATGCGATGTTCAATAATTATGGGTGCATTCTGTTATTGTATACCATGTGAGAAGTAAATCGAATTTGGTTCTACTAAATACACGAGAAACAAATACAATTGCTATATTTCCAAGTTGTTAAGCATGCTTGGTTTGGTTACCTATCTGATCTTCTATTAGGAGTATGTTATATTGTGTAATGTGGTGCTCAGTTAATGTTTGGTTCATTTGTTGTGGTGTTTAGTTAACTGCTTGGTTCAATTTTGCAATGCGATGTCCAATTGTCGTGGGTAGAAATTTGTATTGTTGTGCATGTGAGGAATAAATCGAATTTGGCTGCACTTAATACATGAGAAAAATATACAAGTGCTATATTTCCTAGTTCTTAATCACGCTTGGTTTGGATAAATGGGTTTTCCATGTGGCTTGAATTAATCCGATGATTCTGCAATGTGCTTATTTTTCATCAACATATTTTACTGATAGCATGCGAACCTTTACTTAACCTGATGACTAAGTACCTTATGTGTTGCAGGGAAACAATGGGAAGCATTGAGGTTTACAATCGAGGTTAGCACGTGCCTGGTCCATTGTCTAATACACATTATTGTGCAATTGCAAGAACCATTCTGATATTTAGGTTTTTAACAATTTGGTGTTGCACATATAGGTCCTGCTGTCAGAGGTTTTGACCCACTATTCGACCCTTTTTGCATATGGGGAAATGAGTTGTCCATGAATATCAATCAAGTCAAGAAACTCAGAAAGATTGTTAGGATAAAGAAATTAGCGACAGAAAACAACAAGATCTTTGTCTGCACAATGAAAAAGACATCAGTTCACTACAAGATGGTACTAACTATTATACCTTCCCTTTTTTATTCCTTTGCCCCATTTCTAATATAGAGAAGATATTTATGCACATCCTTATTTTCATGCCTTTCCAAAGCAGTTCACTGATGATTACCTCTCAAACCACCTCTATGGTCAGGAGGCGAGGAAGGTTTTCATACAACACCCACGGTTCAATATTGAAGTGTTCCTTAAGAGGACGAAGGATGGACGGTCAATCATCCACAGGCAGTGGCCTAAAGTTGCAAAGACCTTCCATGATGCTAATTTCGAAAGGTTCTAGACGTTGCATGTGAAACTTGGTGCTGGTGCAGTTGTGTAATGGGGTAGCTGAGTGCTGAAGCTATATCATGTTGTACTCTGATGTATTTCAATTATGAAATCCTGCTTCCTTAATATGGGAATGAAATATATTATGTGTTTAATATGAATGTCAATTAGATTAATAAATGGATTATTAATAATAGGGAAATTAGCCTGCTAATGGCGAATTAGCCTGCTAATTGGTTATTGCTATTGCAAATGGTTATTGAGAAAATACCGTGGACAATGACCTAAGGCAACGCACACAGTTTTCAGGAATAAACTGTGTTGGATCGATGAACAATCACACATGACATTCTCTTCAAAACTGTTTGCATTAGGCCACCTTGCGCAAACGTTTACCACATAAAAATTGTGTGTGATGGACAACCTTTGCCACACACTTTCTTCTATGCACTATGTGTGATGCATTCAATAATGCAAACGATAAAATTGTTAATATTGTGTGCGATGGCAACGCTATCACAAACGATTTAATGGGGAAAATTGTGTGTGATGTACGTGCGAACGGAAATGTTTTCCTTGGAGCGACTGTGTGGGATGTATATACGAACGGAAACATTTAGTGGGGATTGACTGTGTGGGATGTACTTACGACTGGAAACGATTTCGCATGTATAATTGTATTTTTTTAGCACTACTATATGTATAACCATATTTGCTCGCTCACCGGTCGCACACGACCTCATTTTGCCGAGCGTGTGTGCCAGGAGGGCATATCCCTGAGGGTTTCTGGGTCGTGTGGGAAGGACCCCCCTATCGCCCACACTCACTTGGCGATGGTTCCAAATGCCGTCGCGGAAAGGGGTTAAAAATTGTTTATATAGCACATCGATGTACTAGTGTATGGCAAATTATTCACAACTGAAAGAACTCCTGCTAGTAAAAAGGCAAATTCTGTTGAAGAAATTAATACTTTGAGTGATAAAGTGGATGCGATTATGAAAATGGTTGCTAGTAAGAGTGCTCATATTAATCCTAATGATGTGCGATTGTCTACTTTGATTGAGCAAAATAATGATCCCGAAGATGTGAATTTTGTCTCGCGAAACAACTCCAATAGTAATGCTTATAGAGGTAATTTTAATCCTAGTCCGTTTCCTAGAAATTGCTCTAACAATTATGGAAATTCCTATGGTAATTCTTATAATAATAATAGGATGCATCTGATCTTGAAATTACTATTAAATAATTTACTGGTTCTCAAAATATTTTCAATACTATTATAGGGGAAACATTGAGAAAGTTGATGATATGTCTAGGAGCATGGATAGAATTGTTCATGATGTGGAAAATATCAAATCTTAAGTTTTTCCACCTAAACTTGATATAAATGAGTCCATTAAATCTATCTATGTCTCCATTAATGAAAGTAAATAAGGAACCTCTAGATTGAGGGCTAAGCGAGAATTTGTAGAAAAAGCGACTCCGCATGGTTTTTATAGTAATCATGATGGAGATATTAAAATGATTGGTGTCTCATCCATTGAATCTTTGTTTAGTGACCTAAAAGTTGATGAAAAAGGGACTGAAGATGAGTCAACTTTAGCTAGAAGGCATCCCCATTGTTCGATGGGTGATAATCTTAATGAAAATTTTGATAAAAGTGGGTTTGGAGAGGTCAAGGCTTTGAATAGTGATGTGCCCTCTACTTTGGGTCTGGAGGATTTTAATTATGATAGTTGTTCTTTAACTGATTGTATTTCCTTGTTGCAATCCATGATAAATTCTCCCAATGCTTATGAACAAAATAAGGCTTTTACTAAACATATTGTAGAAGCTATGATGAAAGCTTTAGAAGAAAAGCTAAATTGGAGGTTTCAATACCTAGTAAATTATATGATGAATGGGAACCTACTATTAAAATAAAGATAAAAAATTATGAGTGCAATGCTTTATATAATTTTGGTGCTAGCGTTTCGAATATACCAAATCTTTATGTGATGTGATAGGCCTTCATGATTTGGATGAATGTTCTCTTAATTTGAACTTAGCGGATTCCACTATTAAGAAACCTTTATGTAGAATAAAAGATGTCCTTATTCTTGCAAATAGAAATTATGTGCCTGTTGATTTCATTGTGCTTGATATTCATTGCAATCCGTCTTGTCCCATAATACTTGGTAGGCCTTTCCTATGTACCATAGCTGTTATTATTGATATGAATGAAGGTAATATAAGATTTCAATTTCCATTAAAGAAAGGATGACAACACTTGAAACAATGCATTATGCCTAGCTAAGGGCGTAACACAATAGCACTTGTTGGGAGGCAACCCAATAGTTATCTTTATTTTTCTTTCTTATTTTCTAAACTTTTTTGCACACACAATTATGCTACTGTTATGGTTGTGTTTTTGTGTTTAAATTAGTGTTTGTGCCAACTAAAGCCTTTGGGATGATTTGGTTGATAGTTGATTTGATTATGTGAGAAAACAGAAACTTTTGCGTCCAGTAGTAGAATTGCATAGATTCACTATAACATGTTAAAATTCTGAGAGTTTATACAAGATTTAGATACAAATTTCCCATGTTGTCCTAATTTTTCAGCATTTTTGGAGTTACAAAAGTGTTGTGCTGAGCCAGATCATTATAGACTATTCTGTTTTTGATAGATTTTGTTTTCATTGCATTGTTTGCTTGGTTTAATGAATTATGAATTGTATCTCGGGGTATAAGTCATGGTGAAGTTAGAATACATTAGGTATTATGAAATAATAAAATATGAATGGGTTTACAACAATACCTAAAGTTTATGATTTGCTTGTTATACTAACGGATTGCACGAGTTTTCTGTTGAGTTTTGTGTGCTAAAGTTTTCAGATTTTGAGTGAGATCACGATGGATGAAGGAATAAGGAGTGGCAAGATCCTAAGATTGGGGATGACCAAGGCACCCCAAGGTAATATTCAAGGACAGCCAAGACTCTAAGCTTGGGGATGCCCCGGATGGCATCCCCTTTGTCTTCTACCAACCATCAGTAAATTACTTGGAGCTATATTTTTATTCATCACATGATCATGCTTTTAAATAGCTTCTGCTACCTCCGCTATTGCGTCCACAATAGCGGTAGCGTAACCCTGCCGCTATTAGTTTAAGGTTGCGTTAGAAAATAACGTTTTGTCATGATGCAGGCGCAATATCACTTGTTAGACCGCTATATCGTCCGCTATCCGCAATATCGCCCGCTATATAAGTCCTTGTTGTTGTGTTGTGTAATTTATTTTGGTAAATGTGTCTTGCTTGCATGGTTGCATGACCAAATATTGTTCAATTATAGTTTATATTCTTACATAAATGATGATTTCTCAAACTAAGTGGCATATTTTTTTCAATGGCCTAGAAATATACACAACAATCTCAAATTTATGAGTGTTTTTTTAAAATTGGCTATGTGGACATAGCGCCCGCAATATCGCCCGCTATCCGCATTCCGCTACACGGACCCTAATCCGCAACCAGTCCGCTATCCGCTATTTAAAAGCTTGCACATGATATGAGTTTTGCTTGGAGCGTCGTGTATTATATGAGTCTTTTCTTTGTTTGCTTTTTAGTTTTCCACAATCATATTTGATGGACACACCTCTTTGAGAGGCACACACATTATTTATGATTGGTTAGAATACTCTATGTCCTTCACTTATATCTTTTGAGCTAGGCAGTTGCTCTAGTACTTCACTTATATCTTTTAGAGCACGGTGGTGGTTATATTTTAAAGAAATAGTTGCACCTCATGCTATCATTTTGAGAGTTTGATAATAGTAATGGAATATGCCCAAGTTATGAATTGGTCCTAATATGGTAGGTCTTCAAGACGGATATAATAAAAACTTTCATGTAGATTACAGAATATGATACGTTTGATTCCTTGCAATAGTTTTGTGATATAAAGATGGTAATATGTGGGAGTGATACGTCTCCAATGTATCTATAATTTTTGATTGTTCCATGCTATTATATTACTCCTATTTGATGTTTATGGGCTTTATTTTACACATTTATATCATTTTTGGGACTAACCTACTAACCGGAGGCCCAGCCCGTATTGCTGTTTTTTTGCCTATTTCAGTATTTCGAAGAAAAGGAATATCAAACGGAGTCCAAATGGAATGAAACCCTCGGGAGCGTGATTTTTTGGAACAAACGTGATCCAGGGGACTTGGAGTGCAAGTCGAGAAGCAGTCGAGGTGGCCACGACAGGGTAGGGCGCGCCCACCCCTACAGGGCGCGCCCCCTGTCTCGTGGGCCCCTTGGGCGGCCACCGACGTACTTCTTCCTCCTATATATGCTTATGTACCCCGAAAACATCCAGGAAGCCAACGAAACACAATTTCCACCACCGTAACCTTCTGTATCCGCGAGATCCCATCTTGGAGGCTTCGACAGGGCTCCGCCGGAGGAGGAATCGACCATGGAGGGCTTCTACATTAACACCATAGCCCCTCTGATGAGTTGTGACTAGTTTACCACAGACCTTCGGGTCCATAGTTATTAGCTAGATGGCTTCTTCTCTCTTTTTGGATCTCAATACAATGTTCTCCCCCTCTCTTGTGGAGATCTATTCGATGCAAACTCTTTTTGCGGTGTGTTTGTCGAGATCCGATGAATTGTGGGTTTATGATCAAGTTTATCTATGAGAAATATTTGAATCTCCTCTGAATTCTTTTATGTATAATTGAGTTATCTTTTCAAGTCTCTTCGAATTATCAGTTTGGTTTGGCCTACTAGATTGACCTTTATTGCCATGGGAGAAGTGCTTAGCTTTGGGTTCAATCTTTTGGTGTCCTTACCCAGTGACAGAAAGGGTTGCAAGGCACGTATTGTATTGTTGCCATCAAGGATAAAAAGTTGGGGTTTATATCATATTGCATGAGTGTACCCCTCTACATCATGTCATCTTGCTTAAGGCGTTACTCTGTTCTTATGAACTTAATACTCTAGATGCAGGCAGGAGTTGGTCGATGTGTGGAGTAATAGTAGTAGATGCAGGCAGGAGTCGGTCTACTTGTAGCGGACGTGATGCCTATATACATGATCATGCCTAGATAATCTCATAATTATTCGCTTTTCTATCAATTGACCGACAGTAATTTGTTCACCCACCGTAATACTTATGCTATCTTGAGTGAAGCCTCCAGTGAAACCTATGGCCCCCGGGTCTATCTCTTATCATATTTGCTTCCAATCTACTTTTATTTGCATCTTTACTTTTTGCATCTATATTAAAAAATACCAAAAATATATTTATCTTATCATACTATCTCTATCAGATCTCACTTTCGCAAGTGGCCGTGAAGGGATTGAAAACCCCTTTATTGCGTTGGTTGAGAGTTCTTTGTTTGTTTGTGTAGGTGCGTAGGACTTTTGAAGAGCCTCCTACTGGATTGATACCTTGGTTCTCAAAAACTGAGGGAAATACGTACGCTACTATTGTTGCATCACCCTTTCCTCTTCAAGGAAAACCAACGCAAGCTCAAGACATAGCAAGAAGGATTTCTAGCACCGTTGCCGGGGAGGTCTTCGCTCAAGTCAAGACATACCAAGTACCCGTCACAAACTCATCTCCCTCGCATTTACATTATTTGCCATTTGCCTCTCGTTGTCCTCTCCCCCACTTCACCCTTGCCATTTTATTTGCCCTCTCTTCCTCTCTTTTCGCTTTCCCTTTTCCATTTGCTCGTGTGTTAGATCGGTTACCTTGTCGTTATGGCTAGTCCTCCTATCCTTGTTATCACTCCCGAACATGAAATTCTTAATTTTAAGAAAAGGGAGGGAGAAAATTTAAAAGATGCTTGGCATAGAATTTGCAATGCTCAAAATAGATCTACTAGGAAGCTTTCTACTTCTGTTCTTCTCCGCAATTTTTATGTAGGCATCACTCCTTGGAATAGGTGTGTTCTTGATACTATTGCCGGAGGTGATTTCTTGAGTAGCCATACGTTTGATGCTTATAATGCTATGTTAGATTTGTTTGGCCCACCACCTCTTTTGGTTAATGGAACTGTTTTAACTTTAGAACACGTTATGCAACGGCTTGATATTATTGAAAATAAAATTGCCACTGTTGAGTTGATTGAAAATTTGGATAAAAAGATCCATAATCACATTACCCAATATGGATCTAGGGTTGGAGTTACTTTGAAAAATCTTAAAGAGAAAGAACCTATAGTTAATGAAAAAATAGATCTAGATTCTGAAAGAATCGGTAAACTTGAGGATATCATTACCAACTTAGGTTCCGCGTTTTCTTCCATGAAAAACACTCCAAAACCACCTACCAAAACCACCAAGTTTATTTATGTTCCTAAAAATAAGGGTGAATCTTCTAGTAAGGGAGACTCGGATCTCAAATCCATAAGTGTTCACCCCAATTGTCTCTCTATCGTTAAGGAACCTTTTGCTACAAATGAATTTCTTGAATTTTGACCCAAAGGTTTAATCATTGCCAAAAAGGGAGAAACCCCTATAGATTATAAGTGCTCTATTGAGGAATTGAATGCCAAAGATGGCACTACTTAGATCGATCTTCGCTTTTATGCCTAGCTAGGGGCGTTAAACGATAGCGCTAGTTGGGAGGCAACCCAATTTTATTTGTGTTTTTTGTTTTTGTTACTGTTTAGTAATAAATCTTGCATCTACTTCCTGTTTATATGTGTTTTTACCTTTTAATTAGTGTTTGTGCCAAGTAGAACCTATAGGATAACCTATGATGATAGTTGATTTGATCCTGCTGAAAAACAGAAACTTTGTGCGCACGAATTTAGTTTTGTTAAATCACAGAAACGTGCTTTTCCGTTGATTCGTTTTGCTTGTGATCAATAGATAAATTTTCCAGGACTTCCTATTTTAGTAGGAGTTTAAGAGTTCCAGAAGTTTGCGTTAGTTACAGATTGCTACAAACTGTTCTGTTTGCTTATTTTGATGCATCTATGGCTAGTAAAATAGTTTATAAACCATAGAGAAGTTGGAATACAGTAGGCTTAACACCAAAATAAATAAATAATGAGTTCATTACAGTACCTTATGTGGTGGTTTCGTTTTCTTTCACTAACGGAGCTTATAAGATTTCCTGTTGAGTTTTGTGTTGTGAAGTTTTCAAATTTTGGGTAAAGCTTTTATGGACTATGGAATAAGGAGTGGAAAGAGCCTAAGCTTGGGGATGACCATGGCATCCCAAGGTATTCAAGGATAGCCAAAAGCCTAAGCTTGGGGATGCCCCGGGAAGGCATCCCCTCTTTCGTCTTCGTTCATTGGTAACTTTACTTGGATCTTTATTTTTATTCACCACATGATATGTGTTTTTCTTGGAGCGGCGTGTATTATATTAGTTTTTGATTTTTATTTTACCACAATCATCCTTGCTGTACACATCTTTTTGGGAGAAGCCTACTTGATTAGAATTTGCTAGAATACTCTATGTGCTTCACTTATATCTTTTGAGCTTGATAGTTTTTGCTCTAGTGCTTCACTTATATCTTTTAGAGCACATCGGTGGATTAATTTTGGAGAAATTGCTAGTCTCTCATGCTTCACTTATATTATTTTAAGAGTTTTTTAGAACAGCATGGTATTTGCTTTGGTTACAAATTTGGTCCTAGAATGATGAGCATCCAAGTTGGGTATAATAAAAACTATCATAGAAAGTGAATTGGATGCTATGATCAATTTGATGCTTGATAATTGTTTTGAGATATGGAGGTAGTGATATTAAAGTCATGGTAGTTGAGGTGATTATGAAAAATACTTGTGTTGAGGTTTGTGATTCCCGTAGCATGCACATATGGTGAACCGCTTTGTGATGAAGTTGGAGCACAATTTTATTTATTGATTGTCTTCCTTATGAGCGGCGGTCGGGGATGAGTGATGGTCTTTTCCTACCAATCTACCCCCCTAGGAGCATGCACGTAGTACTTTGTTTTTGATGACTTCTAGATTTTTGCAATAAGTATATGTGTTCTTTTGACTAATGTTGAGTCCATGGATTATAAGCACTCTCACCCTTCCACCATTGATAGCCTCTCTTGTGCCGCGCAACTTTCGCCGGTACCATACACCCACCATATACCTTCCTCAAAACAGCCACCATACCTACCTATTATGGCATTTCCATAGCCATTCCGAGATATATTGCCATGCAAATTTCCACCGTTCTGTTCATATGACACACATTACTTTTGTCATATTGCTCTTTGCATGATCATGTAGTTGATATCGTATTTGTGGCAAGTCCACCTTCATAATTTTCATACATGTCGCTCTTGATTCATTGCATATCCCGATACACCGCCGGAGGCATTCATATAGAGTCATATCTTGTTCTAGTTTTGAGTTGTAAATCCATAAAAGTGTGATGATCTTAATTATTAGAGCATTGTCCTAGTGAGGAAAGGATGATGGAGACAATGATTCCCCCACAAGTCGGGATGAGACTTCGGACTTTACAAAAAGAAAAAAGGAAAAAAAAAGAGAAAGGCCAAAAAGAAAAAAAAGAAAGGCCAAAGAAAAAAAGAAAAGAAAAAAAGAAAAAAAAAGAAAAAAAAAGAAAATGAGAGAAAAAGAGAGAAGGGACAATGCTACTATCTCTTTTTCCACACTTGTGCTTCAAAGTAGCACCATGATCTTCATGATAGAGAGTCTCATATGTTGTCACTTTCATATACTAGTGGGAATTTTTCATTATAGAACTTGGCTTGTATATTCCAATGATGGGCTTCCTCAAATTGCCCTAGGTCTTCATGAGCAAGCAAGTTGGATGCACACCCACTTAGTTTCTTTTGTTGAGATTTCATATATTTATAGCTCTAGTGCATCCGTTGCATGGCAATCCCTACTCACTCACATTGATATCTATTAATGGGCATCTCCATAGCCCATTGATACGCCTAGTTGATGTGAGACTATCTTCTCCTTTTTGTCTTCTCCACAACCACTATTCTACTCCACATATAGTGCTATGTCCATGGCTCACGCTCATGTATTGCGTGAAAGTTGAAAAGTTTGAGATTATTAAAGTATGAAACAATTGCTTGGCTTGTCATCGGGGTTGTGCATGATTAAATACTTTGTGTGATGAAGATAGAGCAACAGCCAGACTATATGATTTTGTAGGGATAACTTTCTTTGGCCATGTTATTTTGAGAAGACGTGATTACTTTGATTAGTATGCTTGAACTATCACTATTATGATGTCAATATGAACTTTTATTTTTAATCATTTGGTTCTGAACATTCATGCCCCAATGAAAATTACATTGAGAATTATGCTAGGGTCGCATTCCACATCAAAAATTCTGTTTTTATCATTTACCTACTCGAGGATGAGTAGGAATTAAGCTTGGGGATGCTTGATACGTCTCCAACGCATCTATAATTTTTGATTGTTTCATGCTATTATATTACCCCTTTTGGATGTTTATGGGCTTTATTTTACACATTTATATCATTTTTGGGACTAACCTACTAACCAGAGGCCCAGCCCGTATTACTGTTTTTTTGCATATTTCTGTATTTCAAAGAAAAGGAATATCAAACGGAGTCCAAACGGAATGAAACCTTCGGGAGCGTGATTTTTGGAACAAACGTGATCCAGGGTACTTGGAGTGCAAGTCAAGAAGCAGCCGAGGCGGCCACGAGAAGGTAGGGAGCGCCCACCCCTACAGGGCGCCCCCTGTCTCATGGACCCCTCGGGTGGCCACCGACGTACTTCTTCCTCCTATATAAGCCTACGTACCCCGAAAACATCCAGGGAGCCAACGAAATAGAATTTCCACCACTGTAACCTTCTGTATCCGTGAGATCCCATCTTGGAGCCTTCGCCAGCGCTCCGCCGGAGGGGGAGTCGACCACGGAGGGCTTCTACATCAACACCATAGCCCCTCCGATGAGTTGTGAGTAGTTTACCACAGACCTTCGGGTCCATACTTATTAGCTAGATGGCTTCTTCTCTCTTTTTGGATCTCAATACAATGTTCTTCCCCTCTCTTGTGGAGATATATTCGATGTAAACTCTTTTTGCGGTGTGTTTGTCGAGATCCGATGAATTGTGGGTTTATGATCAAGTTTATCTATGAGAAATATTTGAATCTCCTCTGAATTATTTTATGTATGATTGAGTTATCTTTGCAAGTCTCTTCGAATTATCAGTTTGGTTTGGCCTACTAGATTGATCTTTCTTGCCATGGGAGAAGTGCTTAGCTTTGGGTTCAATCTTGCGGTGTCCTTACCCAGTGACAGAAAGGGTTGCAAGGCACGTATTGTATTGTTGCCATCGAGGATAAAAAGTTGGGGTTTATATCATATTGCATGAGTTTATCCCTCTACATCATGTCATCTTGCTTAAGGCATTACTCTGTTCTTATGAACTTAATACTCTAGATGCAGGCTGGAGTCGGTCGATGTGTGGAGTAATAGTAGTAGATGCAGGCAGGAGTCAGTCTACTTGTTGCGGACGTGATGCCTATATACATGATGATACCTAGATAATCTCATTATTATTCTCTTTTCTATCAATTGCTCGATAGTAATTTGTTCACCCATCGTAATACTTATGCTATCTTGAGAGAAGCCTCTAGTGAAACCTATGGCCCCCGGGTCTATCTCTTATCATATTTGCTAACAATCTACTTTTATTTGCATCTTTACTTTTTGCATCTATATTAAAAAATACCAAAAATATATTTATCTTATCATACTATCTCTATCAAATCTCACTTTCTTAAGTGGTCGTGAAGGGATTGACAACCCCTTTATTGTGTTGGTTGCGAGTTCTTTATTTGTTTGTGTAGGTGCGTGGGACTTTTGAGGAGCCTCCTACTGGAGTGATACCTTGGTTCTCAAAAACTGAGGGAAATACTTATGCTACTATGGCTGCATCACCCTTTCCTCTTCAAGGAAAAACAATGCAATCTCAAGACGTAGCAGGGAGGTACTAGTGAATTACTATGGTTTAGTAAGAATATTGATGTGTGTGTAGTCTCTCGTTATGCTAAGAAGCTGGAGAGAGTGTCTTCCTTTGCGTGAAGGTCGGGGGCGAACGATGGTTAAATCCTACCAACCTCCCCCCTAGGGGCATGCGTAGTAGTACTTCGCTTCGAGGGCTAATAAATTTTCGCAATAAGTATGTGAGTTCTTTATGACTAATGTGAGTCCGTGGATTATACACACCCTCACCTTTCCACCATTTGGTAGCCTCTTCGGTACCGTGCATTGCCTTTTCTCACCTCGAGATTTTGAGCAAACTTCGCCGGTGCATCCAAACCCCGTGATATGATACACTCAATCACACCTAAACCTCCTTATATCTTCCTCAAAACAGCCACAATACCTACCTATTATGGCATTTCCATAGCCATTCCGAGATATATTGCCATGCAACTTCCACTATTCCGTTGTTATGACACACATCATCATTGTCATATTGCTTTGGATGATCATATAGCTGACATAGTATTTGTGGCTCAGCCACCATTCATCATTTTTTATATACATGTTACGCTAGATCATTGCACATCCTGGTACACCACCAGAGGCATTCATATAGAGTCATATTTTTTTCTAGTATTGATTTGTAATTTTGAGTTGTGGGTAAATAGAAGTGTGATGGTTATCATTATTCATTATTCGAGCATTGTCCCAAGCGAGCAAATGAGAAAAATAAAAAAGGCCAAAACGAGCCTAGAAAAAAGAGGCCAAAAATATCCCAACAAAAAATGAGAGGAAAAGAGAGAAGGGGCAATGTTACTATCTTTTTCCGCACTTGTGCTTCAAAGTAGCACCATGTTTTTCATATACAGAGTCTCCTACGTAGTCACTTTCATATAACTGATGGGAATTTTTCATTATAGAACTTGGCTTGTATATTCCGATGATGGGCTTCCTCAAATGCCAGAGATCTTCTAGAGCAAGCAAGTTGGATGTACACCCACTTAGTTTTCTTTTTGAGCTTTCATACACTTATAGCTCTTAGTGCATCTATTGCATGGTAGTCCCTACTCCTTGCATTGACATCAGTTGATGGGCATCTCCATAGCCCGTTGATTAGCCTCGTCGATGTGAGACTTTCTCCTTTTTTTCTCTTCTCCATATCATTTCTACCACCATAATCTATTCCACCCATAGTGCTATATCCATGGCTTGCGCTCATGTATTGTGTGGGGGTTGAAAATGCTGAAGCATGTTAAAAGAGCATGAACCAATTGCTTGGCTGACACCAGGATAGTGCATGATTTATACTTTGTGTAGAAGATGGAGCATGACAAGGCTATATGATTTTGTAGGGATAGCGTTCTTTAGCATTGATATTTTGAAAGGCATGATTGTTTATTGGTATGCTTGAGTATTGATGTCTTTATGTCAAATTATAGACTATTGCTTTGAATCATTCGTATCTAAATATTCATGCCATAAAAAGAAAGATTACATGATGTACATGTTAGGTAGCATTCCACATCAAAAAAATTGATTTTATCATTTACCTACTCACGGAAGAGCAGGAATTAGGCTTGGGGGTGCTTGTTACGTCTCCAATGTATCTATAATTTTTGTTGTTCCATGCTATTATAGTATCAATCTTGGATGTTTTATATGTAGTTATATATCATTTTTTGTTACTAACCTATTAACTTAGTGCCAAGTGGCAGTTGCTATTCTTTGCCTGTTTTTGGTTTTCCAAGAAATTATTACCAAATGAAGTCTAAATGCCACAAAACTTTTTGACGATTTTTTTTCTAGACAAGAGAGTCCCTAGAAGGTTCGGGAGGATACCAAACGTGCAACGAGTAGGCGGCAAGGCACCTCTAGGTGCGCCCATGTACCTTGTGGGCCCCTCATGGATCCGTCTGACCTAATTCCACCTCCATAAATTGTCTAAAATCGGGAAACCAACAAAGAGGCACCCAAAATACTTTTTCCTCTGCCGCAAGTTTCTCTTCTTCGAAGATCACATTTGGAGGCCTTTTCCGGTACTCTGTCGGAGGGGGGATCAATCACGGAGGGCCTCTACATCAATCTTGCTGCCCTTCCGATGATGTGTGAGTAGTTTACCATAGACCTATGGGTCCATAGCTAGTAGCTAGATGGCTTCTTCTCTCTCTTTGATCTTCAATACAATGTTCTCCTCGATGTTCTTGGAGATCTATTAGATATAACCTTATTTTGCGGCGTGTTTGTTGGGGTCTGATGAATTGTGGGTTTATGATTAGATTATCTATGAATATTATTTGAGTCTTCTCTAAACTCTTTTATGCATGATTATTATACCTTTGTACTTCTCTGCAATCTATTTGTTTGGTTTGGCCAACTAGATTGATTTATCTTGTAATGGGAGAGGTCCTTTGTAATGGGTTCAATCTTGCGGTGATCTATATCCCAGTGACAGAAAGGGACAAGACACATACTTGTATTGTTGCCATTAAGGATAAACGATGGGGTTTATTCATATTGCTTGAGTTTACTTTGTCTAGATCGTGTCATCTTGCTTAAGGTGTTACTCCATTCTTTATGAACTTAATACTGTAGATGCATCTGGATAGCGGTCGATGTGTGGAGTAATAGTAGTAGATGCAGGCAGGAGTTGGTCTACTTGTCTCGGACGTGATGTTTATATACATGATCATTGCCTTGCATATCATCATAATTATGCGCTTTTCTATCAATTGCCCAACAGTAATTTGTTTACCCATCGTATGCTTTGTTCGAGAGAGAAGCCTCTAGTGAAAACTATGGCCCCCGGATCTATCTTTATCATATATTAAAATCAAAAAATACCTTTCTGCAATTTATTTACCATTATTTTATTTTGTGTTTTTGTTTATCTATCTACCATTATCAAACTTGATCCTTGCAATTAACCGCCGAGTGGATTGACAACCCCCTTGATCATGTTGTGTGCAAGTATTTGTTGTTTTGTCTATAGGTGTTGTTCACCAGGTCTTGCATGGTTTTCCTACTGAATTGATAACCTTGGTTCTTAACTGAGGGAAATATTTATCTCTACTGTACTGCATCATCCTCTCCTCTTCGAGGAAATCTCAACGTAGATCACAAGTAGCAGGAGGTGTCCAGGACACGACTTGTGATACGTCTCCGTCGTATCTACACTTTTGCCCTTGTTTTGGACTCTAACTTGCATGATTTGAATGAAACTAACCCGGACTGACGCTGTTTTTAGCAGAGTTGCCATGGTGTTATCTTTGTGCAGAAACAAAAGTTCTCGGAATGACCTGAAACTCCACGGAGATTATTTTTGGAAAAAATAAAAAATACTGGTGAAAGAATCAAGGCTACAGAGCCCACACCCTGTCCACGAGGGAGGGGGCGCGCCCCCCTGCCTTGTTGGCCCCCTGGATGTCCACCGACCTCAACTCCAACTCCATATATTCTCTTTCGCGGAGAAAAAAATCAGAGAGAAAGTTTCATCGCGTTTTACGATACAGAGCTGCCACCAAGCCCTAATCTCTCTTGGGAGGGCTGATCTGGAGTCCGTTCGGGGCTCCGGAGAGGGGGATTCGTCGCCGTCATCATCATTAACCATCCTCCATCACCAATTTCATGATGATCACCGCCGTGCGTGAGTAATTCCATCATAGGCTTGCTGGACGGTAATGGGTTGGATGAGATTTACCATGTAATCAAGTTAGTTTTGTTAGGGTTTGATCCCTAGTATCCACTATGTTCTGAGATTGATGTTGCTATGACTTTGCTATGCTTAATGCTTGTCACTAGGGCCCGAGTGCCATGATTTCAGATCTGAACCTATTATGTTTTCATGAATATATGTGAGTTCTTGATCCTATCTTGCAATTCTATAGTCACCTATTATGTGTTATGATCCGAAAACCCTGAAGTGACAATAATCGGGATACTTCTCGATGATGACCGTAGTTTGAGGAGTCCATGTATTCACTATGTGTTAATGCTTTGGTCCGGTACTCTATTAAAAGGAGGCCTTAATATCCCTTAGTTTCCACTAGGACCCCGCTGCCACGGGAGGGTAGGACAAAAGATGTCATGCAAGTTCTTTTCCATAAGCATGTATGACTATATTCGGAATACATGCCTATATTACATTGATGAACTGGAGCTAGTTCTGTGTCACCCTATGTTATAACTATTACATGAGGAATCGCATCCAATATAATTATCCATCAATGATCCATTGCCTACGAGCTTTCCATATATTGTGCTTCGCTTATTTACCTTACCATTGCTACTGTTACAACCATTACAAAACTGCTATCGTTACTTTTGCTACTGTTACCGTTACTATAATACCACTTTGCTACTAAATACTTTGCTGTAGATACTAAGTTATCCAGGTGTGGTTGAATTGACAACTCAACTGCTAATACTTGAGGATATTCTTTGGCTCCCCTTGTGTTGAATCAATAATTTGGGGTGAATACTCTAGCCTCGAAAACTGTTGCGATCCCCTATACGTGTGGGTTATCAAGACTATTTTCTGGCGCCGTTGCCGGGGAGCATAGCTCTATTCTTTGAGTCACTTGGGATTTATATCTATTGATCGCTATGAGGAACTTGAAAGACGAAAGAACTAAGATTTTTTCATCAACTACGAGGGAAGGTAAGGAACTGCCATCTAGCTCTGCACTAGATTCTCCTTCTATTTTGAGTAAGCTTGTGACACCTAAACCTGCTACTGCTATGAATTCTGATATGTCGCATGTTATTGATGATGCCACTTCTGCTATGCATGATACTTATGATGAAACTACTTCTATACTTGATACTACTGTGCCATTAGGTGAATAACTTGATGAACAACTTGCTAGGGTTAGACAGAATGAAATTATTGATGATGAAATTATTGAAAATAGTGATGATGAAGGTTCTATCCCTAAGTATGAAGTGCCTGTTGTTCCTGAGGGTTATGTTATGGATGAAGAAACTGCTAGAGATTTTCTTGCTTGCAATGATAGATCTGATCATAAGAAGTTATTAGCTAAACTTAAATAGAAAACTCTAAATGCTAGAATGAAACATGACCCTGCTTTTGCTACTTCACCTATCTTTGTTACTGATAAGGATTATGAATTCTCTGTTGATCCTGAGATAATTACTTTGGTTGAATCTGATCCTTTTTATGGCAATGAATCTGAAACTGTTGTGGCACATCTTACTAAGTTAAATGACATAGCCACCCTGTTTACTAATGGTGAGAAATCTCGCTACTATTATATCCTTAAGATATTTCCGTTCTTATTAAAGGGTGATGCTAAAACTTGGTTTAATTCTATTGATCCTGGTTGTGTGCATAGTCCCCACGATATGATTTATTACTTCTCTGCTAAATATTTCCCTGCTCATAAGAAACAAGCTGCCTTGAGGGAAATATATAATTTTGTGCAAATTGAAGAAGAGAGTCCCCCACAAGCTTGGGGGAGGCTTCTCCGATTACTTAATTCTTTGCCTGATCATCCTCTTAAGAAAAATGAAATACTTGATATATTTTATAAAGGACTAACCGATGCTTCCAAGGACCACTTGGATAGTTGTGTTGGTTGTGTTTTCAAGGAAAGAACAGTCGACCAAGCTGAATTGCTATTGAATAATATGTTGACTAATGAAAATTATTGGACTCTTCCTGAGCCAATTCCTAAGCCAATTGAGCCAACTACTGAGCCAGCTCCTGAGCCCATTCCTAAACCAACTCCGAAGAAGAGGGTGTTCTATTTCTCTGTCCTGAAGATATGCAAGAGGCAAAGAAATAAATGAAAGAAAAGGGTATTAAAGTTGAAGATGTCAAGAATTTACCTCCTGTTGAAGAAATACATGGTCTTAATATACCACCTATTGAGGAAACACATTTTCTTGATAACCCGACACAGGTATTAAAGGTAAATTCTCTCTATAGATATGATAAAGTTGAAATCCCGTCTACTAAATTCCCTAGCCAATGTTTATATGAATTTGATGATTTTATGGCTAGGAAAGAAAGTTTTAATGCTTATGTTGGTAGAGAATTAAAGAGTAATGCTTACATGATTGGACGCTTGAGTGATTATATGGCTAGAGTTAAAGGTGAACTTAAACTCATTAGCAAATATGCTTCTATGGTTACCACTCAAGCATAGCAAGTACTTAAAGCTCAAAGTGATTTGCTCGATGAATTAAATAATAAACATGATTTTGCTGTTAGAGTGGCTACTAGAACTGGTAGAATGACTCAGGAACCTTTGTATCCTGAAGGACACCCTAAAAGAATCGAGCAAGATTCTCAGAGAAATAATTTAGATGCACCTAGTCCTTCTAAAAAGAAGAAAAAGAAAAATGATAGTACTTTGCATGCTTCTAGTGAACCAGTTGTAGACACACCTGAGAGTCCCAATGATATTTCTATTTCTGATGCTGAAACACAATCTGGTGATGAATATGAACCTAGTGATAATGTTAATGATGATGTTCATGTTGATGCTCAAACTAGCAATAATAATGATGTAGAGATTGAACCTGCTGTTGATCTTGATAACCCACAATCAAAGAATCAATGTTATGATAAGAGAGATTTTGTTGCTAGGAAGCACGAAAAAGAAACAGAACCATGGGTTCAGAAACCCATGCCTTTTCCTCCTAAGCCATCCAAGAAAAGGGATGATGAGGATTTTGAGCGCTTTGCTGAAATGATTAGACCTATCTTCTTATGTATGCGCTTAACTGATATGCTTAAAGTGAACCCTTATGCTAAATATATGAAGGATATCATTACAAATAAAAGAAAGATACCGGAAGCTGAAATTTCCACCATGCTTGCTAATTACACTTTTAAAGGTGGAATACCAAAGAAACTTGGAGATCCAGGAGTACCAACTATACCATGCTCCATTAAAAGAAATTATGTTAAAACTGCTTTATGTGATCTTGGAGCCAGTGTTAGTGTTATGCCTCTCTCTTTATATCGTAGACTTGAATTGAATAAGTTGGCAACTACTAAAATATCTTTTGCAAATGGCTGATAAATCAACTGCAATACCTGTTGGTATTTGTCAGGATGTGCCTATTGTGGTTGCAAATGTCACTATCTTAACGGACTTTGTTATTCTTGATATTCCCGAGGATGATAGTATGTCGATTATCCTTGGTAGACCCTTTTTGAATACTGTAGGGGCTGTTATTGATTGCAAGAAAGGCAATGCCACTTTTCATGTCAATGGTAATGAGCATATGGTACACTTTCCGAGGAAACAACAGATACGTCTCCAACGTATCTACTTTTCCAAACACTTCTGCCCTTGTTTTGGACTCTAATTTGCATGATTTGAATGAAACTAACCCGGACTGACGCTGTTTTCAGCAGAACTGCCATAGTGTTATTTATTGTGCAGAAAACAAAAGTTCTTGGAATGACCTGAAAATCCACGTAGATAACTTTTGGAAAATATAAAAAATACTAGCGAAAGAATCAAGGCCAGGGGGGCCACGCCCTGTCCACGAGGGTGGGGGCGCGGCCCCTCCCCCTGGGCGCGCCCCCTGTCTCGTGGGCCCCCTGGAGCTCCACCGACCTCAACTCCAACTCTATATATTCCATTTCGCGTAAAAAAATCAAAGAGAAAGTTTCATAAGGATTTACGATATGGAGCCGCCGCAAAACCCTAATATTTCTCGGGAGGGCTGATCTGGAGTCCGTTCGGGGCTCCGGAGAGGGGGATTCGTCGCCGTCATCATCATCAAGCATCCTCCATCACCAATTTCATGATGCTCACCGCCATGCGTGAGTAATTCCATCATAGGCTTGCTGGACGGTGATGGGTTGGATGAGATTTACCATGTAATCAAGTTAGTTTTGTTAGGGTTTGATCCCTAGTATCCACTATGGTCCGAGATCGATGTTGCTATGACTTTGCTATGCTTAATGCTTGTCACTAGGGCCCGAGTGCCATGATTTCGGATCTGAACCTATTATGTTTTCATGAATATATGTGAGTTCTTGATCCTATCTTGCAAATATATAGCCACCTATTATGTGTTATGATCCGACAACCCCAAAGTGACAATAATCAGGATACTTCTCGGTGATGACCGTAGTTTCAGGAGTTCATGTATTCACTAAGTGCTAATGCTTTGGTCTGGTACTCTATTAAAAGGATGCCTTAATATCCCTTAGTTTCCATTAGGACCCTGCTGCCACGGGAGGGTAGGACAAAAGATGTCATGCAAGTTCTTTTTCATAAGCACGTATGACTATATTTGGAATACATGCCTACATTACATTGATGAACTGGAGCTAGTTTTCTATCACCCTATGTTATATCTATTACATGAGGAATCACATCCGACGTAAATATCCATCACTGATCCGTTGCATACGAGCTTTTCACATATTGTGTCTTCACTTTTTTACTTTTCCATTACTACCGTTACAATTATTACAAAACTGCTATCGTTACTTTTATCACTGTTACCATTACTATCATACTACTTTGCTACTAAATACTTTGCTGCAAATACTAAGTTATCCAGGTGTGGTTGAATTGACAACTCAACTGCTAATACTTGAGAATATTCTTTGGCTCCCCTTGTGTCGAATCAATAAATTTGGGTTGAATACTCTACCCTCAAAGACTATGGTGATCCCCTATACTTGTGGGTTATGAAGACTATTTTCTAGCGCCGTTGCCGGGGAGCAGAGCTCTATTCTTTGAGTCACTTGGGATTTATATCTGTTGATCACTATGAGGAACTTGAAAGACGAAAGAACTAAGATTTTTCGCTCAACTACGAGGGGAGGTAAGGAACTGCCATCTAGCTCTGCACTAGATTCTCCTTCTATTTTGAGTAAGCTGGTGACACCTAAACCTGCAACTGCTATGAATTCTGATATGTCGCATGTTATTGATGATGCCACCTCTGCTATGCATGATACTTATGATGAAACTACTTCTATGATTGATACTATTGTGCCATTAGGTGAATATCTTGATGAACAACTTGCTAGGGTTAGAGAGAATGAAATTATTGAAGATGAAATTATTGATGATAGTGATGATGAAGGTTCTCCCCCTAAGTATGAATTGCCTGTTGTTCCATAGGGTTATGTTATGGATGAAGAAGCTGCTAGAGCTATTTTTGCTTGCAATGATAGATATGATCTTAAGAAGTTATTAGCTAAATGGAAGCAGCAATCTCTTAATGCTAGAATGAAACATGACCCTGCTTTTGCTACTTCACCTATCTTTGTTATTGACAAGGATTATGAATTCTCTGTTGATCCTGAAATTATTACTTTGGTTGAATCTGATCCTTTTTATGGCAATGAATCTAAAACTGTTGTGGCATGTCTTACTAAGTTAAATGATATAGCCACCCTGTTTACTAATGATGAGAAGTCTCGCTATTATTATATCCTTAAGATATTTTCATTCTCATTAAAGGGTGATGCTAAAACTTGGTTTAATTCTCTTGATCCTGGTTGTGTGCGTAGTCCCCCGGATATGATTTATTACTTCTCTGCTAAATATTTCCCTGCTCATAAGAAACAAGTTGCCTTGCGGGAATATATAATTTTGTGCAATCAAAGAAGAGAGTCTCCCACAAGCTTGGGGGAGGCTTCTCCGATTATGTAATGCTTCGCCTGATCATCCTCTTAAGAAAACTGAAATACTTGATATCTTTTATAATGATCTAACCCATGCTTCCAAGGACCACTTGGATAGTTGTGTTGGTTGTGTTTTCAGGGAAAGAACAGTCAACCAAGCTGAATTGTTACTTAATAATATGTTGACTAATGAAAATAATTGGACTCTTCCTGAGCCAATTCCTGAGCCAATTGAGCCAACTCCTGAGCCTATTCCTAAACCAACTCCGAAGAAGAGGGGTATTCTATTTCTCAGTCCTGAAGATATTCAAGAGGCAAAGAAATCAATGAAAGGAAAAGGTATTAAAGCTGAAGATTTTAAGAATTTACCTCCGATTGAAGAAATACATGGTCTTAATATACCGCATGTTGAAGAAACACATTGTCTTGATAACCCTACACATGTAGTAAAGGTAAATTCTCTCTATAGATATGATAAGGTTGAAATCCCCTCTATTAAATTTCCTTGCCAATGTTTAGATGAAATTGATGATTTTATGGCTAGGCAAGAAAGTTTTAATGCTTACGTTTGTAGAGAGTTAAAGAGTAATGCTTTCATGATAGGACGCTTGAGTTATTATATGGCAAGAGTTAAAGGTGAACTTAAACTCATTAGCAAATAAGCTTCTATGGTTACCACTCAAGCTGAACAAGTACTTAAAGCTCAAAATGATTTGCTTGATGAATTAAATAATAAACATGACTTTGCTGTTAGTGTGGCTACTAGAACTGGTAGAATGAGTCAGGAACCTTTGTATCCTGAAGGCCACCCTAAGAGAATTGAGCAAGATTCTCAGAGAAATAATGTAGATGCACCTAGTCCTTCTAAAAAGAAGAAAGAGAAATATGATAGGACTTTGCATGCTTCTAGTGAACCTGTTGCCGACACACCTGAGAATGCCAATGATATTTCTATTTCTGACACTGAAACCCAATCAGGTGATGAACATGAACCTAGTTATAATGTTAATGATAATGTTTGTGTTGATGCTTAGCAATAATAATGATGTAGAGATTGAACCTGCTATTGATCTTGATAACTCACAATCAAAGAATCAACGTTATGATAAAAGAGATTTTGTTGCTAGGAAGCACGGTATAGAAAGAGAACCATGGGTTCAGAAACCCATGCCCTTTCCTCCTAAACCATCCAAGACAAAGGATGATGAGGATTTTGAGCGCTTTGCTGAAAGGATTAGGCCTATCTTCTTACGTATGCGCTTAACTGATATGCTTAAAGTGAATCCTTATGCTAAATATATGAAGGATATCATTACAAATAAAAGAAAGATACCGGAAGCTGAAATTTGCACCATTCTTGCTAATTATACTTTTAAGGGTGGAATACCAAAGAAACTTGGAGATCCAGGGGTACCGACTATACCATGCTCCATTGAAAGATACTATGTTAAAACTTCTTTATGTGATCTTGGAGCCGGTGTTAGTGTTATGCCTCTCCCTTTATATAGTAGACTTGAATTGAATAAGTTGACACCTACTGAAATATCTTTGCAAATGGCTGATAAATCAACTGTTATACCTGTCGGTATTTGTGAGGATGTGCCTGTTGTGGTTGCAAATGTCACTATCTTAACGGACTTTGTTGTTCTTGATATTCCCAAGGACGATAGTATGTCGATTATCCTTGGTAGACCCTTTTTTAATACTGCCAGGCCGTTATTCATTTCAACAAAGGTAATGTCACTTTTCATACGGTACACTTTCCGAGGAAACAACCTCAAGTTCATAGCATCAATTCTATTGGAAAAGTTCCAACTATCATTATTGGACTCTCTTTTTACTTTCTGTTATTTAGATTAAATAAAGCAAAATTAATATTTTCTGTCTGTTTTCTGAATTATCCACTGTCGGTGTACTAGAGTAGGGGTACCCTAGTATCCCGAACTTGTGCACGGGCAGTTGCAGCACCCCGCGGCAAGGCTTGCCGGGTGACCGCCAACGTCCTCTGTGGTTCCTTCGGAGCCATTCAAGAACAAAGTATTTAAGCCAAGGAGACAATGCCCCGGCAAGAGGAGCTTGCCGGGAAGGCCAACCAAGGCATCTAAAGGAACTTGCCGCGACGCGCCACGCGTCCCGGCGAGGCCCGGTGAGCGACAAGCTTCCGGACGCGACAAGACCACGACCGCGGCAAGGCCCTTGCCGCGACTTAAAGTTGAGGCCCGGGCGCAGCCTCATGATATCCGCCGAGTTCTGGAACTCCCAGGCGGGTCTCCTCCTCTCCTGCAGGGGGGCGATGCGGCAGCGAAGAAAATCTGCGCCAACGGCACCTACAGTGAGCCCGGCAAGCCTGAGGCGAAGGATCCGGGTGATGGCAATCTTCAGCCTATCGTCCTTCGAGGCCATGTTGCTCCAATCGTTGCCGCGCGCTATTGGGGCTTGTCGCAGGGTGGTAAATGGCTGCGGGTTCTCCTCGACAATCCAACACCACTCTGCTCTCCATTCCTCCCACTTGCTGCGGAGCTCTCCCTCCAGATAAGCTTCCTTCTTGCCGACTCTCGAGATCCAGGCGATTCCGCCGGATAAAGGCTCTCCTCTCTCGACTCGGGGCATAAAGAAGTGGCAAAAAAGAGTTATGTTTGGATGGACTCCGACAAAGTTTTCCCAGAGATGTGCAAAAACTGCCATGGTCAGAACGGCGTTGGGGGTGAAGTCAAGGAGGCGGAACCCGTAGGTGTTCATGATGTCACAGAAAAATTCAGAGAAGGGCGGGCAGAGCCCGCAGTAGAAGAACAGCGCGAAGAAGGGGTACCCGTTTGGAGCCAGTTCCGAAGCGGCAGCCGGGAGTACCTTCGTGCGCGGATGCGCTCGCGTCTCCATCGACCATAAGAGGTAGTAGTACTCCCTCAGCTCCTTCACGACAACCTGAGGGGGGAAGATGGCCCGCTCCTTTCGCAGCGCCGCGAGCCGCTGCGCCTCGACCGATTTCACGCCCTTCCCCTTGTCGGCTTTCGGAGCCATGGCGGAGGTGGCGGGGGAGATCGACGGCGTTGGTGGTGCTGGTGGCAATGGGGGGCGGCGCGCTGCTCTCTTTCAGCTTTGAGAAGAGGGGGGGGAGCGGCGGAGATTTCCGAGGTTGGAGTAGCAACAGAGGAGATGGGCGAACTGCCCTGTTTCCCCTGCTTATAAAGAGGGAGGGGCGGACATTCCACCTTTCCGAATAAAGAAACCACCCACGATCTCTCCCATGACGCCGCATTCAACGCATGCCGTTCGGGGAGGGCGCGGTGGATACGTAGTAAGATACGGCGTAACCCAGGCCGCGCGTGCCCGTGCCCTGTTTTGGGCCTGGCCCAACAGCGCCCGGCATCGTGTGTGGCCCAGGCCCAGGGGCTCCTGTCGGTGTACTAGAGTAGGGGTACCCTAGTATCCCGAACTTGTGCACAGGCAGTTGCAGCACCCCGCGGCAAGGCTTGCCGGGTGACCGCCAAGGTCCTCCGTGGTTCCTTCGGAGCCATTCAAGAACAAAGTATTTAAGCCAAGGAGACAAGGCCCCGGCAAGAGGAGCTTGCCGGGAAGGCCAACCAAGGCATCTAAAGGAACTTGCCGCGACGCGCCACGCGTCCCGGCAAGGCCCGGTGAGCGACAAGCTTCCGGACACGACAAGACCATGACCGCGGCAAGGCCCTTGCCGCGGCAAGCTACCACTCTATACCCACGCTCCAGCACATCCACCAACGTGTCGCCCTGGGGCCTTTCCAGGCGTGCGTGGCAAGAGGCTGTGCAGCTAGCGGTGCGTGGTGGCAAGCGACGCTGACAAGATTGCCATCGTGGCGAACGGTGGCATCCCTGACGGTCCTTTTCGCACTATTTGGGCGACACAGACGGGCATTTAATGCCTTTGTCCCCTGCCGTCAGGGTTAGGTAGGATACACTGTACAGGTAGTTGTACCAACTGCAACCCTTTTCCATTTTTACCCTTGTCTGCATTGCCACTTGTCGGTGACCCCTTGAGCATATAAAAGGAGGCCCATGCGCAACGTAGAGAGGGGTTCGAAAGCCAGGAAACACTTACGCTCGGTCTCGTTAGCAGCTAGAGTGTACTGTAGCACTCAGCGCACCTGAGCAAGAACTCAATACACACAGACATGCAGCAGTAGGAGTGTTATCTCTCTGGAGAGCTCCAAAGCTGGGTAAACTGCTCGTGTGCTTCGCCTCGATCTGCTCTTCGTGCGACCTCCGCCCCCCGCCGAACCGAAAGGGGCTCGGTCCGCCGGTCCCATAGGTGTTCGTGCATCAGTTTGGCCGACATCCATGCAATAAAAAATATCCCAAAATAAAAGTTCTCCAAATGCCCTGCAAATTTAGTATGATTTTTATGGAATATTTGAGGATTTTATGCACTGAGAACACAGCAGGGGGTGCAAGCACCTGGCCACGAGGGTCTAGGGCGCGCCCCGTGCCTTGTGGGCCCATGGTGGCCCCCTCCACTTATTCCTGCACCCACACACTCCATCTTCCTCCCAAAAAATCCCCATCCAGCTCAAGCACGAGTTCTAGCTCATTTTGCTGCGATTTTTGATCTCCAGGCTCAAAGCTCCATTCACAAAACTGCTTTGGGAGATTGTTGCTTGGTATGTGACTCCTCCAATGGTCCAATTAGTTTTTGTTCTAGTGCTTTATTCATTGCAAATTTTTGCTGCATAGGTGACCCTGTTCTTGAGCTTGCATGTCAAATTTATGAGGTCCCAAGTAATTTCAATGCATGATATAGGCTCTAGGCACTTGTGGGAGTAGTTGCTATCAGTTTTGTTTAGTTTGATTCACTTTTATTTTGAATTACTAAAAATTTCAGAAATTTTTAGAAAATGATGAGGAGATTATGGAGGAGCTCTTCTAGCCAAAGATCCAAGGATAAACAAGCTAAGGAGAAAGAAAAGGCCAAGTATAATCTTCCTCGTGTAGCGGAAGTATGGCCGTGTGAATGGCCTTGTGATAATTTTCTGAGAGCAGCCGGGATTTATGAAGACTTATATTCTTTGGCTGAAAATGCGGGCCTCACCGACTTCCTCCACGACTGGATCGAACAGTATCTCTTACTTACCAATACTTTCATGCAAAACTTTTACTATTATCCTAAGAATTCACCTCCTTCAGTAGCCTTTCATTTATATGATGAGGCTAAGGAAATGTCTTTACGTAATTTTTGCGTGGCTTGTAGAATACCCTTTGAGGGCAGCTTAGATGAACCACATCGTAAAGATGTGGATGGTTTTATTGACACTATTACTGTAGGGGAATTGAAGAAGGGTTCCGATGCGAGAATCACTAGAATACACTTTCCTGTTTTATGCTACTTTGCCATATTTGCTAGTCGATGCTTAATTGGTCGTGGAAATAGTGGAAACTTCAGTGTTCCTGATATTATTATTCTGCTCCATGCCTTATTCGATGATAACACTTTTAGTATGGGTGCCGTTATTGCTAAACAGTTAAGCCTAAACCATACAAAGGGCCCCATCTTTGGAGGTATCTATGTTGCACGCCTTGCTAAACATTTCGAGATACCTATTAGGCATGATGAGAAAGAGGAGACACTGCTACCTCTTACCTTTTTAGATTACAGGAGCATGGTAGCGCATGAGTTTATTATTGACAAGGATGATAAGATGCTTCTATATAACTTGAGATTTAATAAGAAACACAATGAGATTATTACCCTGCCTGCACCTTCTTTGTTTGATTTAACTACAGGCCATTACCTCGTCTTGCCGAAGGCCGTGTACGCGCATCGAGGCCAGACATCAGCTCCAGAGCCTGAGCCAGAACCACCACTTGACCCTTATCGACCATCATCTTATCAGTGGGATCCTGAGGAGATCGCCAGCCAGTGGTATCCAGATGACACTCCTCAGTACACCGGGGAGAGTATCCGCGATCCTTGGGCATAGACCAACTTAGGCCAAAAGCCTAAGCTTGGGGGAGTACGTATTTTTCACTGACTTTACATTCATGTTCACACACTATTCTAGTTGTCGGTGCTCATACTCTTTCATTGTATTATACATGATAGTTTAATTTATTTTTCTAGCTTTCTTTTTGTGTGTTTGATAAACCTTAAGAAAAACAAAAAAATTAGTTAGTTTAATTTCCATGCTTGTAGTAGTAATTAAAATGAAAACCCAAAAAGATTTCTCGTTCTTCTTTCACTTGTTGGGAGCTCTCCCGTGTAAATAGTTTTATTTCTTTTCTTTCCTTTGGGGGTCGAGAGGAGAAGACCATATTGAAAATGTTTAGTGGCTCCCATATGCATGATTGTTGAATTAACCTAGAGCCCATATTACTTTGTCTTCTTTCTTGAGTTGAATGCTTGCAGATTCCAGCTTAGTCCAATGCACGTGCACTATTATTATTATACACACCGTTCGGTCGTGCAAATGAAAGGCAATAATGACGATATATGATGGGATGATTGAGATGAGAGAAGCTGGTATGAACTCGACCTCTCTTGTTTTTGTAAATATGATGAGTTCATCGTTCCTGATTCAGCCTATTACGAATAAACATGTTTGCAATGATATTTAGAGATTATAGTTGCTTATGCCATGCTTAATTAGCTAGGAGCTTATAATGGTTTACCTTGCGTGCCAACATGCTATTAAAATGGTTGTGATGTGGTATGATAGGGTGGTATCCTCCTTTGAATGATTTGAGTGACTTGACTTGGCACATGTTCACGCATGTAGTTGAAAATAAATCAACATAGCCTTCACGATATTTATGTTCATGGTGGATTATATCCTACTCATGCTTGCACTCAGTGTTGATTAATATTAATGCATGTTCATGACTGTTGTCGGTCTCTCAGTTGGTCGCTTCCCAGTCTTTTGCTAGCCTTCACCTGTACTAAGCGGGAATACTTCTTGTGCATCCAAACTCCATAAACCCCAAAGTTATTCCATATGAGTCCACCATACCTTCCTATATGCGGTATTTACCTACCGTTCGAAGTAAATTTGTATGTGCCAAACTCCAAACCTTCAAATGAAATTCTATTTTGTATGCTCGAGCAGCTCATGTTTCAACTAGGGTTGTCTGTATCTTCCATGCTAGGTGGGTTATTCTCAAGAGGAGTGGACTCCGCTCCTCATTCATGAGAAAATGGCTGGTAACCGGGATGCCCAGTCACATGATCAAAAAGATCAAAGGAAATCGAAATAATTAAACAAAACTCCCCCAAGGCTGTTGCTAGTTGGAGGCACTCATTGTTTCGAGCAAGCCATGGATTGATGCTTGTTGGTGGTGGGGGAGTATAAACTTCACCATTCTGTTTGGGAACCGCCTATAATGTATGTAGCATGGAAGATATCGAGATCTCATAGTTGTTGCGTTGACAGTGAAAGTATACCCGCTCAAAGTGTTATTCATCTCTATTTTAAAATCTAGCTCTGGCACCTCTACAAATCCATGCTTCCCTCTGCGAAGGGCCTATCTTATTAAAAAGCACCCGCTGGAGAGCACACTGTCATTTACATGTTTTACTATTAGTTTATATTGGGTATGACTTGACTGGATCTCTTCTACCATGAATTACAATGTTTAGTTAGTACTTGATCTTTAAAGGTGCTCTGCATTTATGTTTTGCGGTCTCAGAAAGGGCTAGCGAGATACCATCTTGTTATATCATATTATGATTGTTTTGAGAAAGTGTTGTCATCCGAGTTTTATTATTATCGCTCGCTAGTTGATTATGCCATTGATATGAGTAAACATGAGACCTAAGTGTTATTGTGAATATGGTTAGTTCATAATCTTTGCTGAAAACTTGAATGTTGGCTTTACATATTTACAACAACAAGAGCAAACAGAGTTTGTAAAAGTTTTTCTTTATCACTTTTAGTTTGTCAACTGAATTGCTTGAGGACAAGAAAAGTTTTAAGCTTGGGGGAGTTGATACGTCTTTGTTGTATCTACTTTTCCAAACACTTTTGCCCTTGTTTTCGAATCTAACTTGCATGATTTGAATGAAACTAACCCGGACTGACGTTGTTTTATGTAGAATTGCCATGGTGTTCTCTTTGTGCAGAAACAAAAGTTCTCGGAATGACCTGAAACTCCACGGATATTATTTTCGGAAAATATGAAAAATACTGGCGAAAGAATCAAGGCCAAGGGGGCGACACCCTGTCCACGAGGGTGGGGGGCACACCCCCTCCCCCTGGGCGCGCCCCCTACCTCATGGCCCCCCTAGATGTCCACCGACCTCAACTCTAACTCCATATATTCTCTTTCGCAGAGAAAAAAATCAAAGAGAAAGTTTCACCGCGTTTTACAATACAGAGCCGCCGCTAAGCCCTAATCTCTCTCGGGAGGGCTGATCTGGAGTCCGTTCGGGGCTCCGGAGAGGGGGATTCGTTGCCGTCGTCATCATCAACCATCCTCCATCACCAGTTTCATGATGCTCACCGCCGTGCGTGAGTAATTCCATCGTAGGCTTGCTGGACGGTGATGGGTTGGATGAGATTTACCATGTAATCAAGTTAGTTTTGTTAGGGTTCGATCCCTAGTATCCACTATGTTCTTTGATTGATGTTGCTATGACTTTGCTATGCTTAATGCTTGTCACTAGGGCCCGAGTGCCATGATTTCAGATCTGAACCTATTATGTTCTCATGAATATATGTGAGTTCTTGATCCTATCTTGCAAGTCTATAGTCACCTATTATGTGTTATGATCCGACAACCCCAAAGTGACAATAATTAGATACTTCTCGGTGATGACTGTAGTTTGAGGAGTTCATGTATTCACTATGTGTTAATGCTTTGGTCCGGTACTCTATTAAAAGGAGGCCTTAATATCCCTTAGTTTCCACTAGGACCCCACTGCCACGGGAGGGTAGGACAAAAGATGTCATGCAAGTTCTTTTCCATAAGCACGTATGACTATATTCATAATACATGCCTACATTACATTGACGAACTGGAGCTAGTTCTTTGTCACCCTATGTTATAACTATTACATGACGAATCACATCCAACATAATTATCCATCACTGATCCATTGCCTACGTGCTTTTCACATATTGTGCTTCGCTTATTTACATTACCGTTGCTACTGTTACAATCATTACAAAACTGCTATCGTTACTTTTGCTACTGTTACCGTTACTATCATACCATTGCTACTAAATACTTTGCCGTAGATACTAAGTTATCCAGGTGTGGTTGAATTGACAACTCAACTACTAATACTTGAGAATATTCTTTGGCTCCCCTTGTGTTGAATCAATAAATTTGAGTTGAATACTCTACCCCCGGAAACTGTTGCGGTCCCTTATACTTGTGGGTTATCAACTAGTTTTGGGGTTTGACAATTTAAGGGCTCCGTCCTCCCTCCTGTTTGGGGGTTGTTCACATTCTACACATCATTTTGAGCCTCTTGCAACCTCTCCCAAACCCCTATATCCCCTCTGTGTGAAAGGGGATTTGTGTATGGATCTTGGATTCATTTGTTGATTTCCTCCATTGTATCCCCTCTCTTCAATCTCCTACTTTCTTTAGTTACATCTTCTAAGATTGAGAGAGTGAATTGAGCATTTGTTGCTTGACCTTGCTTTTCATTTGTTGCATTGGTTTGAGCTCCCTACATCGATTCATTGTAGTGAGAGCCCATGAGTTTATTACTCTTGAAGGCTTCGCCTCCTAAATGGTTTGGTGATATATTTGAGACATTCCTGAAGAGGCCCAGGTGGCCGACGTCCCCCCGGAAGCTTCCTTTTGTGGTGTGTTCCGGGGAATGGTGTGAAGTTGCCTAGGTGCTCAAGGTTTCACCGGAAGCTTCCTTGCTTGTGGTGTGCTTCGGAGAAGTTTTTAAAGGTGTGGCGATCGCCTTCAAGACTAACCCCGAGTGAATCAAGGATCATCCGTTGGGGTGACGCAAAAGTGAGAATACGGTGAGCCACTTGATGGCATCCTGGAGCTTCGGCTTCGGCACCGCTTTGGCACCCCGGCTTAGAGAAAACCGGAACGCCCCGTATTCCAGCGCAGAGATCGAGATGAAGTCTTCTGGAATACGGCACTGCTTAGCATAGCACAAACCAACTCTTTATTACAATCTATTTGCGTACAAGGGTTACATCGGCACGGCGACACTATGCCCGCCACTATTGCTCTATGCAAGCAGCAGAACAACACGATGCGGCGGAAGAACTCTAGCAGCGGAACAACGACGACGATGGAGAACTCCACTCCGCAGGGACTCTAGCTGGAACGCTCATCCTAGCTCGCAAACAAGGACTCCACGGTAAACAAGCAATCAAATCCGGAATGACCTGCAAACTGGCATGACACGCCAGGTCAGTATATTGAATGTACTTGCAAGCTCACAATAACCAAAAGCATTCAAGACAAACAATAGCATGGCAATTACAGGTTAAGCAGGAATTAACATGATATCATCATAGCAACATGGCATCAACATGAACATGATACAGCTAGAACAACATGAACCTGGCATGAACATATATCTGATGATACTAACATGCAACAATATATCCAACATGATGTGACCATGCATCTATTGATAATCGTCCCTCGTACTGGCTTACCAAACGTGATCGTTTCCAGATCACAAACGTGTCGAACTCAGAGACAAACTCGTGATCCTTACGGCGATCACAACCACGACCAATAAATGGCCCGTGATCCTTACGGCAATCACAACCCAACAAATAAATGGCCCGTGATCCTTACGACAATCACAACCATGACCAATAAATGGCCCGTGATCCTTATGGCGATCACAACCCGACCAATAAATGGCCCGTGATCCTTACGATGATCACAACCCGACCAATAAATGGCCAATGATCCTTACGGCGATCACAACCACGACCAATAAATGTCCCGTGATCTTTACGGCGATCACAACCCAACCAATAAATGACTCGTGATCCTTACAGCGATCACAACCACAACCACATCTGGTCCAACTCAACAGGATGGCCTTTCTACCATCACCTCAGTGCATACTTAGTGTACAAAATTATTAAGTGTTGACCCATTGTGTACCCTACTTTCGAGCATGTCCGTAACTGTGGACTCGGCTATCGATAGATTAATACACTTTGCAGAGGTAGCGCACTGGACCCACACTACGGAACCCATGGCCTTGCACTGCCATTCGGGTGGACCAACGACATTCCAACAAAACCACTTCATTGTCATGACATTCTCCCAGCCACTCCGACTCAATCCCCATCGGGCTAGTCTTGGGTGGCCCCGTATCTACCTCAAGACACATCGACCACCGTTGTGGCCACGATCCACTCTAGGACCCGGTACCAAAAACTTAACAACGGGCTCACAAGGTTATGCCTGCTTACCGGGCCAGGGTACAGCACGCCCATAACCTTCCCTAGATGGAGGCACCGACTAGAGGCACGGCAATGAAACGCATTAAGGCCGTCCCATACCGGTAAATGTGGTTGCACTAGGAAAACTCATTTCAGCGGCACCATGACCCGGTCAACAACATATTCAAGTTGAGTTATTTATCAGTTTCAACTTAAAGTGAAAGTAATCGGTGTCATAATGCCATGACATGCATCACCAAAATATGCATCACATATCAATGAAAATAACTAAGTCAACTACGCTCCCACGGAGCCATCGTCAACTCATGATACACCTTTGGTTAAGATCAAACCTCACTTAAACTAGAATCTTTTCTAGCAATCCCATCATTTTTCATTATGCAAAAATAATTTTACTAATTATTTATCTTCATGACCATATCATTTTATTATTACTCATAACTAAATTTTTGTTAACTTATCAACAATATTCACTTCAAACTTTTTGTAAATCAAGCATATTTAACATGACAAGCATCTAACAGAATATAATTATCATAATAATATTTTAAATGCATGAATAATCATAAGTTCAAGTAGGAAAATCACAAATATTGAAGTGTCACTATGAAAATGTTGTTGTGGCTTTCCTGGGGATGAAGAAGGCATCGGGGAGAAGCGCGGTGAAGCCGCGGAAAGATTTACCGGAAACAGTTCTCTCTCGGAGGGGCTGTTTATGTGCAAGGGAAAAATGGTCATTTTCAGAATGCCAAAACATAATGAAAGTGCCACCAACAGAAAGGGCTCGACGAGGCGAAGAAGTAGGCTTTGGAATCACCTCATTTGGAGTTACGGATAAAAAGTTATGATAGTTTTTCTACCAGGGACCTCTTTGCAAATAAAAATCATCATCAATAGGTCCTTAACAGAAAAACAGAACGTGCACTTGGGGAAATACGTTTTTGGAGGATGAAAACATAGACACCCAAATACGTCTTCACTTATCCACGCCAGCATGGACAAGTCAATGCGGGGTCGGTGGCTGGGAGGCTGATTGGTGGGTCCCACATTATCCACTTCTCTCTCTCCTCCCTTCTCTTCTTCCTTTCTCCTTCTCCCGACGGCGAGCTGCGGCAGAGGCAGGGCCGAGCGCTCCGGCGACGAGTCCGGCCGACTCTGGCCACCTCTGGCGGCGCCCAACCCACCAAAACGATAATGAGACGGAGGCGCTCCCATCCCTGCACTAAACGGGCCTCGAAGAGGGCGGGAGCGAGAGCACCATGGACCAGGGCAGACGGCGGCTCAGTCGATCTTGGGGACGACGACCCCAACTACTCCGGCGACTAGTTCAGGGGAGGGGGAGGCTTGGTGCGTAGAGGGGAGGCCTCCGGGGGTGGAATGGAGGAGGGAGGGAGCTCAGCTTGCCAGAATCGAGCTTGATAGAGACGACGGCCATGGTGGCCAACCATGGAGAGGAGAGCTCCGGGGCTCGGGCGAGAGGCTTGGAGGGGCTAGAGGACGTGCAAGAGGCCAGTGGTGGGCTCGGAGAGGCTCGGGGAGGGCTATAAATAGGCGGGGCAAGGGAGGTCGAACTGGCACCGCCGCAGACACGTGCCCGGCGCTGCGGACGCGTGCTCGCGCGCATGAACTCGGGGCAAACGACAGAGAGGGCACAGAGGAGAGCTCACGGGGTAGAAGAGGTCGAGGGACGCAGGGAGGAAGCAACCATGAACGAACCGAGACAAAACGGCACAGTCCGCCCGTGGGCGCGCGTCGGCGAGCATCGGCGAGGAAGCTACCAGAGGGGTAGAGGGGTCCAAGGGAACGACGACGACGTGGGCTATCTACTGGGCATCCTCACGAGCGCGAAGCCGACGAGAGGGGGAGGGGCCCGAGCAAGAAACCATTTTGGACGCGGCCATTGCATGCCAAAGCGGTGGTCACAGCGCATACTGGCATCAAGAGGAGCCAAATGGCTGGCCAATGTTGTCTAGTGGTAAGTCCTTCGAAGGGTGGTTGTAACTATGGTGGTAACTTGGTTAAAAAGGTTCTGGTCAGATAGAAATCACCCTCTGAAGTTTACTGCAGTAAACTTTGCTGGGCACTGGTGATCAACAGGAAGGGTTTTGGGAGCAATGGATTTGTCTGCGAGGTTGAGGTAAAGAAGGACTTTCATCCTGGTAAGCTTGAGGAGAAATGGATCAAGATTAATCATAGTTGCTTCACAACTGCATATTTGGTCCAGAAATGAAGAGCAACAACATGCACTCAGATAGTTGCACCAATTGAGCTGAAAATGGTTATGGCCCAATGATTTGAAGATATTAAGTTGCCCAAGGAGTATCATGCCATTTGGATGAACCAAAATAGCACTTGCTTCAGAAAGATTTATTCTGACCAGAAACTTGGAAAGATTCCACAGGGCAAATGGTAAATGGGATTGAGCCACAACTTGGTGGAGGGAGGTTATAGGGATACTAGAAGGTCTAGAAACATTTACAGCCTTAATAGAGCAAGATAAAATATACTTGCTTCACAAACTAAAACTTTGACCAGAAACTAAGAATTGAAGCTGTGCTCACATGGAGGCATGACATGAGCTCAACTTTGGTGGAGGGCTATCATATGATGATATGAAGGATCCTGCAAAATGGAAACTCATTTGGATGTGCCTAGCTTGTACCTCCTTCACAAAGTTTCTTTCTGGACAGAAACTTTGGAAAATTATAATTAAATAATTACTAAGCAAATGAGGTTGCATTCTGGCATGTGGCAATGATATGGACATGAAAAGATGTCCAAGGAGTTTGAGGTAAATTGGGCAAATGAAAATGGCACTTGCTTCACAATGTGCCATTTAGGGCAGAATAAGAAATGAATTATTGGAGGATTATTTTTTAACATGGCAATGAAAAGTTTTGCCATATTTGATCAAGATATGACCCAAACAATTTATGAGAATTATTTGGGAATTTTAGGAGTGATGGAAATATAGGTTGCTTCACAACCTAGGGCAATTTGAGTCATTCCTTTAATAGAAAAGGAATATTCCCAATAAAAAGAATATTGGGATTTGGGCTAGGATGAAAATGACAGGGCCTAGGGAAGGATTTGGGAATGACAAGCCACTCTGGAAACAAAGAAGAGGGCATCTTCTTCAGTTTCCAGACCACAAAGCCACGGAAAAAAGAAAACTCACGCAAAAACCTCGAAAAAACAAAAGAAAAAGAATGGGCCAAAAATCAGGCTATCACAAACCTTACCCCCTTAAAGAAATCTCGTCCTCGAGATTTGGTTGCGCAGTGAACTAGTATGGATATTCTGACTTAAGGAAACCGTTTCCAACTCGGGTATCCTTTTTCCTTTATTGTTGTTCCCACTAAATTTTTATTTGATTGGCCCTGGGCGGTTTGCTTTATTGTATCCACATTCTGACAGATCTTAACTGGCTTGCTCATGCTTATATAGGCTCCAATTTCTTTTTAGATTTGTTGACTAGCTGAGCGTGATTTGATTATCACGACTGAAATGTATGTCTGTCTCACAAATCAAAAAGTGATTTCCGCTGGGTGTGCCACCCGACACTGACAACCTTTCATGTAATGATGATAAGATTTTTCTAGTGAAAACTCAAGCTCTGACTCATTGCATTGGGTTTCTCCACTAAATGCATGTCCTTTGGGTTCCAAACAGTGAGTTAAGGCATAACCGTTTTCTGACAGGTTCTGACTCATCGCAGAAGTTTCTGAATCATCTTAATTGGTTCCATTGTCGTGAGTATCGGATCCGTATTAAATATTTGATTGTCTCCTGTCACGGCCAGCATAAAGGGTTTGGCTTGTATGATAATATTTGTAGACTTGACTGAAAGTGGTTCTGATGGAAATATTTTGTTCACGACATGCGATCCATGATGATTCATATAAGTGAGGACTCAGGCTTCCAGACTGTTATTCCTCATGCCGATTAATCATGCTGTAGGCATATCCATTGGGCTCAATACTGACTTAGACTGTACGGGGGATCTGCACCATGGGGGTCGTGTACAATTTTCATACCTGCATCACTGGTCTTGCTCCTTCATTATTGTTTTCTTGGTCTGGATCTTTGGCTGAAAGAGCTGGGCCATAGTGCTTCTTCGTATGACCATAGGTACTGTCGGTGCAATTTTTCGGCAATTGGGGTTTATCCTCATTTTTCTAATAGGGTAACCCATTAAATGGCAAGTTCAACACCTCTCAAGTTCTAATCGTTGGGAAATGATCATCCGAAACCCTTGCAAGAAATCGGCAAATAAATCAGTAGCCACCAGAACGGTCTTTACAACTCAGATCTGGGACATTACTGAAATAACTCAACCACGGCTCAGGACGGCCGAAAAGCAGCTCAGAGCATGAGACCGGGTCGATAAGAAGAAGGTGACAGCTCCCTAAAATAGCCAAAAAGCAGCTATAGGGCTACTGTCACAAAAAGAAACTCAACAGCTATACGAGACGACCGAAAAGCAGCTCAGACTCGTGAGAGTTGTTGAAGAGAGAAACAAAAATAGGCATCCGCCCTGGATAGCTAGAAACAACTCAGATCACAGGTGTGGTGCCGTCATTGGAGAAAAGGGGACAAGGGCTCATCAGGATCATTTTCCAGTTCACAAGTACTTGTATGGAGCTCATTGATGTCGTCAATCCTCATAATCCTTTGTCTCACTGCGGTGTATACTGGCTTTGTTCTATTAACCATCCTCACAAGGTTGTCAGATCCTCATCTGAGTGACTTGTAAGATCTTGATGGTATGCTCATTGCATATATATGAGAATCTTATTCCCGAGACAGACGTGTATTCTAACTGATTCTTGCTTCTGACCAAAACGTTGCAGATTTGATTCTTGGGATTCACTGTCATATGTTGTCAATTCACAGTGTACTACCTTGTACCAATGTCTTACTGAGAAAGATTGGCTGGCTTGTGCTCGAAACTTTCATCGGATAGCTTGCTGAAGAAGACTAGGTACCGTGCTTCAGAAGCTTACCCCCTTAAAGACTTTGCTGGGGAAAGACTCAGTACCTTAAGCCGGAAGCTTTTGCGGTTGCTTACTTAAGAAGGTAGAGTACCTTGCACGGGAAATCATCCATGTATCGTACTTAGGAAGATAGATGAAACTTGCCTTGGAAGCTTCTCGGGTATCTTGCGAGGGAAGATTGGGTTGCTTACACAAGAAACATCTTATTGTGATATGCGGACCGAGTACCACATATACATACCATCTTAATATTTCTGATGTTGATTTCTTGTATGAAACAGGGTTTTACTAGACTATCCTCCTTTCTGAGTACATGCCATATTTTTGCTTGCTTCCGGGCATATAGTGTTTAAAAATCATTGTTAACGACGAATAAAACTTGTATCTGAGCCAAACCTTTGTCTGATAATATTCTGTCAACCTTGCACATAATTTATCTTCTTGCTGATTTGATCATTTCTGCTATGAGGAGTACACGCAGAGGGAGACTTGACACTCAGTAACATGATCAGATATTCCCCAATCGGAATGCAGTCGGCTGAGAATTCCATACTGTTGTGAGGAGTCCATGTTAATGCAAACTTTATACTGAGATTCCATCCAGGATTTCTTTTGTATTCAGACGAGCTATTTCCAATTTCACTGCAGTCTGCTGACAATTCCATTCTGTTTAGCTGAATTTCCAAATATATCCATTTCTTGCTGATTCTTCGGGTCCGGTGTCGGTTGACGAGCAACTTTAATAGGGGAAAAATTTGTAACAGCGAAGGCCAAAAGAAAGGAACAACAGAAACGACTAAAACAAAAGCACACAAGCATTCTACTAATATAATTAATCAAGCAATCGTCACATATTACTGCTACTCACACAATAATATGCATGCACACCTAAGCACACAAATCTCGCGGAAACTCCGGTATTGCGGTCTAATATGCTGTGGCGGTGTGCACGAAAATTATATCTAGGTGTGGAAGGATTAGCATAACCAAGGCTACACCAAGCACTGGCTGAACACCCTCTAGGTCTGGATGGATACATGGGTGAGGACGGACTTAACGATCAAGTAGCGAGACATAAAAGTCACGATTACCTCATCATCAAGCGTACAAAGGGAATCATACCCGTCCAAAGAATGAAATGACAAGGCAAGATAACAGTGGAAGGCTGGATCTAATAGCATTGCCCTTTTCTGATAACAAAGGTCTGCAAGGGTTGCCAAAAGAACGATATGGAGGGCATGGATGATGATGTGGTCACATCACACCAAAGAGCAGGCATGATAAGAAGGACGGCGTAGGTAGTGGATCGGAACCGATACCACCTACACTCACAAGATTAACCATTAGCGACTAAATAATAATCTATATGCATGCTATGCGACAAACAAATGCAGCAATCAAGTGCAACAAACCAACTGGGGTCTATACTACCGCTTTCTAACGTTCGCGCGGTCTAGGGCGTCCTACAGCCAGACCTGCTCTGATACCATGCCTGTGGCACCCCGGCTCAGAGTAAACCGGAACGTCCCGTATTCCAGCCCAGATATCGAGATGAAGTCTTCTAGAATACGACACTGCTTAGCATAAAACAAACCAGCTCTTTATTACAATCTATTTGGGTACAAGGGTTACATCGGCACGGCGACACTATGCCCGCCACTGTTGCTCTATGCAAGCAGCAGAACAACATGATGCAGCGGAAGAACTCTAGAAGCGGAACAACGATGACTGTGGTGAACTCCACTCCACAGGGACTCTGGCTGGAACGCTTATCCTAGCTCGCAAACAAGGACTCCACGGCAAACAAGCAATCAAATCTGGAATGACCTGCAAACTGGCATGACACACTAGGTCAGTACGTTGAATGTACTTGCAAGCTCACAATAACCAGAAGCTTTCAAGACAAACAACAGCATGGCAATTACAGGTTAAGCAGAAATTAACATGATATCATCATAGCAACATGGCATCAACATGAACATGATACAGCTAGAACAACATGAACCTTGCATGAACATATGAATCTGACGATACTAGCATGCAACAATATATCCAACATGATGTGACCATGCATCTTGTGATAATCGTCCCTCGTACTGCCTTACCAAACGTGATCGTTTCCAGATCACAAATGTGTCGAACTCAGAGACAAACTCGTGATCCTTACGGTGGTCACAACCACGACCAATAAATGGCCCGTGATCCTTATGGTGATCACAACCCGACCAATAAATGGCCTATGATCCTTACGGCGATCAGAACCACGACCAATAAATGGCCCGTGATCCTTACGGCGATCACAACCCGACCAATAAATGGCCCGTGATCCTTACGGCAATCACAACCCGACCAATAAATGGCCTGTGATCCTTACGGCGATCACAACCACGACCACATCTGGTCCAACTCAACACAATGGCCTTTCTGCCATCACCTCAGTGCATACTTAGTGTGCAAATTTATTAAGTGTTGACCCATGGTGTACCCTACTTTCGAGCGTGTCCGTAACCGTGGACTCGGCTATCGGTAGATTAATACACTCTGCAGAGGTAGCGCGCTGGACCCACACTACGGAACCCATGGCCTCGCACTCCCATTCGAGTGGACCAACGACATTCCGACGAAACCACTTCATTGTCATGACTCTCTCCCGGCCACTCCTACTCAATCCCCATCGGGCTAGTCCTGGGTGGCCTCGTGTCTACCTCAAGACACATCGAGCACCGTCGTGGCCACGATCCACTCTGGGACCCGGTACCAAAAACTTAACAACAGGCTCACAAGGTTATGCCTCCTTACCGGGCCAGGGTACAGCACGCCCATAACCTTCCCTAGATGGATGCACCGACCAGAGGCCCGACAATGAAACGCATTAAGGCCGTCCCATACCGGCAAATGTGGTTGCACTGGGAAAAACTCATTTTAGCGGCACCATGACCCGGTCAACAACGTATTCAAGTTGAGTTATTTATCAGTTTCAACTTAAAGTGAAAGTAACCGGTGTCATAATGCCATGGCATGCATCACCAACATATGCATCACATATCAATGAAAATAACTAAGTCAACTATGCTCCCACGGAGCCATCATCAACTCATGATACTTCTCTGGTTAAGATCAAACCTCACTTAAACCGGAATCTTTTCTAACAATCTCATCATTTTTTATTATGCAAAAATAATTTTACTGATTATTTATCTTCATAAGAATATTATTTTATTATTACTCATAACTAAATTCTTGTTAGCTTATCAACAAGATTCACTTCAAACTTTCTGTAAATCAAGCATATTTAACATGACAAGCATCTAACAGAATATAATTATCATAATAATAATTTAAATGCATGAATAATCATAAGTTCAAGTAGGAAAATCACAAATATTGAAGTGGCACTATGAAAATGTTGTTGTGGCTTGCCTGGGGATGAACAAGGCACCGGGGAGAAGCGCGGTGAAGCCGCGGAAAGATTTGCCGGAAACAGTCCTCTCTCGGAGGGGCTGTTTACTTGCAACGGCAAAATGGTCATTTTCAGAATGCCAAAACATAATGAAAGTGACACCAACAGAAAGGGCTCGACGAGATGAAGAAATAGGCTTTGGAATCACCTCATTTGGAGTTACAGATAAAAAGTTGTTATAGTTTTTCTACGAGGGACCTCTTTGCAAATAAAAATCATCACCAATAGGTCCTTAACAGAAAAACAGAACGTGCACTTGGGAAAATATGTTTTCGGAGGATGAAAAACGTAGACGCCCAAATACGTCTTCACTTATCCATGTCAGCATGGACAAGTTAACGCGGGCCCAGCGGCTGGGAGGCTGACTGGTGGGTCCCACCTTATCCACTTCTCTATCTCCTCCCTTCTCTTCTTCCTTTCTCCTTCTCCCGACGGCGAGTTGCGGTAGAGGCAGGGCCGAGCGCTCCGGCAACGAGTCCGTCCAACTCCAGCCACCTCTGGCGGCGCCCGACCCACCAAAACGATAAGGAGAGGGAGGCGCTCCCATCCCCGCACTAAACGGGCCTCGAAGAGGGCAGGAGCGAGAGAACCATGGACCAGGGCGGACGGTGGCTCGGTCGATCTTGGGGACGACGGCCCCAACTACTCCGACGACTAGTTGAGGGGAGGGGGAGGCATGGTGGGTAGAAGGGAGGCCTCTAGGGGTTGAATGGAGGAGGGAGGAGCTCAGCTTGCCGGAATCGAGCTTGATAGAGACGGCGGCCATGGCGGTCAACCGTGGAGAGGAGAGCTCCTGGGCTCGGGCGAGGGGCTTGGAGGGGCTAGAGGACGTGCAGGAGGCCAGTGGTGAGCTCAGAGAGGCTCGGGGAGGGCTATAAATAGGCGGGGCGAGGGAGGCCGAGTTGGCACCATCGCAGACGCGTGCTCGCGCACATGAGCTCGGGGAAAACGATGGAGAGGGCACATGGGAGAGCTCATGGGGTAGAAGAGGTCGAGGGACACAGGGAGGAAGCGGCCAGGAACGAACTGAGACAAAACGGCATAGTCCGCTCGTGGGTGCGCATCGGCGAGGAAGCTGCCGGAGGGTTAGAGGGGTCTAGGGGAACGGCGATGACACGGGCTATCTACTGGGCATCCTCACGAGCACGAAGCCGACGAGAGGGGGAGGGGCTTGAGCAAGAAACCATTCTGGACGCGGCCATTGCATGCAAAAGCGGTGGTCACCGCGAAGACTGGCATCAAGAGGAGCCAAATGGCTGGCCAATGTTGTCTAGTGGTAAGTCCTTCGAAGGGTGGTTGTAACTGCGGTGGTAACTTGGTTAAAAAGGCTCTGGTCAGATAGAAATCACCCTCTAAAGTTTACTGCAGTAAACTTTGCTGGGGACTGGTGATCAACAGGAAGGGTTTTGGGAGCAATGGAGTTGTTTGTGAGGTTGAGGTAAAGAAGGACTTTCATCATGGTAAGCTTGAGGATAAATGGATCAAGATTAATCATAGTTGCTTCACAACTGCATATTTGGTCCAGAAATGAAGATCAACAAGATCCACTCACATAGTTGCATCAATTGAGCTGAAAATGGTTATGGCCCAATGATTTGAAGATATTAAGATGACAAGGGAGTTTCATGCCATTTGGATGAACCAAAATAGCACTTGCTTCAGAAAGATTTATTCTGACCAGAAACTTGGAAAATTTCCACAGGGAAAATGGTCAAAGGAATTGAGCCACAACTTGGTGGTGGGAGGTTATAGGGATACTAGAAGGTCTAGAAAACTTTACAGCCATAAGGGAGCAAGATAAAATATACTTGCTTCACAAACTGGACCAGAAAGTAAGAATTGAAGTTGTTCTCACATGGAGGCATGACATGAGCTCATGGAGGGCTATCATATGATGATATGAAGGATCCTGCAAAATGGCAACTCATTTGGATGTGCCTAGCTTGTACCTCCTTCACAAAGTTTCTTTCTGGACAGAAACTTTGGAAAATCATAATTACATAATTACTAGGCAAATGAGGTTGCATTTTGGCATGTGGCAGTGATATGGACATGAAAAGATGTCTAAGGAATTTGAGGTAAATTGGGCAAAGGAAAATGGCACTTGTTCCACAATGTGCCATTTAGGGTAGAATAGGAAATGAATTATTGGAGGATTATTTTTGAACATGTCAATGAAAAGTTTTGCCATATTTGATCAAGATATGACCCAAACAATTTATGAGAATTATTTGGGAATTTTAGGAGTGATGGAAATATAGGTTGCTTCACAACCTAGGGCAATTTGAGTCATTCCTTTATTAGAAAAGGAATATTCCCAATAAAAAGAATATTGGGATTTGGGCTAGGATGAAAATGAAAGGGCTTAGGGAAGGATTTGGGAATGACAAGCCACTCTGGAAACAAAGAAGAGGGCATCTTCTTCAGTTTCCAGACCACAAAGCCACGGAAAAAAGAAAACTCTGGCAAAAACCTCAGAAAAACAAAAGAAAAAGAATGGGCCAAAAATCAGGCTGTCACAACCGCTCTAACGGATATAAGCACTCTCACGAGTGTGAACTTCAGGATAAATCCGCGTCCCCGACTCCCTTGCGATTATCTCATTCCGACACTCTTTACTTTCAACAATTCGTACTTGCTCTTATTGATATATCTTGTGCTAGTTGAATTGCATAGTTGTTCCTACATTTCCATATCTTGTGTTATATTGTGCTTGTTAGTTTCCTTACGTGCCTATGTTATTTAGCATAGGTTGTTGGTGCACTTAGTTTAGCCTAGAATATTAAGGATTTGTGCTTGAAAAGTATCCCTTAGTTTAATTCTGCATTAGGATAAAGCCAAATCCATAAAGTTTAAAAATGCATATTCACCCCCTCGTCGTCATCTCAGTCATTTCACCAGCTGGTAAGATAGTCTGCAGGATTACGTGGTAATCATGCGCCTTTAGATCGTGTAATTTACCAATCTCAACATCCACATATGTTGCCAGGTTTGCAGCGTGACCATCTGGGAGTTTGACATTAGCCAGAAACTTGCACAACTTTATTTTGTCTTCCTTACAAAACGTCCATGGTGCAAGATACTTCTTATAAGAATCCCCCTTCTTGGGATCTAGTCTCAACCAATGTGTATCCCACATCCCTAGATGCTCTAAATCCATGCTTGCACTGATGGTATACTTGTTCTTACCATCAAGTTCAAGGAGTGTACCAATGATACTCTCACATATGTTCTTCTCAATGCGCATAACATAACAGAAGATCCTTCCAGTACGGAAAATCATGTAAGCTCTCCCTCAGGTGCCATGTGGGATTATTATGTGTTCGCTTTCTCTTTCTAGTTGCATTACTAGGGTAATTCCCTGGTTTGAAATTCACCTTAGCCCGCTGTAAGTACTGATCAACTTCTTTGCTTGTGAACTTCCTTGGTGGGTCCATATGCTCCGTCTTGTCAGTAAGCATTTTTCTCTATCTTCTAAAACAATGATTTGTATGAAGGAATCGACGATTGCCAATGTATCTAATTCTATTTTCCAGTTTCTTAAAGCAAGGATTCTCATCGCAATGCATGCACTAATAACCCTTTGTGCTCCGACCTGAGGTAGTGCCATATGCAGGATAATCTTGAATGGATCAAATAAGCATCACACGCAAATTGAAAGGTTTTGTTGTGCATACATCTTTTGTTTCCACACCAGCCCACAACTTCCGCATATCTGCTATCATTGGCTACATAAGTCCATGAAAATCCTTTCCTGGTGAGTATTTTCCAGGAATCAACAATGCCATCATCAAATTGGACTGGTCCGTGCACATCCAGGGTAGGAAGTTGTATGGAATGACAAAAATAAGCCACATACTGTATGCACTACTCATGTGTCCAAAGGGATTGAATCTATCAGTTGCAAATCCTAACCTCAATTTACAGGCATCTTCAAGAAAGCTTCCATGTATTCATCGAAGTCCTTTCATGCATCGGCACTAGCAGGGTGCCTCATTACACTAGCCTCTTCCACCCTCTTTTCCTTGTGCCACTAGGTGTGCTCTTATATTTCCCTCGAAGAAAAAAAATCTTGTAACCATGGGATTATCGAAAAGTATCAAAGGATCTTGTGAGGAACCTTTTTCATCCCATCGACGTATCTCCACCTTGATGGACCATAGTGGGGACAATGAGTACTGTTGGCATAGTCTCCCAATAAAAAATGTAGTCATACTTGCATACATGAATTTTTTGATATCCAAGACCAAGATCAGAAAGAGCTCTATTAGTATCAGCATGAGATTCTGAAAGTTCACCTCAGGCAAAGCAAGATTCAACAGCTAAAAAAGGATATTGAATGTCCTTTTGATTGTAAGGGTATATGTTTTGATATGAAGCATTAATGAACGCCAACCGTGTCATAGTGCAACATCCCTTGTGAAGGGATTTAATCGCTTCTTCGTTGAGATTTTTTAAAATGTCAACACAGCAGATGCATCTTCTTTATTTCCATCTGTTCTGCCCATGTCATCCATGAGATCTCCCAGCATATCATACGCAGATTGATTATACAGCTCAAAATCATCACAATCATCATATTAATAATGGTACTTGTGAGTTGCATTGGGATTTCCATGAAGAGGAGAGGATGATGCAATACAGTAGAGATAAGTATTTCCCTTAGTTATGAAACCAAGATTATCAATCCAGTTGGAGAACCAAGCAACACTATGTAAACAATAGTTGCACACAAACAACAAATACTTGCAACCCAACGCGTAGAGGGGTTGTCAAAAATACAAAATACAAAATAAATAAAAGAAAATTGCAGCAAGGTATTTTTTTAGTTTAATATATGATAAAAGACAGACCTGGGGGCCATAGTTTTCACTAGGGGCTTCTCTCGAGAAAATAGCTTACGGTGGGTAAACAAATTCTTGTTGGACAACTGATATAAAAGCAAATAATTATGATGATATCCAAGGCAATGATCATACGTAGGCATCACGTCCAAGATTAGTAGACCGAAACGATTCTGCATCTACTACTATAACTCCACACATCGATCTCTATCCAGCATGCATCTAGTGTATTAAGGTTGTGGAAAAATGGAGTAATGCTTTAAGCAAGATGAAATGATGTTGACAAGATAAACTCACGTATGAATAAACCCCATCTTGTTACCCTTAATAGCAACGATACATACGTGTCATGTCCCTTTCCGTCACTGGGATTGAGCACCACAAGATCGAACCCATTACAAAGCACCTCTTCCCATGGCAAGTTAAATCAATCTGGTTGGCCAAACCAAACCAATAAATCGGAGAAGAAATACGAAGCTATATTAATCATGCAGGAAAGAGTTCAGAGAAAACCCAAATAATATTCATGGATAGATCTGATCATAAACTCACAATTCATCGGATCCCAACAAACACACCGCAAAAAGTCATTACATCAAATTGATCTCCAAGAACAACAAGGAGAACATTGTATTGAGAATCAAAAAGAGAGAAGAAGCCATCTAGCTACTAACTATGGACTCATAGGTCCATGATAAACTACTCGCGCATCATCAGAGGGGTAGCAAGGATGATGAAGAACCCCTGCATGCTCATTTCCCCCTCCGGTGAAGTACCGGAGAAGGCCTGTAGATGGGATCTCTCGAGAATAGAGGCTTGTGGCAGCGGAGAAATTATTTGGTGGACTCCCTGGTAGGTTTCCTGATTTTAGAGTATTTATAGAGGCGGACTTAGGTCAAAAGAAGACTTGTGGGCCCCACTACATACCAGGGCGCCCAGGGCCTGTGATGCGCCCGGGTGCCTAGTGGGCCACTCCTTCGTCTTCTCGTTCCTTCCCGAAGCTTCCAGTGTCTCTTATTGCCAGAAAAAATCTCCAAAAAGTTTTGTGTCATTTGGACTTCGTTTGGTACTGATATTTTGCAAAGTCAAAAACAAGCCAACAACAACAACTAGCATTAGGCACTAAGTTAATAGGTTAGTCTCAAAAAATGATATAAAGTTGCTTGTAAATGTATATAAAACATCCAAGATTGATACTATAATAGCATGGAACAATAAAAAATTATAGATACGTTGGTGACGTATCAAGCATCCCCAAGCTTAATTCCTGCTCGTCCTCAAGTAGGTAAATGATAAAAACAAAACTTTTGATGTGGAATGCTACCTATCATATTCATCATGTATTCTTTTCTTTGTAGCATGGATAGTTGGACTTGAATGATTCAAAGCAAATAGTCTATAATTTGAACATGAAAACATCAATATTCGAGCATATCAACAAGTAAACATGCCTTTCAAAATATCAACGCTAAAGAAAGCTATCCCTAGCCCATTATGCTTAATCATGGATCCATTCATGAAACACACTCAAATAGTAGCTACATCCAATGCACAAGCATGAAAAGAGTGTTCCCTAGTTGGTGCTTTATAAGAGAAGATGGAGATTCAAAATTAAAATAAAAAAATGCATAAAAGTAAATAGATAGGCCCTTCGCAGAGGAAGCAGAGATTTGTAGAGGTGCCAGAGGTCATAGCTTAAACTGAGAGATAAAATTATTTTGAGAGGCATGCTTTTCCTGTCAACAAAAACGACCATGAATTCCCAATATCTTCCATGCTAGATAAATCATAGGCGGTTACCAAACAAAAGATAAATTTTATTTTCTTTCCACCATTCTTACACAATCCATGCCTAGCCGTATACATGGGTGCCTTCCATACCAACACTTTCCAAGGAATTTATTATTAACAACATAATTATTATTTCATTTCAGGACTGGGAATCCCTATTACCTGCCACAGTCTTGTGCAATGACAAGTGAATAAATACTCATTGTGAGAATAAAATACCTAGCATGGAAAATATTAGCCACCCCCTGCCGATTCATGAGCGATACGGACACATAAAACGGAAATTCATTTTGAAAATTAGAGTTGGAACATACAAATTTACTTGGAATGGCATGGAAATACCGCATATGGGTGGGTATGATGGACTCATTTGGCACAACTTTGGTTTTAGGAGTTGGATGCACAAGCAGCATATTCCCGCTTAGCACAAGTGAAGACTAGCAAAAAGATTGAGAAGCGACCAACCAAAAAATAAAAACGGTCATAAACACGCATTAAACATAACTAACATTGAATAATGCACTACAATTAGGATATAACTTTGTTGCATAACTATTGACTTTCGTTCTTGCATAGAGGAATCACAACCTTAACACCAATATTCTTACTAAAGCATAATTACTCACCAACATGACTCACATATCACTATCTCCATATCGCAAAACTATTGCAAGGAATCAAGTTTATAATATCCAATGATCTTCATGAATTTTTTTATTATATTCCTCTTGAATATTCATCACTTTGGGAGCAAATTTGTATCTCGTGCAAATTACCATTACTATTTATCAACTCTCAAAAAGATTTAAGTGAAGTACAAGAGCATAAATATTTCTTCAAAATCTATCATATCAACTCTCAAATAATATAAGTGAAGCATGAGAGTGCGTTTCTTCAAAATAAAATCACCACCATGCTCAAAAAGATTTAAGCACTAGAGCAATTGCCTAGCTCAAAAAAATAAATCAAGTGAAGCACATAGAGCAGTTCAAACAAATCATGATAACATATGGCTCCCTCAAATAGGTGCGTCCAACAAGGATGATTGTGACAAACTAAAAAGCAAAACAAGCAAAGACTCATATAATACAAGACGCTCCAAGAAAAACTCATGATATGTGACGAATAAAAATATAGCTCCAAGTAAAATTACCGATGGTCGTTGGAAGAAAGAGGGGATGCCTTCCAGGGCATCTCCAAGCTTAGTTGCTTGGGAGTCCTTGAATATTACCTTGGGGTGCCTCGGGCATCCTCAAGCCGAGGCTCTTACCACTCCTTATTCCTTCATCTATCGTGATCTCACCCAAAACTTGAAAAATTTAATCACACAAAACTTAAGAAAAACCTTCATGAGATCCATTAGTATAATATAGCAAATCAGCACTTTAAGTACTGTTGCAAACCCATTCATATCTTTTATTGCATTATACCTATAGTATTCTAACTTTACCATGGCTTATACCCCCCAATACAATCCATAGATTCATCAAAATAAGCACATAATGCAAAGAAAATAGAATCTGTCAAAAACAGTATAGTCTGTAGCAATCTGAACATTGACCATACTTATGCAAATCTAAAACTTCTCAAAAATTAGGACAACGTGGGAAATTTATATATAAATTATGTGTAAAAAATTCAGAGCAAAAGCACATTCCGTGAATTTACAAAGTTCTGGAACTAGGCGCAAAAGTTTCTGTTTTTTAACAGAATCAAGCCAACTATCACCCAAACCATCCTAAAGGCTTTACCTGGCACAAACACTAATTAAAACATAAAAGCACAATCATAACATTAGCATAATAGTGTGTGTTAAAAACAAAACAAATAGCAAAATTTTAAAGGATAAATATTGGGTTGCCTCAAAGCAAGCGCTATTGTTTTATGCCCCTAGCTAGGCATAATGCATTGACGAGGACATGTACCTAGGGTAGGGTCTTAGGCCTGACCTAGACACCCCACCCAAGGACACTGCCTATAATCAAAGACATTCAAGGACCAACAGAAAGTACCGACTAGAATCAGCTTGAAGTGCAATCCACTCGACAGAAGACTCCACTCAGATATCCCAATTCCACTCGACCAGAGCATGGTCACTCGACCATATGGATAACCAATCGGAGTACAGAAGATCTAAAGTCACCCCAGGATGGCAACGGTCAGGCATTCACTCTGTAGTCTTAAAGACCATTAATGGCTGGCGTTACCAATAACGTCCCTATCTTAACTCACATTGAACCCTGTGTAATGGAGGTATGTGAGGGTCCTGGCGCACTCTATATAAGCCACCCTCCTCCTCTGGCACAGGGGTTCGCACCCCTTGTAACATTCACGCATAATCCAGTCGACACAGCCTCAGGGCACCGAGACGTAGGGCTTTTACTTCCTCCGAGATGGGCCTGAACTCGTAAACTAGCGTGTACAACCTCAACATAGCTAGGACCTTGCCTCCTCCTACGTACCCCCTATTCTTACTATCAGACTTGCTCCCATCATAGTTGACACCCATCGTGGGGCAGGCGTCTAAGCGACTTCCGGTGAGGTTGCAAACTTTGTTTTTTGTCAACATGGTTTCCGGTGATGGTTTGGCGTTGGGCCACGGGATCCATCTTGGTGCGCTCGTTTTCATCGCTGGCAACTCTGCCTGGCTTCAAGAAGCTAGCCTCGACATCGAGGCCCTCCCTGTCCGCAGGGCGATGCAATTCCGTGCGAGTGCTTGCCGCGTTCTTCTTCGATAGCCGTCGACCCAGTATCGGTCGCCTCTGGTGGCATCATCGCTCCCTGCTGTTCGCCGTCGCAAGCGGTCCGGCTGTTCACGGCTCCCGTGGTGGCTGAAGTATGCGGTGGTTCACCAATCGGCCACCCCCCAAGTTGCGGTGATTGAGCCCAACGAGTCTCTTTACGATCTGTTCAATCTACCGACTGGTCACTCGGATTCCCTTTTCGAGTGCGAGAGCAATGATCCATTGGCAGAAGTCCTCGTGGTCAACTCCCAACACGGTCTGCCTAGATTTCGTTGCAGTGGCGGCGGCGGCGGCGGTGCCGGACCATCACAAGATCATGATGAGTACGTCCCCGAGGCCCTCATTGCGGAGCAGAGGGAAGAGCTGCATCGTCGCAACGTCCAGGCGCTCTAGATCCCCATCATTGGGGAGACCTCCGAGGCTCGGACCTTGGAGGCTGCGCGCTTGGCCACCTTGGCTGAGCGTACGTGTTTGGAGAATCTGTAGAAGGCGCTCGACGAGCGCGCTCGTCAGCGGATCCCTGAATCCAGTCGACGCGCACGACGGCTGTTTCCGACTGAAACTCAGGTATACCGTACTCCAATCCAAAATGATGCAGCAGCAGCGCGCATGGCAGAGTCAATTAAGCCATCACGTTCAGAAGCTGGTAGAGGTTTGGAGCAGATCCGAGCATTGCTTAAAGCTGCAGGGGAACAGAATTTTGTTGTCTCCCAGTCGCATAATAGAATCCATAGTAGGTCAGTGATTGTAGACACGGTACAGTCGGCACATAGTTCAAGGTCACCCCGGCATCGGGAAGATCATGGACCCTGCCAGGATCAGTACCTGGGCGAGGCCACATGCAGTATGATTGTCAATTTTCCCGTGATAACCACCGTCGAGTACTTACGCCCCCTCCGAGGGGCGGGTCGTACACGCCCCGGCGGTATGATGATAGGCACCCATATGGTGACGAGCGGAGGGTCTCGGTCGACCCCAGAGAGCCAGGGTTCGACGCAAGGTTGCTCCTTGTGCAAGGTTTGGTTGATAGAGGCCGAGCAAACAGAGAAGGGCAAGGCAGAGATCGTCCGACTAGAAACATAGCATCTATTTCTTGGCCCGAGTGTTTCAGTATGGCCATCCGATCAGTTGAGATCCCTCCTAACTTCAGGTTGGCAGCAGGTGTGAATAAGTTCACCAGTGAATCAAAGCCGGACACTTGGCTGGAAGACTACCGAGTGGCCATGCAGATTGGTGGAGGCAATGACGATGTTGCCATGAAGCACCTCCCCTTGATGCTTGAGGGCTCGGCCAGAACCTGGTTGACTCAGTTGGCTCCTGGGAGTATTTTTTGTTGGGATGACTTGGCCGGAGTGTTCATCAAAACATTCAAAGGTACTTGCAAGCATCTTGCTGTGTTGACTGAACTGCAACACTGCATTCAGAAGCCGAATGAAACTTTGAGAGACTTCATCCAGAGATGGACTACCCTACATCATACGGTGGAAAATGTGTCGGATCACCAGGCGGTTTGTGCCTTCAAAGAAGGCGTCCAGTACAGAGAGCTTACATTGAAATTCGGTCGTTCCGTAGACATGACTCTGACACGAATGATGGAAATAGCCACTCGATACGCTAATGGTGAAGAGGAAGACCGACTCTGCAATGGCAAAGGAAAAAATAGTCGTCCAGGACTCTGGGGCTGGAAATTCCAGTCGAAAGCAAAAAACATAAGGTTGAACCTATAGGTCCTGCTGAGGCTGCGGCCCTGAAAGCAGGAGGAGGGTAGTTCAAAGCAAAACCCAAACCACAGTGGGAAACCCAAGAAGGTGAAAGATCAGTTGGGCCTGGATGTTCTGGACCTGCCGTGTTACATTCACACGAAGAAAGACGAAGAGGGTAACTTGATTCAACCTAAGCATACCACTCAGTAGTGCAGGCTCATGATTCAGAGTTTCAGAGAGAATCAGTCCAGCGAGAAAGAATCTGATAAAGAAGATGAAAAATAGGAATATGATGGTTACCCTAAGGTCAATGCTACCTTCATGATTTTTGCTGACGTAGAAAGCAAAAGTCCACTGAAAGTCATTAACAGGGAAGTTAATATGGTTGCTCCGGCAACTCCAACATACTTGAAGTGGTCGAAGACTCCCATTACATTCAACCAATCAGATCACCCAACACAAGTTGCTACCCCTGGGCGGCAAGCGCTGGTGGTCGACCCAGTCGTTGGGGCACCCAATTGACCAAGTCCTTATGCATGGCGAAAGTGGGCTGAACATTCTGTACGCCGAGACCCTTGAGGGATGGGCATTCCAATGTCTAAACTCAGTGAGAGCAACATGCAGTTCCATGGTGTCATTCCAGGTAAAAGGGCAAAGTCACACTAGCAGATTACTCTTGATGTGGTTTTTGCTGATTCCAAGAATTGCCGCAAGGAAAAGTTGACATTTGAGGTGGTGGATTTCCATAGTGCTTATCATGCCATTCTGGACAGGCCTGCATATGCTCGTTTCATGGCTCGACCATGTTACATATATCTCAAGTTGAAGATGTCCGGTCCCAGAGGTGTGATCACAGTCATAGGAAACGGACACAGAGCAGAAGAATGCCTTCAGAAGGGTTGCAAGATTGTAGATGAGCAGATGGCAGCTGTAGAGATGCAAGAATACCAGAAAACTGCAGATCCGAGTGATTTGTTGTGGTCCAAGAAGCCATCTTCAGAGTCTGCATTTCAGTCGGTGGGAGAAACCAAACATGTTCATATCCACCCGGAAGACCCCAATGCAGCTCCGACTCACATATCAACAACACTCGACATCAAATAGGAAGCTACGCTCATCCAATTCCTTTGTGAGAACTGGGACATCTTTGCATGGAAACCTTCTAACATGCCAGGTGTACCCAGGGGGCTGGCTGAGCACCATTTGCGTGTCGACCCAAAAGCAAAACCTGTCAAAGAGCATCTTCGACGGTCCACCGTTGAAAAGAGAAAGGCGATTGTCGAGGAGGTGGCTCGGCTCTTGGCCGCTGAGTTCATCTGCGAGATTTACCACTCCGAGTGGCTCGCCAACATTGTCATGGTCCCTAAGAAAGATGATTCGCTTTGTATGTGTATTGACTTCAAGCATATCAATCGGGCCCGCCCGAAAGATCATTTTCCTCGCCCCCACATCGATCATATAGTTGACTCGACAGCAGGGTGTGAGCATTTATCCTTCTTGGATGTGTATTTCGGGTACCATCAGATCCGTCTGTATGGACCTGATGAAATAAAAACAACCTTCATCACTGTCGGTGTCAAAACCGGCGGATCTCGAGTAGGGGGTCCCAAATTGTGCGCCTAAGGCTGATGGTAACAGCAGGGAGGGGACACAATGTTTACCCAGGTTTGGGCCCTCTCTATGGAGGTAATACCCTACTTCCTACTTGATTGATCTTGATGAGTATGAGTATTACAAGAGTTGATCTACCACGAGATCATAACGGCTAAAACGCTAAGAGTCTAGCCTACAGGATTATGACTGTGATTGTCTCTACGGACTAAACACTCTGGTTTGTATAGACGCCGGAGGGGACTAGGGTTGTACAAAGTCAGTTACAGAGAAAAGGAATCTTCATATCTGGACGCCAAGCTTGCCTTCCATGCAAAGGAGAGTCCCATCCGAACATGGGTGAGAGTCTTCGGTCTTGTATCTTCACACCTTACCAGTCTTGCCCACATCAATAGTCCGGACGCTCGAGAACCCCTTAATCCAGGACTCCCTCAGTATCCCCCGAACCAGGCGTCAATGACGAGGTGTCCGGTGCGCAGATTGTCTTCGGCATTGCAAGGCGGGCTTCTCCTCCAATTACTTCAAAGAACCTGACTTAAAGAGCAGTATCCGGCTTCCCATTTAATTTTGCACCCATCGGCTTCCGCACCTTCATGACTTTAGCTTCCACGTGTCGAGCGAATACGAGAGGTTGGGGTATTTTTGCACATACCACCCTGACCATGTAAGAAAGTTGTCTATTTAAAGAGATGGGGATCTTCAGATCCATTCCACACCAAGCATGAAATCCTCGAGCTTGCCAGGAGAAACCATTCTAACATGGCTAGCGCTCCCAGCTCTTCCTCCCGTCCCCATAGCCCCAAAAAAGGTGATTGGGAAAAGTGTTCTGTATCCCACAGTCAGCTAGTGAAGCTACAGACACAGGGATTTCTTCCCCCCGCGGATCTAGTCCCTGTTCGAGCCGGATTGGCTTCCTTGGGGCTCAGGCAGAGAATTTCCCCAACCCATCCAGGGGGGAACGAGTATGCTTTGTTTCCTACTTGTAAAGAGGTGTGCTACGTCTTGAGCTTGTGTTGGTTTTCCTTGAAGAGGAAAGGGTATTGCAGCAATAGTAGCGTAAGTATTTCCCTCAGTTTTTGAGAACCAAGGTATAAATCCAGTAGGAGTATCCTCAAAAGTCCCACGCACCTACACAAACAAACAAAGAACTCGCAACCAATGCAATAAAGGGGTTGTCAATCCCTTCGCGGCCACTTGCGAAAGTGAGATCTAATAGAGATAGTATGATAAGATAAATATATGTTTGGTATTTTATAATATAGATGCAAAAAGTAAAGATGCAAATAAAATTAGATTGGAAGCAAATATAATAAAAGATAGACCCGGGGGCCATAGGTTTCACTAGTGGCTTCTCTCAAGATAGCATAAGTATTACAGTGCGTGAACAAATTACTGTCGAGCAATTGATAGAAAAGCGAATAATTATGAGAATATCTAGGCATGATCATGTATATAGGCATCACGTCCGTGACAAGTAGACCGACCCATGCCTGCATCTACTACTATTACTCCACACATCGACCGACTCCTGCCTGCATCTAGAGTATTAAGTTCATAAAGAACAGAGTAATGCTTTAAGCAAGATGACATGATGTAGAGGGATAAACTCAAGCAATATGATATAAACCCCATCTTTTTATCCTCGATGGCAACAATGCAATACGTGCCTTGCAACCCCTGCTGTCACTGGGAAAGAACACCGCAAGATTGAACCCAAAGCTAAGCACTTCTCCCATGGCAAGAAAGATCAATCTAGTAGGCCAAACCAAACTGATAATTCGAAGAGACTTGCAAAGATAACTCAATCATACATAAAAGAATTCAGAGAAGATTCAAATATTATTCATAGATAAACTTGATCATAAACCCACAATTCATCGGATCTCGACAAACACACCGCAAAAAGAGTTTACATCGAATAGATCTCCACAAGAGAGGGGGAGAACATTGTATTGAGATCCAAAAAGAGAGAAGAAGCCATCTAGCTAATAACTATGGACCCGTAGGTCTGTGGTAAACTACTCACAACTCATCGGAGGGGTTATGGTGTTGATTTAGAAGCCCTCCATGGTCGATTCCCCCTCCGGGCGAGTGCCAGCGAAGGATCCATGATGAGATCTCACGGATACAGAAGGTTACGGCGGTGGAAATTGTGTTTTGTTGGCTCCCTGGATGTTTTCGGGGTACGTAGGCTTATATAGGAGGAAGAAGTACATCGGTGGTCACTCGAGGGGCCCACGAGATAGGGGGCATGCCCTATAGGGGGGCGTGCCCTCCTATCTCGTGGAGGCCTTAGCTGCTTCTTGACTTGCACTCCAAGTCCTCTGGATCACGTTTGTTCCAAAAATCACGCTCCCGAAGGTTTCATTCCGTTTGGACTCCGTTTGATATTCCTTTTCTCCGAAATACTGAAATAGGCAAAAAAACAGCAGTACGGGCTGGGCCTCCGGTTAGTAGTTTAGTCCCAAAAATGATATAAATGTGTAAAATAAAGCCCATAATCATCCAAAAGGGGTAATATAATAGCATGGAACAATCAAAAATTATAGATACGTTGGAGACATATCAAGCATCCCCAAGCTTAATTCCTTCTCATCCTCGAATAGGTAAATGATAAAAAGAGAATTTTTGATGTGGAATGCTACCTAGCATAATTCTTAATGTAATTTTCTTTATTGTGGCATGAATGTTCAGACCCAAATGATTCAAAATAAAAGTTCATATTGATAAAAGAAATAGTAACACTTCAAGCATACTAATCAAAGTAATCGTGTCTTCTCAAAATAACATGGCAAAAGAAAGTTCATCCCTACAAAATCATATAGTTAGGCTATGCTTCATTTTCGTCAAAAAAAAAGATGTTCCCAACTTCTATACCCTCGATGACAAGCCAAGCAATTGTCTCATACTTAAATAATCTCAAACTTTTTCAACCTTCATGCAATACATGAGCGTGAGCCATGGATATAGCACTATGGGTGGAATAGAATATGATGATGGGGATTGTGTGGAGATGACAAAAAAGGAGAAAGTCTCACATTGACAAGGATAATCAACGGGCTATGGAGATGCCCATGAATATATGTCAACATGAGAAGTAGGGATTGCCATGCAACGGATGCACTAGAGCTATAAACGAATGATCAACAAAAGGAAAACTAGTGGGTGTGCATCCAACTTGCTTGCTCACGAAGACCTAGGGCATTTGAGGAAGCCCATCGTAGGAATATACAAGCCAAGTTCTATAATGAAAAATTCCAACTAGTATGAAAAAGACAACTTATGAGACTCACCATATGAAAAACATGGTGCTACTTTGAAGCACAATATATGAGACTTACTACATGAAGAACAAGGTGCTACTTTGAAGCACAAGTGTGGAAAAAGAGATAGTAACATTGCCCTTTTTATTTATTTTCTTTTTTCTTTTTTTCTTTTTTTCCTTTTTTTTATTTTGGGCCTTTCTTTTTTTTCGTTTTGGCCTTTCTTCCTTTTTTTCTTTGGGCAATGCTCTAATAATGATGATCATCACACTTCTATTGATTACAACATATGAATTACAACTCGAAACTAGAACAAGATATGACTCTAAATGAATGCCACTGGCGGTGTACCGGGATGGTGCAATGAATCAAGAGTGACATGTATGCAAAATTATGCATGGTGGCTTTGCCACAAATACGATGTCAACTACATGATCATGCAATGTCAATATGACAAAAGTAATGTATGTCATGATGATGAACGGAACGGTGGAAAGTTGCATGGCAATATATCTCGGAATGGCTATGGAAATGCCATAATAGGTAGGTATGGTGGCTGTTTTGAGGAAGATATAAGGAGGTTTATGTGTGATAGAGCGTATCGTATCACGGGGTTTGGATGCACCGGCGAAGTTTGCACCAACTCTCAAGTTGAGAAAGGGCAATGCATGGTACCGAAGAGGCTAGCAATGGCGGAAAGGTAAAAGTGCGTATAATCCATGGACTCAACATTAGTCAAAAGAACTCATATACTTATTGCAAAAAATTAGAAGTCATCAAAAATCAAGTACTACGCGCATGCTCCTAGGGGGATAGATTGGTAGGAAAAGACCATCGCTCGTCCCCGACCGCCACTCATAAGGATGCACAAGCCAGGTACACTTCATGTTTCAAATTTGTTACACAACTTTAACCATATGTGCATGCTACGGGAACTTCAACACAAGCATTCTTTAAATTCATAATCACCCAACTAGCATGACTTTAATATCACTACCTCCCTATCTCAAAACAATTATCAAGTATAAAATTGATCATAGCATCCAATTCACTTCCTATGATAGTTTTTATTATACCCAATTTGGATGCCTACCATTCTAGGAACAATTTTATAACCATAGCAAATACCATGCTGTTCTAAAAGACTCTCAAAATAATATAAGTGAATCATGAGAGACTAGCAATTTCTTCAAAATTAAGTCACCACCATGCTCTAAAAGATATAAATGAAGCACTAGAGCAAAAACTATCAAGCTCAAAAGATATAAGTGAAGCACATAGAGTATTCTAGCAAATTCTAATCAAGTAGGATTCTCCCAAAGATGTGTACAGCAAGGATGATTGCGGTAAACCAAAAAGCAAAGACTAATATAATACACGACTCTCCAAGCAAAACACATATCATGTGGCGAATAAAATTATAGCTCCAAGTAAAGTTACCAATGAATGAAGACGAAAGAGGGGATGCCTTCCCGGGGCATCCCCAAGCTTAGGATTTTGGATATCCTTGAATATCTTGGGGTGCCTTTGGCATCCCCAAGCTTAGGCTCTTGCCACTCCTTATTCCATAGTCCATAAAAGCTTTACCCAAAACTTGAAAACTTCACAACACAAAACTCAAGAAGAAATCTTATAAGCTCCGTTAGTGAAAGAAAACAAAACCACCACATAAGGTACTGTAATGAACTCATTCTTTATTTATTTTGGTGTTAAACCTACTGTAATCCAACTTCTCTATGGTTTATAAACTATTTTACTAGCCATAGATGCATCAAAATAAGCAAACAACACACAAAAAACAGAATCTGTCAAAAACAGAACTGTCTGTAGCAATCTGTAACTAACGCAAACTTCTGGAACTCTAAAAATCCTACCAAAATAGGAAGTCCTGGAAAATTTGTTTATTGATCATCAGAAAAACTAATCAATGCAAAATCGCGTTCCTGTGATTTAACAAAACTAAATGCGTGCGCGCAAAGTTTCTGTTTTTCAGCAGAATCAAATCAACTATCATCATAGGTTATCCTATAGGTTCTACTTGGCACAAACACTAATTAAAAGATAAAAATAAATCTAAACAGAGGGTAGACGAAAGATTTATTACTAAACAGGAACAAAAACAAAAAACACAAATAAAATTGGGTTGCCTCCCAACTAGCACTATCGTTTAACGCCCCTAGCTAGGCATAAAAGCGAAGATAGATCTAAGTAGTACCATCTTTGATTTTCAGTTTTTAGCGGAGTCATGCTCGAATCCGGGAGGTTCTTTACGTTTCCCTTCATACTCGGAAATTTTTAGATCTAAATAATCCAACCGCTTATTGCAAAGAGTAATCAACATATTCATGCGATGAAGATTTCCGCTAACACTTTTAAGAGGCTCAATAGACTTTTGTAAAAAATTTGTTACTACGCAAATCTTTCCAAACACTTGCGTTTCTTCTTGGGTAGGATGCGATCCTCCCTTTTGAGGTAGTGTTCCCACTATTCCCTCTATAATTTCATGCGCAATACTAGGATCAATTTCAATAAAATTTCCCTTGGCCATGCAATCCAAGAGTTGTCTATGCGTCATATTTAATCCAACATAAAAATTGCGAATAAGAATTCTAAAGTTCACCTCTAGGGTGCATTTGCAATAAGTTTCCATCATCCTATACGAAGCATCTTTTAAATTTTCTCCTTGCCTTTCCTTGAAGCGAAGAACTTCAAACTCGGGAGACATAGGAGCGGATAAGGAACCAGACATAATGACAAGCAAGCAAAAGGCAAGCAAAAAGAGAGGAGGAGATTGGGAAAGAGAGGGCGAATAAAACGGCAAGGGTGAAGTGGGGGAGAGGAAAACGAGAGGCAAATGGCAAATAATGTAAATGCGAGGGAGATGGGTTTGTGATGGGTACTTGGTATGTCTTGATTTGAGCGAAGACCTCCCCGGCAACGGCGTCAGAAATCCTTCTTGCTACATCTTGAGCTTGCGTTGGTTTTCCTTGAAGAGGAAAGGGTGATGCAGCAACAGTAGCGTAAGTATTTCCCTTGGTTTTTGAGAACCAAGGTATCAATCCAGTAGGAGGCTCCTCAAAAGACCCACGCACCTACACAAACAAACAAAGAACTTGCAACCAACGCAATAAAAGGGTTGTCAATCCCTTCACGGCCACTTGCGAAAGTGAGATCTAATAGAGATAGTATGACAAGATAAATATATTTTTGGTATTTTATAATATAGATGCAAAAAGTAACGATGCAAATAAAAGTAGATTGGAAGCAAATATAATAAGAGATAGACCCGGGAGGCATAGGTTTAACTAGTGGCTTCTCTCAAGATAGCGTAAGTATTATGCTGGGTGAACAAATTACTGTCGAGCAATTGATAGAAAAGTGAACAATTATGAGATTATCTAGGCATGATCATGTATATAGGCATCACGTCTGTGACAAGTAGACCGACTCCTGCCTGCATCTACTACTATTACTCCACACATCGACCGACTCCTGCCTACATCTAGAGTATTAAGTTCATAAAGAACAGAGTAACGCTTTAAGCAAGATGACATGATGTAGAGGGATAAACTCAGCAATATGATATAAACCCCATCTTTTTATCCTTGATGGCAACAATACGTGCCTTGCAACCCCTGCTGTCACTGGGTAAGGACACCGCAAGATGGAACCCAAAGCTAAGCACTTCTCCCATGGCAAGAAAGATCAATCTAGTAGGCCAAACCAAACTGATAATTCGAAGAGACTTGCAAAGATAACTCAATCATACATAAAAGAATTCAGAGAAGATTCAAATATTATTCATAGATAAACTTGATCATAAACCCACAATTCATCGGATCTCGACAAACACACCGCAAAAAGAGTTTACATCGAATAGATCTCCACAGGAGAGGGGGAGAACATTGTATTGAGATCCAAAAAGAGAGAAGAAGACATCTAGCTAATAACTATGGACCCGTAGGTCTGTGGTAAACTACTCACAACTCATCGTAGGGGTTATGGTGTTGATGTAGAAGCCTTCCATGGTCGATTCCCCCTCCGGCAGAGTGCCAGCGAAGGCTCCAAGATGAGATCTCGCGGATACAGAAGGTTACGGCGGTGGAAATTGTGTTTCGTTGGCTCCCTGGATGTTTTAGGGGTACGTAGGCTTATATAGGAGGAAGAAGTACGTCGGTGGTCGCCCGAGGGGCCCACGAGATAGGGGGCGCGCCCAATGGGGGGCGCCCTCCTATCTCGTGGAGGCCTCGGCTGCTTCTTGACTTGCACTCCAGGTCCTCTAGATCACGTTCATTCCAAAAATCACGCTCCCAAAGGTTTCATTCCGTTTGGACTCTGTTTGATATTCCTTTTCTTTGAAATACTAAAATAGGCAAAAAAAACAGCAATACGGGTTGGGCCTCCGGTTAGTATGTTAGTCCCAAAAATGATATAAATGTGTAAAATAAAGCCCATAATCATCCAAAAGGGGTAATATAATAGCATGGAACAATCAAAAATTATAGATACGTTGGAGACGTATCAAGGTGTCAGATTTCCAATCCATCCGTTCTTCCGAGGGCTTCTAGAGTATTATGACCTCCAGCTGCACAATTTCACTGTTGCCTCCATCCTGCACATCGCGGGTTACATTGCTCTTTGTGAGCTATTCCTGGATTGCGAGGCCCATTTCAAATTATGGAGGAAACTATTCTGCCTTGTCCCTCGTAATCAAGAGGGATCAATATTTCAAGTGGGCGGTGCCGAGGTATGGCGCATTGCCGAGACTGGATACCTGTTCGGCACGCCGAAGAAGGCATCCGAAGAGTGGCCTTCCGAATGGTTCTATATTGAGGACGTTTCCCTTCCCTACCCAGTCCGAATGGGTCTTCCCGAATTTTCAAGTGTTTCATTGAAGAAGCGCCACAGCTGGCGCCCTCGGAGCCTCGGGGAGGAAGATAGCGCGGAAGTATGTCAATTGATGAGCAAGATAAAGACACTCGCCCAGTTCGGATTGTCAATAGTCGAGGTTATGGTGACATCCATAGTACGAGGGGTCCAGCCACTCCAATACAGAGGGCATCCCACGTGGCACTATAACGGAGAAGATGACGCCACCCGCTGCGGTCGGAAGGGTCCGGATACCCCCGCTGCTTTGGCCAAAATACTGGCCAAACTATACAAAGGGGAGAAAGAGGAATTCATTCGTATCCAGCACCGAGATGGATTTTCCATGTACAATCCTCCCAGCTGGGTGAGTTCCAACCCCACTACTCTACTCAATCTGTTCCCTGAGTCACGTTTCATGGACATTAACCCGTCCATTTGTAACAGGAATGGCGGAAGATCACCAAAGGGCTCCACAACCCCACACCACAGCCAGAGGACCACAACCGGGACCTCGACTCCGGATTCAAAGAGGATCCGGATATATTCGTGGAGCTCAAGGATGGAGTGTTTTACCAGGCGAGCCATGATGGCACGGAAGTGGCCATCACCGCCGACTATCCCGGTCTTCTCCCTGCCTCACATGCAAGTAATCAGGAGATGTCTCCTTCGAAAGACCTTCCTAATTCTGCCTCACCCACTGCACTATCTCGTGCTCCAAAGGGGAGGCGATCGGCGCGCCGCGCTGCACCTGAGCCGACTCGCAAGAGAGCGGTGCCTATGCCGGGCAGGCCTTCGAAGACGAAGGCAAATGAAAACACGACCGAGCCTTCATCAAAGAGGTATGGTTTTTTAAATACGCTCTTTGGCTATCACATTGAAGTGTGACACTGTCCGTTGTGTCTTATCAGGAAAAGTATTCGCCAGACTATGTTCGGGGATCCTTCCGGTCATGCCTCTACCAGCCAGATTCCAGACCCTGTCTCAAGGACCGAGGCGGACGCAGGAGTGACACCAGATTGCCCTTCTGTAGAGGATTCAGATGATGTATTCGTCACAAACTCTGAAGTGGAAAGCACCATGAATCATCGGCGCCGGCGGGCTGCTCTTCGCAACCCCGGCTTTTCAGAAGAGGCATTCAATGCCTTCAACTCGGCTAACACATACATCCGAGCTGCTCGAGGTGGGCTTACTAGAGCCACTGACCTATATTTGAAAGATGTGCGGGTAAGTACACATTTGTACAATTCTGATAATTATATACCAGTATCCCCCGAGACTTGAAACAATTGATGCAACTGATTTAAGGATCGTTGTATATCCAGATGCTCACAGAGAAGAACAACCTGTTGTCTGATACGTCTCCAACGTATCTATAATTTTTTTTATTGTTCCATGCTATTATATTATCTGTTTTGGATGTTTAATGGGCTTTATTATACACTTTTATATTATTTTTGGGACTAACCTATTAAGCGGAGGCCCAGTCCAAACTACTATTTTTTTGCCTATTCCAGTGTTTCGCAGAAGAGGAATATCAAAGGAGTCCAAACGGAATGAAACCTTTGGGAGAATCGTTTTTGGAACAAACGCAATCCAGGAGACTTGGAGTGGACGTCAAGGAAGCAACGAGGCGGCCACGAGGCAGGGAGGCGCGCCCCCCACCCTCGTGCGTCCCTCGTGGCTCCCCTGACTGACTTCTTTCACCTATATATACTCATATACCCCGAAAACATCTAGGAGCACCACGAAACCCTATTTCCACCGCCGCAACCTTCTGTACCCGTGAGATCCCATCTTGGGGCCTTTTCCGGCGCTCCGCCGGAGGGGGAATCGATCACGGAGGGCTTCTACATCAACACCATAGCCTCTCCGATGAAGTGTGAGTAGTTTGCCTCAGACCTTCGGGTCCATAGTTATTAGCTAGATGGCTTCTTCTCTCTCTTTGGATCTTAATACAAAGTTCTCCTCGATCTTCTTGGATATCTATTCGATGTAATTCTTTTTGCGGTGTGTTTGTCGAGATTTGATGAATTGTGGGTTTATGATCAAGATTATCTATCAACAATATTTGATTCTCCTCTGAATTCTTTTATGTATGATTTGTTATCTTTGCAAGTCTCTTCGAATTATCAGTTTGGTTTGGCCTACTAGATTGATCCTTCTTGCAATGGGAGAAGTGCTTAGCTTTGGGTTCAATCTTGTGGTGTCCTTTCCCAGTGACAGCAGGGGCAGCAAGGCACGTACTGTATTGTTGCCATCGAGGATAAAAAGATGGGATTTATATCATATTTCTTGAGTTTATCCCTCTACATCATGTCATCTTGCCTAATGCGTTACTCTGTTCTTATGAACTTAATACTCTAGATCCATGCTGGATAGTGGTCGATGTGTGGATTGATACCTTGGTTCTCAAAAACTGAGGGAAATACTTACGCTACTTTGCTGCATCACCCTTTCGTCTTTAAGGAAAAATCAACGCATGCTCAAGAGGTAGCAAGAAGTATAACTGGCGCCGTTGTCGGGGAGTCTATGCACAAGTCAAGACATACCAAGTACCCATCACAAACTCTTATCCCTCGCATTACATTATTTGCCATTTGCCTCTCATTTTACTCTCCCCCACTTCACCCTTGCCATTTTATTCGCCCTCTTTTTCCCGTTCGCCTCTTTTTCGCTTGCCTCTTGTGTGCTTGTGTGTTGGATTGATTGTCACGATGGCTCAAGATAATACTAAATTGTGTGATTTTTCCAATACCAACAACAATGATTTTCTTAGCACTCCGATTGCTCCTATTACCAATGCTAAATCTTGCGAAATTAATGATGCTTTGTTGAATCTTGTCATGAAAGATCAATTCTCTGGCCTTCCTAGTGAAGATGCCGCTACACATCTAAACAACTTTGTTGATTTGTGTGATATGCAATAGAAGAAAGATGTGGATAATGATATTGTTAAATTGAAGCTATTTCCGTTTTCACTTAGATATCATGCTAAAACTTGGTTTTCGTATTTGCCTAAAAATAGTATTGATTCATGGAATAAGTGCAAAGATGCTTTTATCTCTAAGTATTTTCCTCCCGCTAAGATCATCTCTCTGAGAAACGATATTATGAATTTTAAGCAACTTGATCATGAACATGTTGCACAAGATTGGGAGAGAATGAAATTAATGATATGTAATTGCCCTACACATGGTTTGAATTTATGGATGATTATACAAAAAAAATTATGCCAGATTGAATTTTGCTTCTAGAAATCTTTTAGATTCGGCCGCGGGAGGCACTTTTATGGAAATCACTTTAGGAGAAGCTACTAAACTCCTAGATAATATTATGATTAATTATTCTCAATGGCACAGCGAAAGATCTACTAGTAAAAAGGTTCATGCGATAGAAGAGATTAATGTTTTGAGTGGAAAGATGGATGAACTTGTTTGCTAATAAGAGTGTTTCCTCTTATCCTAATGATATGCCTTTATCCACTTTGATTGAGAATCATAATGAATCTATGGATGTGAATTTTGTTGGTAGGAACAATTTTGGTAACAACGCTTATAGAGGAAACTTTCATCCTAGGCCGTTCCCTAGTAATTAATAATTATGGTAATTCCTACAACAATTCTTATGGAAATTTCAATAAGGTGTCCTCTGATTTTGAGACTAGTGTTAAAGAATTTATGATTTTGCAAAAGAATTTCAATGTTGTGCTTCAAGAAAAATTTCCTACGATTGGTGAGTTGGCTAGGAACATGGATAGAATTTCTCTTGAAGTTGATTCTTTGAAACTTAGATCTATTCCACCAAAGCATGATAACAATGAGTCTCTCAAAGCCATGAGAATTTCCATTGATGAGTGCAAAGAAAGAACCACTAGGATGTGTGCTAAAAAGGATTGCTTTGTGAAAGCGATTTCTTCTAGTTTTCATGATAATAGGGATGAAGATCTAAAAGTGATTGATGTGTCTCCTATTAAATCTTTGTTTTGCAATATGAATCTTGATAAAGATGGGACTGGAGATGAGTCAACTTTTGCTAAAAGGCGTCCCAATGATTCGAAGTTTTTATATCTTGATGCAAAAATTGGTAAAAATGGGATTGAAGAGATCAAAATTTTACATAGTAATGAACCCACTATTTTGGATTTCAAGGAATTTAATTATGATAATTGTTCTTTGATAGATTGTATTTCCTTGTTGCAATCCGTGTTAAATTCTCCTCATGCTTATCGTCAAAATAAAGCTTTTACCAAACATATCGTTGATGCTTTAATGCAATCTTATGAAGAAAAACTTGAATTAGAAGTTTCTATCCCTAGAAAACTTTATGATGAGTGGGAACCTACTATTAAAATTAAAATTAAAGATCATGAATGCTATGCTTTGTGTAATTTGGGTGCTAGTGTTTCCACGATTCCAAAAATTTGTGTGATGTGTTAGGTTTCCGTGAATTTGATGATTTCTCTTTAAACTTGGACCTTGCGGATTCCACCATTAAGAAACCTATGGGAAGGATTAATGATGTTCTTATTGTTGCAAATAGGAATTATGTGCCCGTAGATTTTATTGTTCTTGATATAGATTGCATTCCTTCATGTCCTATTATTCTTGGTAGACCTTTCCCTAGAAAGATTGGTTCAATTATTGATATGAAAGAAGGAAATATTAGATTCCAATTTCCATTAAGGAAAGGCATGGAACACTTTCCTAGGAAGAAAATCAAATTACCTTATGAATCTATTATGAGAGCCACCTATGAATTGAATACAAAAGATGGCAATGCTTAGATCTATTCTCGCTTTTATGCCTAGCTAGGGGCGTTAAACGATAGCGCTTGTTGGGAGGCAACCCAATTTTTTTTTTCTTTGGTTTTTGTTCCTGTTTAGTAATAAATAATTCATCTAGCCTCTGTTTAGATGTAGTTTTATGTTTTAATTAGTGTTTGTGCCAAGTAGAACCTATAGGATCATCTTGGGTGATTGTTAATTTGATCTTGCTGAAAAACAGAAACTTTTGCGCACACGAGAATAATTTCAATAAATCACATAAACGTTATTTTAAGTTGATTCTTTTTTAAGTAGATTAATAGACAAATTTCCTAGGACTTCTTATTTTGGTAGTATTTTTAGAGTTCCAGAAGTATTCGAAAGTTACATATTGCTACAGACTGTTCTATTTTTGACAGATTCTGTTTTTCGTGTGTTGTTTGCTTATTTTGATGAATCTGTGGCTAGTATCGGGGGGTATGAACCATAGAGAAGATGTAATACAGTAGGTTTAACACCAATATAAATAAAGAATGAGTTCATTACAGTACCTTAAAGTAGTGGTTTGCTTTCTTGCACTAACGGAGCTCATGAGATTTTCTGTTGAGTTTTGTGTTGTGAAGTTTTCAAGTTTTTGGGTAAAGATTTGATGGATTATGGAATAAGGAGTGGCAAGAGGCTAAGCTTGGGGATGCCCAAGGCAGCCCAAGGTAAATTCAAGGACAACCAAAAGCCTAAGCTTGGGGATGCCCCGGAAGGCATCCTCTCTTTCGTCTTCGTCCATCGGTAACTTTACTTGATGCTATATTTTTATTCACCACATGATATGTGTTTTGCTTGGTGCGTCTTGTATGTTTTGAGTCTTTGCTTTTTAGTTTACCACAATCATCCTTTCTGTACACACCTTTTGGAGAGACACACATGAATCAGAATTTATTAGAATACTCTATGTGCTTCACTTATATCTTTTGAGCTAGACAATTTTGCTCTAGTGCTTCACTTATACCTTTTTAGAGCACGGTGGTGATTTTATTTTATAGAAATTATTGATCTCTCATGCTTCACTTATATTATTTTGAGTGTCTTTTATAACAGCATGGTAATTTGCTTTGGTTATAAAATTAGTCCTAATATGATGGCCATCCAAGTTGGGTAAAATAAAAACTTTCATATGGAGTGCATTAAACACTATGATAAATTTGATACTTGATAATTGTTTTGAGATATAAAGGTGGTAATGTTAGAGTCATGCTAGTTGGGTAATTATGAAATTGAGAAATACTTGTGTTAAAGTTGGCAATTCCCGTAGCATGCACGCATGGTGAACGTTGTGTGACAAATTTGAAGCATGTGGCGTTCTTTGATTGCCTTCCTTATGAGTGGAGGTAGGGATCGCGCGATGGTTAACTCCTACCAACCCTTCCCCTAGGAGCATGCGTAGTAGTACTTTGCTTTGAGGGCTAATAAACTTTTGCAATAAGTATATGAGTTCGTTATGACTAATGTAAGTCCATGGATTATACGCACTCTTACCCTTCCACAATTTGCTAGCCTCTACGGTACCGTGCATTGCCCTTTCTCACCTTGAGAGTTGGTGCAAACTTTGCCGGTGCATCCAAACCCCGTGATACGATACGCTCTATCACACATAAACCTCCTTATATCTTCCTCAAAACAGCCACCATACCTACCTATTATGGCATTTGCATAGCCATTCCAAGATATATTGCCTTGCATATTTCCACTGTTCCGTTTATTATGACACGCTCCATCATTGTCATATTGCTTTGCATGATCATGTAGTTGACATCGTATTTGTGGCAAAGCCACCTTTATAATTCTTTCATACATGTCGCTCTTGATTCATTGCATACCCCGGTACACCACCGGAGGCATTCACATAGGGTCATATTTTGTCCTAAGTATTGAGTTGTAATTCTTGAGTTGTAAATAAATAGAAGTGTGATGATTTCCATTATTAGAGCATTGTCCCATGTGAGGAAAGGATGATGGAGACTATGATTCCCCCACAAGTCGGGATGAGTCTTCAGACTTTATGAAAAATAAAAGAGGCCAAAGAAGCCCAAAGAAAAAAGAGAGGCCAAAGAAGCCCAAATAAAAAAATATAAAAAATGAGAGAAAAAGAGAGAAGGGAGAATGTTACTATCCTTTTTACACACTTGTGCTTCAAAATAGCACCATGATCTTCATGATAGAGAGTGTCTTATTTTGTCACTTTCATATACTAGTGGGAATTTTTCATTATAGAACATGGCTTTATATTCCAATGATGGGCTTCCTCAAATTGCCCTAGGTCTTTGTGAGCAGGCAAGTTGGATGCACACCCACTTAGTTTCTTTTTGATGAGCTTTCATACATTCATAGCTCTAGTGCATCCGTTGCATGGCAATCCCTACTCCTCGTATTGACATCAATTGATGGGCATCTCCATATCCCATTGATTAGCCGCGTCAATGTGAGACTTTCTCCTTTTTTCTCACACATAATCCCTATCATCATACTCTACTGCACCCATAGTGATATGTCCATGGCTTACGCTCATGTATTGCGTGAGGGTTGAAAAGGCTAAAGCGCATTAAAAAGTATGAAGCAATTGCTTGGCTGAAACCGGGGTTGTGCATGATGGGAGCATTTTGTGTGACAAAAATGAAACATGGCCAAACTATATGATTTTGTAGGGATAAGCTTTCTTTGGCTATGTTATTTTGATAAGACATAAACTGCTTGGTTAGCATGCTTGAAGTATTACTAATTTTAGGTCAATATTAAACTTTTATCTTGAATCTTTTGGATCTGAATATTCATGCCACAATAAAGAGAATTACATTGAAAATTATGTTAGGTAGCATTCCACATCAAAAATTCTGTTTTTTATCATTTACCTACTCGAGGACGAGCAGGAATTAAGCTTGCGGATGCTTGATACCTCTCCAACGTATCTATAATTTTTGATTGTTCCATGCTATTATATTATCTATTTTGGATGTTTAATGGGCTTTATTATACATTTTTCTATTATTTTTGGGACTAACCTATTAACCAGAGGCCCAGTCCAAATTGTTATTTTTTTGCCTATTCCAGTGTTTTGCGGAAAAGGAATATCAAACGGAGTCCAAACGGAATGAAATCTTCGGGAGAATCGTTTTTGGAACAAACGCAATCCAAGAGACTTGGAGTGGACATCAATGAAGCAACAAGGCGGCCATGAGGCAGGGAGGTGCGCCCAGGGGGGTAGGCGCGCCCCCACCCTCATGGGCCCCTCGTGGCTCCCCTGACAGACTTCTTTCGCCTGTATATACTCATATACCCCGAAAACATCCAGGAGCACCATGAAACCCTATTTCCACCGCCAGAACCTTCGGTACCCATGAGATCCCATCTTGGAGCCTTTTCCGGTGCTCCGTTGGAGGGGGAATCGATCACGAAGGGCTTCTACATGAACACCATAGCCTCTCCGATGAAGTGTGAGTAGTTTACCTCAGACCTTCGGGTCCATAGTTATTAGCTAGATGGCTTCTTCTCTCTCTTTGGATCTCAATACAAAGTTCTCCTCGATCTTCTTGGAGATCTATTTGATGTAATTCTTTTTGCGGTGTGTTTGTCGAGATTCGATGAATTGTGGGTTTATGATCAAGATTATCTATGAACAATATTTGATTCTCCTCTGAATTATTTTATGTATGATTTGTTATCTTTGCAGGTCTCTTCGAATTATCAGTTTGGTTTGGCCTACTAGATTTATCTTTCTTGCAATGGGAGAAGTGCTTAGCTTTGGGTTCAATCTTGTGGTGTCCTTTCCCAGTGACGGCAGGGGCAGCAAGGCACATATTGTATTGTTGCCATCAAGGATAAAAAGATGGGGTTTATATCATATTGGTTGAGTTTATCCCTCTACATCATGTCATCTTGCCTAATGCATTACTCTGTTCTTATGCACTTAATACTCTAGATGCATGCTGGATAGCGGTCGATGTGTGGACTAATAGTAGTAGATGCAGAATCGTTTCGATCTACTTGTCGCGGACGTGATGCCTATATACATGATCATGCCTAGATATTCTTATAGCTATGCACTTTTCTTTGAATTGCTCAACAGTATTTTGTTCACCCACCGTAATACTTATGCTATCTTGAGAGAAGCCACTAGTGAAACCTATGGCCCCCAGGTCTATTTTCTACCATATAAGTTTTTGATCTATTTTATTTTGCAATCTTTACTTTCCAATCTATATCATAAAAATACCAAAAATATTTATCTTATTATCTCTATCAGATCTCACTTTTGCAAGTGGCCGTGAAGGGATTGACAACCCCTTTATCGTGTTGGTTGCAAGGTTCTTATTTGTTTGTGCAGGTACGAGGGATTTGAGTGTTGCCTCCTACTGGATTGATACCCCGGTTCTCAAAAACTAAGGGAAATACTTATGCTACTTTGCTGCATCACCCTTTCCTCTTCAAGGGAAAACCAACGCATGCTCAAGAGGTAGCATTGTCTCAAGATCTGGAAAAGTGTCGGACCCAGCTAACTGCTGCTACCGCCGAACTGGAGAAATCCAAGAAGGCAGTGTCTGGTAATGTTCCCCTCTATCGAGAAAACGTAATCATATACCAGGATTATTAATACAGGTGCATATCTTCTAGCAGAGCCGTCAAATCACCCGAGAGAGGCACCGGAAGTCGCACAAGCGGGTGGTCCAGAAGCGAAAAGGCAACTGGCCGCGGGCGAACGTATACTAACACTGGCCAGGCAGGAGAAAAACAAACTCCAGGATTCCAACACCCAGCTGGGCGTAGAACTAAAAGATGTTCAGCCCCAGCTGGCTGACTCCGTGAAGGAAAAATAAGAGGCTATGAGGCGGCATATTTAGTAAGTTTTCAAACTTACCTTTCCGTAGTTCAGCGAGGAAAGGAACTGACAGAGTTATTTCTGTAGGTATGCTGACCGGCCGTCCCAAAGAGGAGATGTCCGGATTTTAGGGCGATCTGCTACAAGAGCTGTCGCAAATGCACGAGAGAGCTCGACAGGTGATGCAAAGTATAACCAAGGCCTTATGGACATCTGACTCCCCTCCAGGAAGTATGGAGGAGCTTGTACAACTATTCAAGGGAGTGTGGCGGCACTTTCGATTATGGAAGATATCGGCCTGCTGGGAAGGTGCACGAGAGGCCTGGGCCATGGTGAAAACACGATATACCAACCTTGATCCGAATCACATGGCCCGGGTCGGACCTTTAGGGTCAGATGGAAAAGAAATTCCCGTTAGTTTGGTATATGACCAGGTGCAAGTTGCCGCCAAGTATTCCCAACAAGATTGTAAGCTAGATAGCCTATTAGATGGCATAGAGGAATAAGTTTTTGAGTCCAAGTTACTATGTACTTCAATTGACAACTTTGTCCCTAGCCGGATTGTAAAATGATTGTCATGGCGGACCTTTTCGCTTCGACCTATGGACCCGAAGGTGTGGAGTGTTTCCGAATACCCGCTCAGTAATATAGACCGAGGTATGCGTGGAAACCAGGCATAGGGGTCATAGTTTCTTGAACAGACAAGTATCCAGCTAGCTATGTTATATTACATTTTGATCGTAAGAAACATCTTCCAAAGAGAATAGTTCCGTTAAGGGTTCCTTTCCCTGGGCCAGCATGTGTTAACGCGCATGTCCGAACTTTGGTTGAAAAATCACAGCATACATAACATCTGGGGGTTCACAGTGTAACGAGTAAAAAACATCTTTAGTCCGCTGACCGAATATTCCCTTAAGAACGCTAGCTTTCGGCTTCACCCAGTCTGAGGTACACATCCGGATGACCCGGTAGTAACAACCGCAGAGGTCCTCCCTTTATGCCCTAGCTAAATTAACGGGAGCATAGGGCATAAGCACAGGAGCCAGGCAACCCAGCTTGGCCAAAACTTAAGTCATATTGATGCATATAATGGTGAAGAAAAGGTACATACACGGAAAAGATGCATATGTGGTGAGCTTGATGCTCGGAAAATAATAATAATAAGCTTCTGTACAAGAAGCCCCTGGGTATAATTGACGTACATATTTGAGAATGTGTGTGTCGTAGGTGTATGGTTTAGCCGCACGAGAGCTTTAAGTCTAAAAAGGGAAAAGGTGAAAAGAGAGGAAAAACAAATAAATAATGGAAACCAATGGGACAAAGGAGACGAACGAAGAGTCGGGCACTAGGCATAGAATCTTCGGAGTCTGGCCGCGTTCCATGGGTTCGGCTCTAGGCGATTGTCTGATGCATCACACAGGCGGTACGCTCCTCCGGTGAGGACTTCGTCAATGATGAAGGGACCCTCCCACTTGGGCTTGAGTTTGTCCTTTTTCTTCTCCAAAAAGCGTAGAACGAGTCCGCTAACATTATAAGTCTTGGCCCGTACTTCTCTGCTTTGGTATCTGTGGGTCTATTATTGATAAAATGCGGAACGGGCTTTTGCGACGTCGTGCTCCTCCTCCAGGGCATCTAAGCTATCCTGCTGACAAAGCTCGGCCTCTCTCTCTTTGTACATGCGCACTCGAGGTGAGTCATGAAAAAAGTCATAGGGAAACACAACCTCTGCGCCATACACCATGAAGAAAGGTGTATATCCGGTAGAGCGATTGGGCGTGGTCTGCAGCCCCCAGAGTACGGAGTCGAGCTCCTCGACCCAGTGCTTTTCTGATTCTTTCAAAGACCGCACTAGTCTGGGTTTAATGCCACTCATAATAAGACCATTGGCTACATCGACTTGATCGTTTGTTTGTGGGTGATAGACAGAGGCGTAATCGAGCTTAATGCCTAGATTAGCACACCGGGTTTTCACCTCATCGGCTGTGAAATTGGAGCCGTTATCGTTGATAATGCTATGTGGAACACCATAACGGTGCACAATGCTGGATATGAAGTCTATCACTGGTCCGATTTCGGCCGTTTTAACTGGTTTGGCCTCTATCCACTTAGTGAATTTATCCACCATGAGCAACATATATTTTTTCTTATGGATTCCTCCTTTAAGGGGTGCAACCAAATCAAGTCCCCAGATCGCGAAAGACCAAGTTATGGGGATTGTTTGTAGAGCGGTGGGTGGCATATGGCTTTGGTTGGCGAAAAGCTGGCATCCGACGCAATGTTGGACAAGGTCATGTGCATCTGCTCGGGCCATCGGCCAATAGAAACCTGTACGGAAGGCCTTGCTTACAAGGGCCTGCGCCGCGGCGTGGTGACCACCGAGACCGGCATGAATTTCAGCCAAAAGTTGCCTCCCTTCATCCTCAGAGATTCATCTTTGAAGTACTCCGGTAGCGCTTTTCTTGGAGAGTTCTCCGTCGTTAACCTTGTAGGCTTTAGAGCGCCGGACAATGCAATGCGCCTCATTCTGATCCTCAGGGAGTTCTCGCCTATTAAGGTAGGCCAAGAAGGGTTCGGTCCATGGGGCAATGACTGCCATGATGAGATGGGCCAATTGTGTTATTTCGGTGGCTGATCCCCCGATGATATTGGTGTGTTTGGAATCTGGGGTTATAGTTGGATCCGGATTGGTGTTGCCGCTCTCCCCTTGCCACACCACAGATGGCTTGAAGAGCCTTTCCAAAAAGATGTTAGGTGGGATGGGGTCGCGCTTGGCACCGATACGAGCAAGGACATCCGCTGCTTGATTACTTTCTCGAGCCACATGAGGAAACTCGAGCCCCTCGAACCGAGCTGACATTTTGAGAATGGCGTTACGGTAAGCCGCCATCTTCGGATCTTTGGCATCGAAATCTCCATTTATTTGAGATATAGCGAGGTTTGAATCCCTGCGCACTTCCAGGCGTTGTATGCCCATGGAGACAGCCATCCGAAGACCATCTGTCGGATATCGGGTTCCGGCAAAACCCTTAAGGTTCGAACACTGGGTGCGCACGAAGATCTCTCCCTACCGAAACACGCCCTCGGCCTCGCCGCGATTTCTAAGCTAGCACAATGAACAGCACAAGAGGCACAAGGTTTATACTGGTTCAGGCCACCGTTGTGGTGTAATAACCTAATCCAGTGTGTGGTGTGGTGGATTGCCTCTTGGGCTGATGATGAATAGTACAGAGGAAGAACAACCTCGCGAGGAGAGGTGTTCTTGTGGTGGTGTGGTATGCGGATGAACTTAACTTGTCCTGCTACTGTAGTAGCTAGCCTTATATATAGAGGCCCTGGTCCTCTTCCCAAATATTGAGCGGGAAAGGATCCAACAATGACCATTTTGTAAGGGGACAGCTAGTACAAGCTATCCTGACTAAAGGTGGTCTTCGCCTGCCAAAGGCACTACAGATGACGCCGTCTTGGGCTCCATGGTCTTGGTCTTGTTGCACTGATAAGGAAACCTTTGCCTGATGCCTCGGTACTCCGTGCCTGCACTTGCCTCCTTTGCACTAAAGAGGAAACAAGGACACTGCACAAGCTGGCACCCGCCTGGTGCCCGCCTGGTCTTGATTGTCATGGCTTGCGTCATGAGCACCTCGCGAGGTACCCCTCGCCTTGATCTCTCCGCCTCCTCGCGAGCCTGCCTGGTGAGGCCTCCCCTGAGGAGGCCTTGCGTCATCCGCCCCACGAGGCTTGGCCCCTCGCGAGGGTCTTGAGTGTTGGTTGAGAAAGACGGGCCATACTGGGCCACTGGTTGAGCCACGCTGCAAGCCACATGCAGGCAGGTCTGGGGACCCCCATTCCCAGAATGCCGACAGTAGCCTCCGGGCCCAAGGCGTGCTCGGAGTTGGCTTAGCAGCGAAGCCAAAGGGAAAGTGCGGAGCGCCACGGGCCCCCATAGCCTGCGGCCTTGGTCGACGCGTGGCGATTGATTGGACGTGGGCGTCTCCGCTTCCCCACGCTCCCCCAATATCTGCCTGGCTAGGCGGCCACGACGCCTTACACAGTTATTTCCCCCTTGCTGGCAGCGTGCTTCCTATTCCCCCTTCTTCCTCGGATCTCTGCTCTCCGCCCCCAATCTGACTTGAGCTCTGCCCCCACCATTGCCATGGCGCAAACTAGCAAGGAGAAGGGGAACAAGCCTCTGTCCTCAACCAGCTTGTCCCGGACAATCGAGCCTGCCGTTGGCCGGTCGCTGGTGCTCAACCTGGAGGCCCTGGGCAAGGTCTGCCCCGCGCTCGCTTCCAGCTTCAATGATTGCGGAAAGACGATGGCTTGACCTGCGTCCCACGCCTCCATTGGCAGGACAGTCACTCAGGTTCAATTCTTCGTCGATGCCCTGTGGGCTGGCCTAGTTCCCCCTTTCTCCGCCTTCTTCAATGTAGTGCTCTCCCATTATCAGATCCATATGATGCATCTTGATCCTCAATCTGTTACCCTCCTCGCCGTCTTTGCCTTTGTCTGCGAAGCCATGGTGGGCTTCACTCCTTCCGTCACCCTCTTGCGCCACTTCTTCTCGCTGCGCCTGACCGACCCCTCGCAGTGCTCGGGGTGCGTGAGCCTCCAGGCCGTGGCAGAGACGGCCGCCTTGGGGATTGATTTTGACCTCCTGGCGTCCACAAGCGGGTTCCGAACGTGGTGGTTGTACGTGGATGTCGGGGTGCTCAGCCCTCTGCTCTCGCCTCCGTCGCTGCCCGCTGTCCCCAATCCCGGTTGGGGCCACCAGAGACTCGTGAGCCCCCGGCTCTCCTTCGTCTGGTACAGCTTGAGGAGGTTGAGAGATCTCGGTGTGACTGTGCCCCGGGTGGTGAAGGATTTCCTTCAGTGTCGCATTGCCCCTCTCCAGCACCATTCCCAACTGATGTGGGCCCTGACCGGCGACCGGGACCACATGAGGCTTCAGGAGACGGAACTTGCACCAGAAACACTGAGGACGGTGCTTGAGGTCTTGGTCGGCGACCCCTCGCCGGGAGATATACGGCACGGGGTAGCCTCATGTATCTCTGCTCAAACAGGGTTGAGTTCACGGGACAGATGCCTCTCTTCAATGAATGGGGATTTGCGTCCGGTTGGCCTTGCAGGGCCTCGCGAGAATCCTGTCGCCGTGGCTCCCTTTCTCGCTGCCAGCATCGATCTTGCCCCAAGACTGGGCGCAGGGAGGCAAGCATCGCTTGAGGCTGGAGGCTCGGGTGTCGTGGCGCCGACGCCGCACAGGGTTCCCAAAGCGTCATCCTCTGGAGCTCATGAAGCCCGTCTATTGGCGGTCGTTGATGGGGGGACGCAACCCGCGGCTCCCGAGGCCGGAGCTCCCGAGACCTTGGTAGGCCGTCGGGAGGTGGTGCCCGATTGCCCCTCCCAGCTTGGCGCCCGTGAGGTTGGCCTCCCGGGTGCTCCTTCACCCGTGCCACGCGCTGGTCCTCACGTCGAGCACCTGGGTTGGTTCCGCGTGGACTTCGCCGCAGTCCGCAAGAGGAATGAGTCTTTGAGTTGCAGTGGTCGCCCCTTCCGACCGCTGAAGCATAGGAAGTACTTCGCCATAGATGAGTAAGTACCTCATTCTTGTATTCCTTCGACCGCTGCTCCCTTTCCTGACTATGATTCTTCAGGATCCCTTCTGCCAAGCCTGCGGAGTCTCCTGAGAACCGACCTCCTCCGGTCTTGTCTTTGTCACTGGCCTTGAGCGTCCCGAGCCTGCATGCTGCCCCCGATGTGGGGTCAGCCGAAGAGACAAGCCTGCCCGCAGGATACCTCGAGCCTGTGCCCTTGCCACCTTTCCTTGACGACCCCACTTGGAGCGTGGCCAGCCTGCCCAGGGCTCCTCATCTGATCGTGGATGGCGAATGGTTGGCACTGATCCTTGGCTCTTCTTCGGGGGATGGGCCTGCGTCGGTCCGAGTCCCTTGCGGGGCCCGACCAGCGATTGTGGGGGCGCCAGCCCCCAGCCCCTGCCAAGAGGGGCCGAACCGCTTCAGGGACCACCGCCAGCGCCGGTGGCGGAGCACAACATCGACAACGTGCTCAAGCTTGCGCGTGAATGAAGCGTCATTCGCTGAGAGTTCCTCCGGAAGGCGATGGACGCGATGGGCCAGCTTGGTGGAGAGCTTGCGGATGTGGACGCGTGTCTTGAAGTTGAGGGCCTGCGGCTGATTGAGGAGCAGCGCAAGCTGAAGGTGGCAGTCAAGCTTGTGCGCTACCAGCGCGAGCTTGACAACGCGAAGGCCAAAATATCCCTTGCGGCCTCGTGAAAGGTCTGCTCCCGAGCTCTGGAGGAGGCTCGGGAAGCAGATTATCGTCGCGAGATCGCGGAGAAGCGCGCGTGGGAGCTCCAAGCCTGGAGCGCTTCCCTAGAGCAGCAAGTGGAGCTGCGCCAAGCCGCCCTTGCATCGCTGAAGGGGACGCCTGTCAAGGAGGAGGAGCTCCGGAGGCGTGAGGAAGCGCTGACGCTGGAGGCCGCCGAGCGCAATCTTGACCTTGAGCGGTTGGAGACGAGGGAGCACCAGGTTACCCAGGCGGAGGACGATGTTGGCGTGCGAGAGGGTCGGGTATGAGAAGAGGTCGACCGCCGCGTGGCGGAAGCTCGCGCAGATCTTGCACGCAGGTATGACCAAAGGCTGGAGCTGATTGAAGCCGAGGCTGTGGGAAGGACTGCCGCTCTCAGGTCCAAGCTGACCGAAACGGAGCAGTGCACGGAGGCCGCCGCAGCCGCCCTAGTCTTGGCGCAGACTTTTGGCCTCCACCTGTGCCGAGCTGCTTCTTCTTCAACAGCAGGTCAACGACACCGAGTCCATTGCCTGGCAGAATAGAGAGGAGGTGCTTGAACGGCAGATGCTGGAGCACATGCACGGCCCCATGCTCCAGGAGCTCAGGAACAGGGCTAACACGGCCCTGGGCAATATCTGGGTATCCTCACGTGACCAACTATGCTAGTCATCTCCGCTTCTTCACAGATGTGGTGACGCATCTAGAGAACCGCTCTGACAAAGCTCGTCAGCTTGTCGAGGAGAGGAGCCGCAGCCTGCTTGGACGTGCATTCTCCCGTGTCTTCAGCCATCTTCAGAACACTGATCCCCACTTTGACTTCAACTCCGTCATCGCCCTGGTGCCTTAGGCCATCCAGGGCGACCTAGCGCGGTGGGTGGAGGACAACATGGATGCGCTTGTTAGGGCTTTCGCTTCTGACAACGACGGGGTGTTAGTCATGGCGGACGGTGGCGACGTGGTAAATGGTGGTGATGGCGGCGCAGGTGATGGTGATGCCAGCGGCAGCGACAATGGTGCCAGTGATGCATCGAGAGGCAACCAGGAGGATGCAGTGAGCGACATGTGTGACTGACCCGTGTTCCCCTGCTGTTTATCCTACACACAAAAGCTCGGGCGCGGCCCTAAAGGTTGTAACATTTTGGGAGGGGAAGCCCCTCATGCAAAAAGATTGTTGTCCATATGCTTTTACGAACGGTGTTGAACATGCGCCTATATGATTCTGTGGGCCCTGCGGCGAGCTAGTTGATGTAGTTTACCTTTGGCCCGGATAAGTCCTGAATAGGCTTGCGAGGCCGTGAGCCCCCGAGGGTCCTCTGAGGGACCTGCTGACCAAGTGGTGAGGAACTCGCGAGAGCGAGCGCCGGCCATGGGACGGCATGCGCGCGTGCACTTGGCCTAGCGCCGCCCGCGAGAGGCTTGCGAGGGGGAGGCAGCTAGTGCAAATTCCAAACTTGGGCAAAAACCAGAATACGAGAAATCACACGAACGAGACAA
>NC_041393.1:240223385-240292066 GCF_002162155.2 Triticum dicoccoides
CCGCACACACAAATGCAAATTCAGCTTCAACTTAAATCCGAAGCAAGGAAGCTTGACCACAGAAAGGGAGGCAAAAAGCAAAAGGTCGTGTCCGGCACCTAGTCTAGTCTTCGACGTCTTCTCACCAGCGCGGAGCTAAGTGCTGCCACTGGGCATGGGAGGGAGCCCCCGAGGCCTGAGGGCGGCTCTCCAGAGACTCCGGGGCGTGTACAGCCCCAACTCATTATTACGTGAGAGTGTCACGGGCGGCGAGCTTCACAGGCATTGGGCCTTCTTCACAGGCACCGGGCCTTGCTTCATATCACCAGACGAGGGCCCTGCTCTGCACCACCCTCGACCACCATTGACGGCGGCCGGAGACCAAGGACGACGCCAATGGGGCAAAGGGGATGTCAGCAGTTCCCTCGGCGACCACGGGTCCTCTACCGGGGGCAGGCCTTGCAGCACTTCCCCGGCAGAGCGCCTACCTCCGGGGGTTGCCTTGCTCCATGCGCCATGAGGAGGGGCCTGTCTCTCGGCCCCTCTCCTATAGCCCCCAATGCGCTCCTCCTGGCGGAAGGGAGGCTGCCGAGCTGGGGCAGCCCTCCGTTGTGATGACTTGAACCTCCTGTGACCCATGGTTAGCATAAGCTTGCTCCTGAGGAATTAGCGGTACCTGGTAGCTGTTGCTGCCAGCGCGGTTGGTGAGGTTTCCTTGAGGCTCCTGAAAAGGCTCAGCTTCTGGCGTCTCTTCCTCCCAGCCTGACCCGAGAAACGATCCAGGGTCGTCTTCCAGCGCGTACTCCTGATCCACCATGTGGGCCATGTAAGCCTCTGAGGTCGCCGCCTCGAAGACTTCGCCATAGTGCCCCACGCTCCATGTGTCTTGGCCTAGCGTGCCGCCTTGAGGATGGTAGGGCGGAGACCCGCCCGGGCCGTAGGCGGCGATGCGCATGCCCTCATTCACCAGAGGTGGTGCTGGTGCAGCCTGGCGTCCGGTACTGATGGTTGAGCTAGTGTCGATGAAGCCTTAGGGCGCGCCTGAGGGCGCGCGGGCGCGGAGAGGCCCACTGCATGATCCAACCGAGGCCTGGGGTGGAAGCTGGAAACAGAAGGGCGGTGCCCCCGAGGCCACGGCATCCAGGAGCTCGGTAACGCACTCCAGCAACACGTCTCGGCCACCCTCCTACAACCTGCACCGCGGCAGCTCCCGAGCCACAGTGAGGGTGGCCCTCATGTTCGCTTGCTCCCACCTAGTGTGCGGCGTCGTGGCCGCGGTGTGGCTTGAGGCCCTTGCGGCTGATCGCACCTGTCGCGGAGTGAGGACAGGCAGTGCTTGACCGCATCGCCCGCACCCCACAACATTCCGCAGTGTGCGGGCTGCCTGGCACAGGCTGGCTAGGCCTCCCAGCGGTTGGCGTTGGTCGTTGGGTCGCCGGACATGGATGCGATGAAGCAGTGAAACACAGATCGGCGGAAGTAAGACTCCAGCGCACCCCTACCTGGCACGCCAAATGTCAGGTATCGGGTTCCGGCAAAACCCTTAAGGTTCGAACACTGGGGTGCGCACGAAGATCTCTCCCTACCGAAACACGCCCTTGGCCTCGTCGTGAATTCTAAGGTAGCACGATGAACAACACAAGAGGCGCAAGGTTTATACTGGTTCAGGCCACCGTTGTGGTGTAATACCCTAATCCAGTGTGTGGTGTGGTGGATTGCCTCTTGGGCTGATGATGAACAGTACGGAGGAAGAACAGCCTCGCGTGGATAGGTGTTCTTGTGGTGGTGTGGTATGTGGATGAACTTAACTTGTCCTGCTACTGTGGTAGCTAGCCCTATATATAGAGGCCCTGGTCCTCTTCCCAAATATTGAGCAGGAAGGGATCCAACAACGGCCATTTTGTAAGGGGACAGCTAGTACAAGCTATCCTAACTAATGGTGGTCTTCGCCTCCCAAAGGCACTGGTGATGATGCCGTCTTGGGCTCCACGGTGACCTCCGTCCTGCCATCCTGCTGGTCTCGATCTTGTTGCACCGATAACGAAACCTTTGCCTGATGCCTCGGTACTCCGCACCTAAGCTTGCCTCCTTTGCACTAAATAGGAAATGAGGACACTGCACAAGATGGCGCCCACCTGGTCTTGATCGTCATGGCTTGTGACATGAGCACCTCGCGAGGTACCCCTCGCCTTGATCGCTCTGCCTCCTCGCGAGCCTGCCTGGTGAGGACGCCCCTGAGGAGGCCTTGCATCGTCCGCCCCACGAGGCTTGGCCCCTTGTGAGGGTCTTGAGTGTTGGTTGATGAAGACGGGCCGTACTGGGCCACTAGTTGAGCCACGCTGCAGGCCGTAGGCAGGCAGGTCTGGGGACCCCCGTTCCCAGAATGCCGACACCATGCAATAAGGCTTTGTATTCAGCTACATTGTTGGAGTCTGTGTATAATATTTGGAGTACGTACTGAACTGTATCTCCGGTTGGGGATGTTAGGACAACACCCGCTCCTAAGCCTGCCAGCATTTTGGAGCCGTGGAAGTGCATGACCCAGTTGGATTATGTGTCGTACTCTTTAGGGAGTTCGGCCTCTGTCCATTCAGCGACAAAGTCGGCCAGTACTTGGGATTTAATGGCCCGGCGGGGTCTGTATGTTATGTCAAAGGGGAGTAGCTCAATGGCCCACTTGGCAATCCCGCCCGTGGCATCGCGGTTGTTTATTATGTCATTGAGTAGTACCTCGGAGGCCACTGTTATTGAGCACTTTTGAAAGTAGTGTCGTAGCTTCTGTGATGCCATGAAGACCGCGTATGCTATTCTTTGGTAATGAGGGTACCGGGATTTGCATGGTGTGAGGACAGTGGATACGTAGTATACCGGCTTTTGAAGCCGGAATTTGTGTTCGTCCTCTTCTCGTTCGACGACGAGCACCGCACTAACGACTTGGTGTGTGGCCGATATGTATAATAACATGGGTTCACCGATGTTCGGCGTAGCCAGGATTGGGTTGCTCGCTAAAAGAGCCTTTATTTCTTCCAGTATGGCCATTGTCGCGTCCGTCCACTCGAAGTGATTGGTGCGTCGGAGAAGGCGATAGAGTGGCAATGCCTTTTCTCCTAGTATGGAGATAAAGCAGCTTAAAGCTGCCACACATCTTGATAGTTTTTGGACTTGTTTAAGGTTTGTTGGCATGGCCAACTGTGACAAAGCTCAGATTTTAACCGGGTTCGCCTCAATTCCCCTATTGGAAACGATGAAGCCTAGCAGTTTTCCAGCAGGAATGCCAAAAACACACTTTTTCGGACTGAGCTTGATGTCATATGTACGGAGGTTGTCAAATGTGAGACGCAGATCGTCTATTAATGACTCGACGTGCCTAGTTTTTGTGACTACGTCATCCACATATGCTTCAACTGTCTTGCCGATTTGTTTCTCCAGGCATGTTTGAATCATGCGTTGTTAGGTGGCACCGGCCTTTTTGGGCCCGAAGGACATAGTGTTGAAGCAGAAAGGCCCGTATGGGGTAATAAATGTCGTTGTGGCTTGATCGGACTCCTTCATCTTGATTTGATGGTATCCGGAGTATGCGTCGAGGAAACATAGTGAGTCGTGTCCTGCGGTAGCATCGATGATCTAATCGATGCGGGGGAGGGGGAAGGGATCCTTAGGGCAGGCCTTGTTGAGGTCTTTGAAACCGACACATAGGCGCCAGGATTTATCCTTCTTTCGTACCATCACCAGGTTTGCTAGCCAGTCCGGGTGTTTTATTTCTCTGATGAATCCGGGCTCGAGTAACTTGGCTAGCTGCTCCCCCATAGCTTGTCGTTTGGGTTCTGAAAAGCGTCGCAGTGTTTGCTTGACCGGCTTATATCCCTTTAATGTATTGAGGCTATGTTCGCGAGCCTGCATGGGATCCCTGGCATATTAGAAGGGTGCCAGGCGAATATGTCTCAGTTTTTGCATCGGAACGCTCGTAGTGCACCGTCAACCATTGGGTGTTGTGCCCCGATGGATGCTATCTTCCTGGGTCCGTCGGCTGGACTTGGACTTTGACTATTTCGTCAGCTGGTTTAAAGGAGGTGGATTTGGGTCGCTTGTCTAGGATCACGTCGTCCCTATCCACTGTGGAGCGCAATGTGGTTAACTCTTCGGCCGCGAGGGCTTTAGACAATTCCTCGAGGGCCAGGGATGCGGTTTTGTTTTCAGCGCGGAGTGCTATGTCTGGATCACTAGAAAGAATGATAATACCATTGGGCCCGGGCATCTTGAGCTTCATGTACCCTTAATGGGGTATAACTTGTAAGCATGCAAATGCATCTCGTCCTAATAAGGCGTGATATCCACTATTGAAAGGGGCCACTTGAAAGGTTATCTCTTCGGACCGGTAATTCTTCGGCGTGTCGAATACATCGAGTGTGATTTTTCCTGCACATCGTGCCTCCCGACTGGGAATGATTCCTTGGAAGGTCGTGCTACTTTGCTCAATGCGGCTCCTGTCTATTTCCATTTGGTTGTGAGTTTCCTCATAAATGAGATTTAGTCCGCGGCCACCATCCATGAGCACTTTGGTAAGCAGAAAGCCGTCCACGATCGGACTGAGGACCAATGTGGCTGGTGAGGGAGTCCTGGATTAAGGGGTCCTTGAACAGCCGGACTATATGCGAATGCTGGACTGTTGGACTATCAAGATACAAGATAGAAGACTTCGTCCCGTATCCGGATGGGACTCTCCTTTGTGTGGAAGGCAAGCTTGGCGATTCGGATATGAAGATTCCTTTCTCTATAACCGACTCTGTGTAACCCTAGCCCCCTGTGGTGTCTATATAAACCGGATGGTTTAGTCCATAGGACAACAACAATCAGAACCATAGGCTAGCTTCTAGGGTTTAGCCTCTACGATCTCGTGGTAGATCAACTCTTGTAATACTCATATCATCAAGATCAACCAAGCAGGAAGTAGGGTATTACCTCCATCGAGAGGGCCTGAACCTGGGTAAACATCATGTCCCCCGCCTCCTGTTACCATTAGCCTTAGACGCATAGTTCGGGACCCCCTACCCGAGATCCGCCAGTTTTGACACCGACATTGGTGCTTTCATTGAGAGTTCCACTGTGTCGTCACCATAAGGCTTGATGGCTCCTTAAATCATCAACAACACCGTCCAGGGTGAAGTTTTTCTCCCCGGACAGGTCTTCGTATTCGGCAGCTTCGCACTGCGGTCCAACTCGCTTGGGCATCTGGAGTAGATCAACAGCTACCCCCCTGGCCATTAGGTAAGGTTTGGAAGCATGAACTACACCGCTGACATCCGTGGAGACTTGATCTTTGACGGATGCGAGCCTACAACAGCCGCTCCCCGCCGCCATGATGAACACGACCTAAATCTGTTATCGGATGGTACGTGGGAGATTGCACCTGTAGCCGCACTGGCCCTAGATCCAAAGCAGAACACGCCATCCGAGGATGGGAGGCTCAACCTCGCCACAGAAGCTGCGGACTCGACGGTGCTAGAGCAGAACAAAGATTTGACCTCCAACGAGGCCTGTGTCATCGGAGCCTCGGACTCGTCTCCGGTTACAGGCTTCGAACCGCGTGAATCCACACCCATCGAGTCTGACTAGGCGCCGATCTTAGAGTTTAGCTCCGCGGACATCTTCCAACACTCGCCCCTAGGCGACGTGTTAAACTCATTAAAGTCTCTCTCCTTGTCAGGAGATTCCTGGCCGAACTATGTCCGGCTTGAGTGGGAAGCGGACGACGAAGAACTTCGTTGCCCACCCACCACCCATTTGATAGCCACTTTCGATGATTTGACCGACATGCTTGATTTCGACTCCGAAGACATCAACGGTATGGATGACAATGCCGGAGAAGAACAGGAACCACCAGCCACAGGGCGCTGGATAGCCACCTCCTCATACGATATATACATGGTGGATACACCCAAAGAAGACAATGGCGACGACATACAAGATGCAACTGATGACAAACTTCCTGAGAAGCAGTCTAAGCGCCGACATTAGCGGTGCCGCTCTAAATCACACCATGGTAAAAATAGCGATACCGGCACAAGAGAGAATATCACTCCGGACAATGCCGAAAACAATGAAGACCCCGCCAAGCCAAGTTTCGAACAAGCTGAACGGGATGATAGGCAAGCCAGCCCCGATGAACAGGCCGTGAACGACTCGGAAGAAAGCAACTACATGCCTCTCTCCGAGGACGAGGTGAGCCTTGGCGACAAAGAATTTATCGTGCCAGAGGATCCCGTCGAGCAGAAGCGCTTTAAGCGCCGCCTTATTTCCACGGCAAGGAGCATGAAGAAGAAGCAGCAGCAGCTTCAAGCTGATCAAGATCTGCTCACTGATAGATGGACTGAGGTGCTGGCAGCCGAGGAACACGGACTCGAGCGCCCAACCGAAAGTTACCCGAAACGCAAATTGCTACCTCAATTCGATGACGAAGTGCTGGACCCACCACTGCCAGCATATAATGCGGCCGACCGACCACCGCGTGGTCGAGACAAAGCGGCAATTCAACCCAAACACCAGCCGGCACCACGTCGCCAAACAAATGGAAACACAACAACTAGGGGATACACACGTGACCTGCACTACGACTTGGAGAATAAAGCAGGCCAGACCAGATCGATCTACGGATGGGGAGGGGGTGCGCCCCAACGTGCAACGACGGCCACCACGCCGGATACAACAAATACACACCTATCCAGGCCGAATACCGCAGACCGGCTCCATTCGAGCTATGTCACGACGTAGCCCGACACAGAGGCGCCGCACACCCCCCATGCTTCACTGATGAAGTAATGGAACATGAATTCCCAGAAGGTTTCAAACCCGTAAACATCGAATCATATGATGGAACAACAGACCCCGCGGTATGGATCGAGGACTTCCTTCTCCATATACATATGGCCCGCGGTGATGATCTCCATGCCATCAAGTACCTCCCGCTAAAACTTAAGGGACTAGCTCGGCACTCGTTGAATAGCCTGCCCGAAAACTCTATCGGCAGCTGGGAGAACCTGGGAGACGAATTCCTTGACAACTTCCAAGGCACCTATGTCCGACCTCTAGATGTCGATGACTTAAGTCATATAATCCAACAGCCCGGAGAGTCAACCAGGAAATTCTGAACTCGGTTCTTAACTAAAAAGAGCCAAATCATCGACTGTCCGGATGCCGAAGCCCTAGCGGCCTTTAAGCATAACATCCGCGATGAGTGGCTCGCCCGACACCTTGGTCAAGAGAAGCCAAAGTCTAAGGCAGCCCTTATGGCGCTTATGACCTGCTTTTGCGCGGGCGAGGATAGCTGGTTAGCTCATAGCCACAGCACCTCAAGTAAGCCTGGCACTTCTGAAGCCAGAGATAGCAACGGCAAGCGCCGACACAACAGACACAAGCGTCGAAACAATGGCGATAACGCCGAAGACATGGATGTCAATGCCGGATTCAGTGGCTCCAAGTCCTATCAATGGAAAAAGCCATTTAAACGAAACAATCCGGGCCCGTCCAGTCTGGATCGCACACTCGATCGTCCATGTCAAATCCATGGCACCCCCAATAAACCAGCCAATCACACCAACAGAGAATGTTGGGTCTTTAAACAGGCCGGCAAGTTAAATGCTGAAAACAAGGAAAAGGGATCGCCAAGTGACGACGACGAGGAACCCCGGCCACCGAATACAGGGGGACAGAAGAAGTTTCCTCCCCAAGTGAAAATGGTGAATATGATATATGCTACCCATATCCCCAAAAGGGAACGGAAGCGCGCACTAAGGGACGTCTACGCGATAGAGCCAGTTGCCCCAAAATACAACCCGTGGTCCTCCTGTTCGATCACCTTCGATCGAAGGGACAATCCAACTAGTATCCGTCATGACGGTTCAGCCGCACTAGTGCTTGACCCTATCATCGATGGATTCCACCTCACACGCGTCCTCATGGACGGTGGTAGCAGCCTGAACCTGCTTTATCAGGATACATCACGCAAAATGGGTATTGATCCCTTCAGGATCAAACCCACCAAAACCACCTTTAAAGGTGTCATACTAGGTGTAGAGGCCCACTGCACAGGCTCAATCACACTAGAAGTGGTCTTCGGATCCCCGGATAATTTCCGAAGCAAAGAGCTACTCTTCAATATCGTCTCCTTCCGTAGTGGTTATCACGCACTGCTCGGAAGAACCGCATTCGCCCGTTTCAATGTGGTGCCGCACTATGCCTACCTTAAGCTCAAGATGCCCAGACCCCGCGGTGTTATAACAGTAAATGGAAATATGGAGCGCTCCCTCCATACTAAGGAGCACACCGCGGCCCTTACAGCAGAAGTACAGAATAGCCTCCTTAGGAAAAACCTCAATTCGGTAATAAAGCCCCCGGACATCATTAAGCAGGTCCGCGCTACTCTGCAACAGGACCGTCCGGCTCGTCCAGAGCTCAGCTAGCAATACGGCCTTCGTCCCAGCCCCCATACAGCGGCAAAATTCGTGTCACGCGTACACAACTACACACTTAAAATACCATGGGCATGGACGGAGGCACAGCTAGACCACGGCCCACAATGCGGCTCAACCGCTCCGGATCCGCATACCTTCACTTTTTCTCTTTCTTTCAGGTTTTCCCACCTTTCAAGGTCTTTTCTAATAAACCTGCTCATCAGACCTGTAGCGGGACAGATACGCCAAGAAAGTTAGGGGCTCGAACATACAAGGGATCGTCATACCTATTTTAAATACCCGCACGTAGCTCGCTCTTGGTCGTGGCATGTTAATAGCCTTACTTGCTCATTGCACTACTTTGAACAGATACGCCTTGATGTATCAATGAACTTACAATGAAAAATAATCTGCAATGTTTGCCCATTATTTAAATTTTTCCTTGTCCATTTATTTTCAATTGCACCTGTACATTCTGGTACGCTTTAATTCGCCAGGGGCTTCATTGTACCCCATAACACGGCAAGAAAGTATGAACACTTTTACAGTATAGTTCGGCACCCCGAACTTATAGCATTATATGCATCGACTCCGAATCATGTCTTTGGTCAATAGTTGGGTTGCCGAGGTCCTGTGCTTGCTACCCTACGTTCCGCTATGTCGTCTAGGCTAGTAAAGGGAGAACTACTACGATTATGTCTCGGTTCTTCTGGACGAGCACCTCAGTAGAGAAAGCCGAAAACTAACTGTCATGATGCAGCGAGAGTTAGTCATCTGTTCGAGAGGTCTTCAAATCATTAGAGATTTTCTCCGCTTTATGCAAGGAATCGGTTTTTGTCTGATTAGGCGTGTATAGCGCCCCAACTTCGGCCTTCCGAACACCAGGGGCTACACCAAAATTTAAAATTATAGAACTCGTCTGGCTAAGTGAGGGTGATAAAGCCGTACAGTCTGATTGCCTTGTTCGTTGTGCTAAACACCTCCTTAAAGGACCAAACATTTGGATAAAGAGTGTTTAGATTTGTCCTGAACACCCCTGTAATAGCTACGAGGGGGCAGAAGCCGATGACTGGCCAACCCTCAGATTTTATAAACGGCCGCACATGAGATAAAATTTTAAATAACAAGCATTACATTATGCAAAGACCTTGATCAATATTACAGGATAGGATAAAATAATGCTTTCAAGGGAAAATGATATCCTTAGAACATAGCTCCGCCACAAGGCGGGATCCCTTCATGACACTGTCATAGTACATCTCGGGCCTGCGATGCTCCTTGCCCTCGGGCGGACCCTTGGCCATCAACTTTGTGGCATCCATCTTCGCCCGGTGCGTCTTGGCGCGGGCAAAAGCCATCCGTGCACCTTCAATGCAGACCAACCGCTTGATAGCATCAAGCCGAGGGCAGGCAGCTACCAGCCGCTTCACGAGTCTGAAGTAGCTACTAGGCACGGGCTTGGCAGGACATAGCCAGACTATTAGGTCCTTCATGGCCAGTTCGGCCGCCTTGTGCAGCTCGACCAACTGCTTTAGCTGGTCGCTAAGGGGCAACGGATGTTCTGATCCAAGGTATTGAGACCAGAACAGCTTCTCCATAGAGCTCCCTTCTTTGGCTCGAAAGAACTCTGTAGCATCTGATATACTGCGCGGTAGATTCGCAAATGCTCCTGGAAAAATCCAAATTCGGGTAAGTAAAAGGAACGCTTCTGTCGTACACTTGCTTTTGCATAATAAAAGCCTTACCCGCCGCGATATCCTGGACCACCTGGATTTCCTGGAGGGCACTCTAGGCTTTGGCGGGGGCATCTTGCGCGCTCTGGCGGGCTCTTGGCAAATTTGGACTCTTGTGTCTTTGAATCACGCTCCAAGGACTCGTACCTTTTGACGGTGTCCTGGAGCTCTTGCTGGACCTGCTGACCCGGGCCTCCTGCTTCTCGCGCGCGGCGCGTTCCTTAGTGGCTTTGTCCTCGGCCTCGGCCAACGCCTTCTTGAGGGCCGCTACTTCGGTCGCGGCCCCTAATAAAGTTCATGACACTTCAGTCAGTACGAACTTTTCATCTTTCTTAAATATAAATCACAATTTAGTGCATACCTTGGCTGTCCTCCAGTTGCTTCTTCATGAGGCCGAGTTCTTCCTTGGCCCGCTCCAGATTCCGTGTCATGCCAGAGACCTCTGTAGTATGAGCGGTAGTGGCTAGCAGCGACGCCTGCTTATTCACACAGACATTTTATGTTAGACTCCTGCAAAAAAATTGATCCTCTGTTTGGTTCTTCTTTCCGAACACCGAACAGAGCATCAACGGCTAATGTCTACAAGGTGATATTCTTTTACAAGTATATTACTCACTTCAAAGCCTGTTAGAAGGCTAATGCAGGCCTCGATCAATCCTCTTTTGGCGGATTGGACTTTCTCAATCACCGTACTCATAAGAGTATGGTGTTCTTCCATAATGGAAGAGCCTTGTAGCGCTTCTAGCAATCTGTCTGGTGCCTCTGGATGGTTAGAGGTCACCGGCGGAGGCAGCTTGCCCCCCGTGTTCGGGAGAGGCTGCCTGCCCGAATCCGGAGCCTCTTCGGTCTCCGGAGCTGTGTTCGGCTGAGGGCCAAACTGGACTCAGCCCTCATCGATGGGGTCTGTAGGGGTCTTGCCCCCCATGTGCCCAGCAACCGGACTTATTTCCTCCGGCATCACCGGAGCGGCCTCCCCTTGTCTCGATATCCTTCGGGACAACACCTCGGTGTTGTCCACGACCTTATGGGAGGTGGCCGTTGGAAGGGAATCGTTGTTCATCGCCAACAGATCCAGTGACCCCTTCGAAGAGGAGGAGAGCTCGATGTCGAATTGGGCCGGACTGTAGATACATGGTCTAACTCATTAAAAACGATAAAGTGAAAAAACCGGAAATATTACCACGTCCGGATACTTATGATTTGGCCAGGGGCTTGACCCTGGGCCCCCACTCCCCGCTGATGTTGGTTGCTGCGGTGGAGTAGTCTAGAAGGGAGATTTTCCCCTTCTTGGGCGCCTCGGCCTCCCCATGTGTGGAGGCCTTCCTCTTCTTCTTCTCCCCAGTGGGAGGGGAACGGGTCTCCTCCATCTCCTCCTCCTACTCCTCGTTGTGTTCGGCGGAGGAGTGTGTCTCGGCGTCTTCGGATGTCACGTCTGAAGCGCCCTTACGGCGGAGACCACCTCTGGTCCGCTTGGCCACCTTCTTGGTTTTCTTCTCCGGCACTTCATAAGGTGCCGGAAAAGGCAACTTCGTCAGAAGAGGCAACTTCGTCAAAAGAGGCATTTCTGGATCTTCAAGTAGCAGAGCCGGACATTCAATCTCCTCGGATATCGCTACCCAGGCCTGAAAGATTGGCATAGAGCCTTAGGTTCCTCCTGCAGATATGCCGGCACAGGATATGCCTTGCAAAACATAAAGGAACTTACCGGATTAGCCCGGTGTTTCACGCTAAGCCCGCGGTCTTCGGACATGGGCAGTGGTACCTCCCCGGTCTTAAAAAGCACCTTCCAGATGCCTTCGTGTGTTGTATCGAAGAGCTCCAGCAGCGTCTGGTGCTTGGCCGGGTCGAACTCCCACAGGTTACAAGTCCGGATCTGGCACGAAAGAATTCGGTGGAAGAGCATGACCTGGACCACATTAACATGCTTGATTTTCTTGTCAATCATGTTCTGGACGCATGTCTAGAGCCCGGTCACTTCTTCCGCTGAGCCCCAGGCTAAACCCTTCTCTCCCCAGGAGGTGAGCCACATGGGGACTCCAGATCGGATTTTGGGGGTCGCCGCCCAATTGGTGCCGCGTGGCTCGGTAATGTAGAACCACCCCGATTGCCACCCCTTTACGGACTCCATAAATGAGCCTTCGGGCCAGTTGACATTGGGAATTTTGCCCACCATAGCACCTCCGCACTCCGCTTGTTCGCCGCTCACCACCTTGGGCTTCACATTGAAGGTCTTCAGCCATAAGCTAAAGTGAGGTGGGATGCGGAGAAAGGCCTCACACACAACAATGAATGCCGAAATGTTGAGGATGGAGTTGGGCGCCAAGTCGTGGAAGTCCAGCTCATAGTAGAACATCAGTCCACGGACGAACGGGTGGAGGGGGAACCCCAGCCCGTGGACGAAGTGGGAGAGAAATACCACCCTTTCTTGGGGCTCTGGGGTGGGGATGATCTGCCCCTTGGCCGGAAGCCGGTGAGCGATGTCTTTTGACAAGTACCCAGCCTCCCGGAGCTTCTTGATGTCCTCCTTCTTGACGGAGGAGGCCATCCACTTGCCTCCAGCTCCAGATCCGGATATGATTGGAGTGCTTTTTTGGGCGGAAGAGATGGGAGCTTGGGCGCTGGAGCTCAAAGATGAATGAGCAGAGGAAGAAGAGGGCGTGGGTGAAAGAGGGGAATCCTTATTCCTTTATAAAGGCAATAAAAATTGTGCGCCTCCCCGTTCTCCCTAAAACTCACTTATTTCCCAAGCGCCGTGCTGGTGGCACAGTTGGGTTACCCAAGCCCGTATTGATGAGAATCCCGTGATAAGGGGACACGATCTCTGCTTCGACAAGACGTGCCAATGAAACCGCGCCTTGAAATATGGAGGGGCATGATAAAAACGTTTCGAATAAAGACCGGGCTGTGGCGTGATGTAATGCTATGATATGTCAGCAGATTAGACTCGTGGGATGTTATAATCTCTACAGTGGTATGTGGCATTTGTTTTGCGGAGCCGGACATGATTCTTGTGTTCAAGATCTACATTGAAGTATTCGGAGAAGGAACCCGTGTTGCAATGTCGAAGACAATTTGTGTGCCGGACTCATCGTCATTGAAGCCTGGTTCAGGAGCTACTGAGGGAGTCCTAGATTAAGGGGTCCTCGGACAGTCGAACTATATGCGAATGCTGGACTGTTGGACTATCAAGATACAAGATAGAAGACTTCGCCCCGTGTCCGGATGGGACTCTCCTTTGCGTGGAAGGCAAGTTGGCGATTCGGATTTGAAGATTCCTTTTTTTGTAACCAACTCTGTGTAACCCTAGCCCCCTCCGGTGTCTATATAAACCGGAGGGTTTAGTCCATAGGACAACAACAATCAAAACCATAGGCTAGCTTCTAGGGTTTAGCCTCTACGATCTCGTGGTAGATCTACTCTTGTAATGCTCATATCATCAAGATCAATCAAGCAGGAAGTAGGGTATTACCTCCATCGAGAGGGCCCGAACTTGGGTAAACATCGTGTCCCCCGCCTCCTGTTACCATTAGCCTTAGACACACAGTTCGGGACCCCCTACCCGAGATCCATCGGTTTTGACACCGACAGCTAGTGCACGGACTGTCCTGAATTTTGGTTTGTCACTGGCATTGAAAGTTATGGCCATATCGTTCCAGGGGTTTATTGCTGCGACTTGGCAGACTTCAGCGAGGCCGCGGAGTGCCCTTTTTCACCTATTACTTGAGGCGAAAGTCTCGAAGACCATCAATACTCTGAAGTCGTCGTCTTCCGTGGGATGTTGCTCTACGGTATTTTTGGTGAGGAGATCCTCGCCGCTCTTGGCCACTTGCCGCAGTATCCAACATGCTTTAAGGTTGTGGGTTGGTGTGGTATCCGGTGTTGTGTGTTTTTTGCATGGCCTATCGAGCCATCCCTCCAGAACGGTTCCGCGCCCCGTAATTGGCTTCGATTTCTTTACTGTTGGATCGGGCGACCAAAGAGGGTGCGTCCTTTTTTCCCGGACAAGGGGTTGAGTGGAAACCGGTGGCTCCCAAGAAGCTGCCTGAGTTTTCCAGGCTCTTTCCATTGTGCAGTACTTCTATACTATGGTTGCCAAGTCAGCAAAGTGTAATATGCGACGGCGGTTGTCGGTGTTCTGGGCATGGGGGTCCCCAGACTTGCCTGCCTGCTGTCGGTGTCAAAACCGGGGGATCTCGGGTAGGGGGTCCCGAACTGTGCGTCTAAGGCTAATGGTAACAGGAGGCGGGGGGACACGATGTTTACATAGGTTCGGGCCCTCTCTATGGAGGTAATACCCTACTTCCTGCTTGATTGATCTTGATGATATGAGTATTACAATAGTTGATCTACCACGAGATCGTAGAGGCTAAACCCTAGAAGCTAGCGTATGATTATGATTGTTATTGTCCTACAGACTAAACCTCCAGTCTATATAGACACCGGAGGGAGCTAGGGTTACACACAGTCGGTTACAGAGAAGGGAATCTACATATCCGAATTGACAAGCTTGCCTTCCACGCAAAGGAGAGTCCCCCCGGACATGGGACGAAGTCTTCAATCTTGTATCTTCATATTCCAAAAGTCCGGCATAAGCATATAGTCCGGCTGTCCGAGGACCCCCTAATCCAGGACTCCCCCAGTAGCCCCTGAACCAGGCTTCAATGACGATGAGTCTGGCGCACAGATTGTCTTCGGCATTGCAAGGCGGGTTCCTTCTCCGAATACTCCATAGTAGATCTTGGACACAGGAATCGTGTCTGGCTCTGCAAAACAAATTCCACATACCACCGTGGAGAGCATAATATTCCACGAGTCTAATCTGCTGACAACTTTTCCATAGCGTGACATCACGCCGTGGCCCGGTCATTATTCGAACCGTTTTCTCAACCTGCTACTGCACACCTTGCGAGGCGGTTTTATTGGCACGTCTTGTCGAAGAAGAGATCATGTCCCCTTATCACGGGATTCTCATCAATACAGGCGTGGGTAACCCAACCGTGCCATTAGCACGACGCTTGGCGAATAAGTGAGTTTCTAGGGCAAGTGGGGAGGCGCATGATTTCTGCTGCCTTTATAAAGAGACAAGGATTCCCCTTTTTTCACCCACGCCTTCTTCCTCCTCTGCTCATCCATTCTCGAGCTCCAACGCCCAAGCTTTCACCTTCTCCGCAAAAACATTCCAAACATGTTCGGAGCGGGAGGCAAGTGGATGGCCTCCTCTGTCAAGAAGGAGGACATCAAGAAGCTTCGGGAGGCCGGATACTTGTCCAAAGACATCGCGCATCGGCTTCCGACCGAAGGGCAGATCATCCCTACCCGGAAACCCCAGGAAAGGGTAGTATACCTCTCCCACTTCGTCTGCGGGCTGGGATTCCTCCTCCACCTGTTCGTCTGCGGACTAATGTTCTACTACGGGCCGGACTTCCATGATTTGGCCCCAACTTCATCCTCAACATCTCCACGTTTATCTTCGTGTGCGAGGCCTTCCTCTGCATCCCACCCCACTTCGGCCTATGGGTGAAGACCTTCAACGTGAAGCCAAAGGTGGTCAGTGTCCAACAAGCAGAGTGCGGAGGCGCCATGGTGGGCAAGATGCCCAATGTCTCCTGGCTCGAATGCTCCTTTGTGGAGACTGTGAAGGGGTGGCAATCGGGGTGGTTCTACATCACCGAGCCGCGCAACGCCAACTGGGCGGTGACCCATGAATTCCGATCCGGCGTCCCCATGCGGCTCACCTCCTGGCAAGGGAAGGGCGTAGCCTGGGGCTCAGTGGAAGAACTGACCGGACTTCAGACATGCGTCCAAAATATGATAAGCCAGAAAATCAAGCTCGTCAACGTGGTACAAGTTATGCTCGTCCGCCTGATTCTTCCGTGTTAGAGACAGATTTGCAATCTGTGGGAGTTTGACCCGGCCGAACACCATACGCTGCGAGAGCTCTTTGGCACAATGCACGAAGACGTCTGGAAGGTGCTTTTCAAGGCCAACGAGGTACCACCGCCCATAACCGAAGATCACGGGCTCAACGCCAAATGCCGAGCTAATCCGGTAAGTTTTCATATTTGCAAGATATGCCTTTTACCAGCACATCCGCGCGAGGAATCTAAGCCTCCATGCCAATCTTGCAGGCTTGCGTAGCGATAGCGGAACAGATTAATTGTCCGGCTCCGCTCCCTGAATATCCAGAATCGCCTCTTCTAGCGAAGATGTTGTTTCCGGCACCCTATGAGGTGTCGGAGAAGAAGGCCAAGAATACGGCCGCAGGGACCAAAGATGGTCTCCCGCATAGGGTTGCACTGGACACGACGTCCGAAGACACCGAGACGCACTCCTCCACCGAAGACGAGGAGGAGGAGGAAGAAATCCATCCCCCCCCCCTACTGGGGGGAGAAAGAAGAGGAAGTCCACCTCGCATGGGGATGCCGAGGTGTCCAAGAAGGGAAAAACCTTCCTTCTGGACCATTCCACCATAGCCACCAACAGCGGCGAGGAGTGGGATCCCAGGGTCAAGCCCCTGGCTAAGTCGTAAGTATCTGAACACATTAGTATTTCTGGCATGTTTGCTTTATCACTCCTTATCGTGCCAGACGTGCACCTGCAGTCCGGCCAAATCCAACATCGAGATATCCTCCTCTTCGGAGGGATCGCTGGACCCATCGGCGAGGAACAGCGAGTCTCTTCTGACAGCCTCCTCCCCCAAGGCCGCGGACGACACCGAGGTGTTGTCTCGAAGGATACCAGGCCAAGGGGAGATTGTCCGGAGTCACCTCCATGCGAAACCCCAGTCGCCGGACACATGGGGGGAAAGACCCCCACGGACTCCGATAATGGGGGCCGCAGCCAGTTTGGCCCCTAGCCGAATATGGCTCCGGAAACCCAAGTGGTTCCGGATTTAGGCAGGCGGCCTCTCCCTAAGGAGGGCGAGCCGCTTGTACCGATAACTTCTGTCCATCCAGAGGCACCGGACAGTTTGCTGGAAATGCTTCGCGGCGCTTCCATTGATGAAGAACATCATACTCTTATGAGTACCGTGATTGAGAAGGTCCGGTCCACCAAAAGCGAATTGACCAAAGCCTACGCTAGCCTTCTAACAGGCTTTGAGGTAAGTAATAAAATTGTGAGAGAATATCACAGTGTAGACAGTAGCACCTGATGCTCTGTTTGGTATTCGGAAAGAAAAGTCGAATAGAGGATCAAATAATATTCGCAGGAGTCTAACATAAGATGTCTATGTAAATAAGTAGAAGTCGTTGTTGGCCGTTGCCGGTCGTACTGCGAAGGTCTCTGGACTAAAGCAGGACCTGGAGCGGACCGAGGGAGAGCTCGTCCTCGTGAAGAGGCAGCTGAGGAAAGTCAAGGTACGTAATACCCTGCCTGTATACTTATGAAGGATAAATGGTTTCTGGTGATAAAAGCGTCATGAACTTTTATAGGGGCCACAACTAAAGTGGCGGCCCTTAAGAAGGAGCTGGCCGAGGCCGAAGACAAAGCGGCCAAGGAACACACCGCGTGCGAGAAGCAAGAGGCCCGGGTCATGGAAGTCCAGCAAGAGCTCTAGGATTTCGTCCAGAAGTACGAGTCCTTGGAGCGTGACTCTAAGACTCAAGAGTCCGAGCTTGCCAAGGCCCTCCAGAGCGCACAAGACGCCAAAGTCGAAGCCTAGAAGGCCCTCCAGGAGATCTGGGCGGCCAAGAAGATTGCGACGGGTAAGGCATTTGTTATGCAAAGCAAGCATGTGAAGGAGACATTCTTTTAACTTACCCGAATTTGGAGTTCTCTAGGAGCGTTTGCGGATCTGCCACGCAACATATCAGATGCCGCAGAGTTCTACCGAGCCGAAGAAGGGAGCTCAACAGAGAAGTTGTTCTGGTCTCAATATCTTGGGACAGAACATCTGATGCCCTTGAGCGACCAGCTGAAGCAACTGGTCGAGCTGCATAAGGCAGCCGAACTGGCCATGAAGGACCTCATAGTCCGGCTATGGCCTGCCGAGCCTATGCCCAGCAACTACTTCGGACTCGTGAAGCGGCTTGTGAGTGCCTGCCTACGACTTGAAGTCATAAAGCGGTCGATTTGCATTGAAGGTGCGCGGATGGCCTTTGCACGTGCAAAGATGCAGTGGGCGAAGATGGACGCCACGGCGCTGATGACCGAGGGGCCATCGAAGGGCAAGGAGCACCGCCGACCCGAACAATATTATGACAGTGTCCTGAAGGGGTCCCGCCTTGTGGCGGAGCAATGTACAAAGGATGTAATCTTTGAATGAATGCATTCATTTTATCCTGTAATGTGAAACAAGTTCATTTGTGCAATATAATGCTTGTTGATTTAAAATTTTACCTCTTGTGCGGCCGTTTATAAAATCTGAGGGTTGGCCAGTCGTGGGCTTCTGCCCCCATGTAACTAGTACAGGGGTGTTCGGGATAAATCTAAACACTCTTTATCCAAGTTTTTGGTCCTTTAAGGAGGTGTTTAGCGCCACGAACAAGGCAATCGAACTATACAACTTTATCACCCTCACTTAACCATAGGAGTTCTATATATAATTTTAAATTTTGTCGTAGCCCCTTGTATTCGGAAGGCCGAACTTAGGGCGCTATACACGCCTAAATCGGACAAAGACCGATTCCTCGCATAAAGCAGAAAAAAACTTTAAGGATTTGAAACCTCTCGAACAGCGACCAGCTCTCGCCGCATCATGACAGTCAGTTTTCGGCTTTCTCTACTGAGGTACTCGTCCGGAAGAACTGGGACACAATCGTAGTAGTTCTCCCTTTACTATCCTAGTCGATATAGCGGAACATAGGGTAGCAGGCACAAGAGCTGGGCAACCCAACTATTGACCCAAGACATGATTCGGAGTTGATGCATATAATGTTATAAGTTCGGGGTGCCATACTGTTAAAAGTGTTCGGACTTTTCTTGCCGTGTTATGGGGTACACTGAAGCCCCTGGCGAACTGAATGTACCAGAATGTACGGGTGCGATTTGTTATAAATAAATAGTTAAGGGAAAATGTGAAGTAATAAGCTGACGCTGCAAATTATTTTCCATTGTTATTTGAGTAATACGTCAAGGCGTATGTATACAAGTAGTGCGATAAGCAAATAGGGCTATTTGACATGCCCTAACCAAGAGCGAGCTGTGTGTGGGTATGTAAAATAGGTATAGCGATCGTTAGCAGAGACCACCTGGGGATTCCCTTGTACGTCAAAGCTCCTTGCTTCCTTGGCGTATCCGTCCCATGATGGGTCCGATGATCAGGTTATCGGAAGAGCCTCAAGAAGAGAATAACCTGAAAGAAATAAAAAGGTGAGGGTATACGGATCCCGAGGCGGTTGAGCCGCATTTTGGACCGTGGTCTAGCTGTGCCTCTGTCCATGCCCATGGTATTTTAAGTGTGTAATTATGTACGCGCGGCGTGAATTTCACTGCTTGATTGGTACTAGGACGGAGGCCAAATTGCTAGGTGAGCTCTGGACGGGTTGGACGATCCTATTGCAGAGTAGTTCAGACTCGCTTGACGGTGTCCATGGGCTTTATTGCCGAATTGAGGGTCTACCTAAGGAGGTTGCTCTGTACTTCTGCTGCAAGGGCCGCGGTGTGCTCCTCCGTATGGACGGAGCGCTCTGTATTTCCATTGACTGTTATAACACCACGAGGTCTTGAGCTTGAGGTAGGCATAGTGTGGCACCGCATTGAATCGAGCGAATGCGGTTCGTCCAAGCAGTGCGTGGTAACCATTGTGGAAGGGGACGATATCGAAGATTAACTCCTCGCTTCGGAAATTGTCCAGGGATCCGAAGACCACTTCCAGTTTGATTGAGCCTGTACAACAGGCCTCTACACCTGGTATGACACCTTTGAAGGTGGTTTTGGTGGGATTGACCCTTGAGGGATCGATACCCATTTTGCGCACTGTATCCTGATAAAGCAGGTTCAGGCTGCTGCCATCGTCCATGAGGACTCGTGTGGGGCAGAATACATCAATGATAGGGTCAAGGACCAGTACGGCTAAGCCGCCATGACGAATACTGGTCGGATGGTCCCTGTGATCAAATGTGATCGGACAGGAAGACCATGGGTTGAACTTTGGGGCGACTGGCTCCATCGCGTAGACGTCCCTTAGTGCGCGCTTCCGCTCCTGCTTGGGAATATGGGTGGCGTATATCATATTTACCGTTTTTACTTGGGGAGGAAATTTCTTCTGCCCCCCTGTGTTCGGTGGCCGGGGCTCCTCGTCATCATCACTATGCGACCCATTTTCCTTGTTTTCAGCATTTAGTTTGCCGGCCTGTTTAAATACCCAACATTCTCTGTTGGTATGGTTGGCTGGTTTATTGGGGGTGCCGTGGATTTGACATGGACGATCGAGTATGCGGTCCAGACTGGACGGGCCTGAATTGTTTCTTTTAAATGGCTTTTTCTGTCGACCGGACTTGGAGCCACTGAATCCGGCATTGACGGTCGTGTCTTCGGTGTTATCGTTGTTATTGCGACGCTTGTGTCTGTTGCGTCAGGGCTTGCCGTTGCTATCTCTAGCGTCTGAAGTGCCAGGATTTCTTGATGTGGTGTTGCTATGAGCCAACTAGCTATCCTCGCTCGCACAAAAGCGGGTCATGAGTGTAGTAAGGGCTGCCACGGACTTCAGCTTCTCTTGGACGAGGTGTCGGGCGAGCCACTCGTCACGGATGTTATGCTTGAAGGCCGCTAGGGCTTCGGCATCCGGACAGTCGATGATTTGGTTCTTTTTAGTTAAGAATCGAGTCCAAAATTTCCTGGCTGACTCTCCGCGCTATTGGGTTATGTGACTTAAGTCATCAGCGTCCGGTGGTTGCACATAAGTGCCCTGAAAGTTCTCAAGGAATGCGTCTTCCAGGTTCTCCCAACTGCCGATGGAGTTTTCCGGCAGACTATTCAGCCAGTGCCGAGCTGGTCCCTTCAGTTTTAGTGGGAGGTACTTGATTGCATGGAGATCATCACCACGGGCCATGTGAATGTGGAGAAGGAAATCTTCAATCCATACTACAAGGTCTGTTGTCTGATACGTCTCCAATGTATCTATAATTTTTGATTGTTCCATGATATTATATTACCCCTTTTGGATGTTTACAGGCTTTATTTTACACATTTATATCATTTTTGGGACTAACCTACTAACCGGAGGCCCAGCCCATATTGTTGTATTTTTTGCCTATTTCAGTATTTCGAAGAAAAGGAATATCAAACGGAGTCCAAACGGAATGAAACCTTCGGGAGCGTTATTTTTGGAACAAATCTGATCCGGAGAGCTTGAAGTGCAAGTCAATAAGCTCCCGAGGACCCCACGAGATAGGGGGCCGCCCCCCCCCTGTAGGGTGCGCTCCCCTGTCTCGTGGGCCCCTCGGGAGGCCACCGACGTACTTCTTCCTCCTATATATACCTACGTACCCCGAAACATCCAGGAGCACCATGAAACACAATTTCCACCGCATAACCTTCTGTATCCGTGAGATCCCATCTTGGAGCCTTCGTTGGCACTCCACCGGAGGGGGAATCAACCATGGAGGGCCTCTACATCAACATCCTTGCCCCTCCGATGAGTTGTGAGTAGTTTACCACAGACCTACAGGTCCATAGTTATTATCTAGATGGATTCTTCTCTCTTTTTGGATCTCAATACAATGTTCTCCCCCTCTCTTGTGGAGATCTATTCAATGTAAACTCTTTTTGCGGTGTGTTTGTCGAGATCCGATGAATTGTGGGTTTATGATCAAGTTTATATATGAATAATATTCGAATCTTCTCTGAATTCTTTTATGTATGATTGAGTTATCTTTGCAAGTCTCTTCGAATTAACAGTTTGGTTTGGCCTACTAGACTGATCTTTCTTGCCATGGGAGAAGTGCTTAGCTTTGGGTTCAATCTTGCGGTGTTCTTACCCAGTGACAGAAAGGGTTGCAAGGCACGTATTGTATTGTTGCCATTGAGGATAAAAAGATGGGGTTTATATCATATTGCTTGAGTTTATCCCTCTACATCATGTCATCTTTCTTAAAGTGTTACTCTGTTCTTATGAACTTAATACTCTAGATGCAGGCAGGAGTCGGTCGATGTGTAGAGTAATAGTAGTAGATGCAGGCAGGAGTCGGTCTACTTGTTATGGACGTGATGCCTATATACATGATCATGCCTAGATAATCTCATAACTATGCGCTTTTCTATCAATTGCTCGACAGTAATTTGTTCACCCACCATAATACTTATGCTATCTTGAGAGAAGCCACTAGTGAAACCTATGGCCTCCGGGTCTATCTCTTATCATATTTGCTTTCAATCTACTTTATTTGCATCTTTACTTTTTGCATCTATCTTATAAAATATCAAAAACATATTTATCTTATTATACTATCTTTATTAGATCTCACTTTCGCAAGTGGCCGTGAAGGGATTGACAACCCCTTTATTGCGTTGGTTGTGAGTTCTCAGTTTGTTTGTGTAGGTGCGTGGGACTTTTGAGAAGCCTCCTACTGGATTGATACCTTGGTTCTCAAAACTCAGGGAAATACTTACGCTACACTTTGCTGCATCACCCTCTCCTCTTCGAGGAAAACCAACGCAAGCTCAAGACGTAGCAAGAAGGATTTCTGGCGCCATTGTCGGGGAGGTCTTCACTCAAGTCAAGACATACCATGTACCCATCACAAACCCATCTCCCTCGCATTTACATTATTTGCCATTTGCCTCTCGTTTTCCTCTCCCCCACTTCTCCCTTGCCATTTTATTCGTCCTCTCTTTCCCAATCTCCTCCTCTCTTTTCCGCTTGTCGTTTTTCTGGTTGCTTGTGTGTTGGATTACTTGTTGCCATGGCGCAAGATAATACAAAATTGTGAATTCTCGAATACCAATAATAATGATTTCCTTAGTACTCCGATTGCTCCTCTTAATGATGTTGAGTCTTGTGAAATCAATACCGCTTTGCTGAATCTTGTTATGAAAGATCAATTTGCCGGCCTTCCTAGCAAAGATGCCGCTACTCATCTAAATAATTTTGTTGATTTGTGTAATATGCAAAAGAAGAAAGATACGGATAACGATATTGTCAAATTGAAGTTATTTCCATTTTCACTTAGAGATTGTGCTAAAGTTTGGTTTTCGTCTTTGCCTAAAAATAGTATTGATTCTTGGAACAAGTGCAAAGATGCTTTTATCTCTAAGTATTTTCCTCCCGCTAAGATCATCACTCTTAGGAACGATATTATGAATTCTAAACAACTTGATCATGAGCATGTTGCCCAATCTTGGGAAAGAATGAAATTGATGCTTCGCAATTGCCCTACTCATGGTTTGAATTTATGGATGATCATACAAAAAATTTATGCCGGTTTGAACTTTGCTTCTAGGAATCTCTTAGATTCGGCCGCAGGAGGCACGTTTATGGAAATTACGTTAGGAGATGCTACAAAATTTCTTGATAATATTATGGCTAATTATTCTCAATGGCACACCGAAAGATCTTCTAGTAAAAAAGTGCATGCTATAGAAGAAATTAATGTTTTGAATGGAAAGATGGATGAACTTATGAAGATATTTGCTACTAAGAATACTCCTCTTGATCCCAATGATATGCCTTTGTCTTCCTTGATTGAGAATAATAATAAATCTTTGGATGTGAATTTTGTTGGTAGGAATAGTTTTGGAAATAACGGTTATAGAGGAAATTTTAATGCTAGACCGTTCCCTAGTAATTCCTCTAACAATTATGGAAATTCCTACAATAATTCTTATGGTAATTTTAATAAGATGCCCTCTGATTTTGAGAATAGTGTGAAAGAATTTATGATTACTCAAAAGAATTTTAATGCTTTGCTTGAATAAAAATTGCTCAAAGTTGATGATTTGGCTAGGAACGTTGATGGACTTTTGCTTGATGTTAATTCTATTAAACTTGGATCTTCTTCTCCTAAGCATGATATCAATGAGTCTCTCAAAGTAATGAGAATTTCCATTGACGAGTGCAAAGAAAGAACCGCTAGATTGCGTGCTAAAAAAGAAAGCTTTATAAAAGCGTGTTCTTCTAGTCTTCATGAAAATAATGATGAGGATCTTAAGGATATTGATTCGTCTCCAGTTAGATCTATGTTTTGCAATATGAATTTTGATGATTATGGGAGTGATGATGAATCAACTTTGCCTAGAAGGCGTCCCAAAAATTCGGAGTCTTTAGATCTTATGTTAAATTTGGTAAAAGTGAGATTGGAGAATCCTCAACTTCTAATAATGTTGAACCCACTATCTCAGATTTCAAGGAATTTGATTATGATAATTGTTCTTTAAAAGTGTGTATTTCCTTGTTGCAATCCGGTGTTAATTCTCCCCATGCTTATAGTCAAAACAAAGCTTTTACCAAACATATTGTTGATGCCTTGATGCAATCTTATGATGAAAAACTTAATTTGGAAGTTTCTATACCTAGAAAACTTAATGGTGAGTGGGAACCTACTATAAAGATTAAAATTAAAGATTATGAGTGTTTTGCTTTGTGTCATTTGGGTGCTAGTGTTTCCACGATTCCGAAAACTTTATGTGATATTCTAGGTTTCCATGATCTTGATGATTGCTCTTTAAATTTACACCTTGCGGATTCCACCATTAAAAAGCCTATGGGAAGGATCAATGATGTCCTTATTGTTGCAAATAGAAATTTGGTGCTCGTGGATTTTATCGTTCTTGATATAGATTGCAATCTTTCTTGCCCTATTATTCTTGGTACACCTTTCCTTAGAACGATTGGTGCGATTATTGATATGAAGGAAGGGAATATTAGATTCCAATTTCCATTAAAGAAAGGCATGGAGCACTTTCCAAGAAATAAATTCAAATTACCTTATGAATCTATCATGCGTGCTACTTATGAATTTAGTGCCAAAGATGGCACTCGTTAGATCTATCTTTGTTTTTATGCCTAGCTAGGGGCGTTAAACGATAGCGCTAGTTGGGGGGCAACCCAATTTTTCTTTATGTTTTTTGTTTTTTCTCCTGTTTAGTAATAAATCTTGCATCTACCTTCTGGTTAGATATGTTTTTATCTTCTAATTAGTATTTGTGCCAAGTAGAACCTATAGGATAACCTACAATGATAGTTGATTTGATTCTGCTGAAAAACAGAAACTTTGCACGCACGAATATAATTTTTTTTAAATCACAGGAACGTGATTTTGCGTTGATTCTTTATGCTGCTGTTCAATAGACAAATTGTCCAGGACTTCCTATTTTGGTAGGATTTTTAGAGTTTCAGAAGTTTGCGTTAGTTATAGATTGCTACAGACTGTTCTGTTTTTGATAGATTCTGTTTTTCGTGTGTTGTTTGCTTATTTCAATGCATATATGGCTAGTAAATTAGTTTATAAACCATAAAGAAGTTGGAATGCATTAGGTTTAGCACCAAAATAAATAAATAATGTGTTCATGGCAGTACCTTATGTGGTGGTTTTGTTTTCTTTCACTAACGAAGCTTATAAGATTTGAGTTTTGTGTTGTGAAGTTTTCAAGTTTTGTGTAAAGCTTTTATGGACTATGGAATAAGGAGTGGAAAGAGCCTAAGCTTGGGTATGTTTATGGCACCCCAAGATATTCAAGGATAGCCAAAAGCCTAAGCTTGGGGATGCCCCAGGAAGGCATCCCCTCTTTCGTCTTCGTTCATTGGTAACTTTACTTGGATCTATATTTTTATTCGCCACATGATATGTGTTTTGCTTGGAGCGTCGTGTATTATATTAGTCTTTGCTTTTTAGTTTACCACAACCATCCTTGCTGTACACACCTTTTGGTAGAAGCCTATTTGATTAGAATTTGCTAGAATACTCTATGTGCTTCAATTATATCTTTTGAGCTTGATAGTTTTGGCTCTAGTGCTTCACTTATATCTTTTAGAGCACGGTGGTGTCTTAATTTTGAAGAAATTGCTAGTCTCTCATGCTTCACTTATATTATTTTGAGAGTCTTTTAGAACAGCATGGTATTTGCTATGATCATAAAGTTGGTCCTAGAATGATGAGCATCCACGTTGGGTATAATAAAAACTATCATAGAAAGTGAATTGGATGCTATGATCAATTTGATGCTTGATAATTGTTTTGAGATATGAAGGTAGTGATATTAAAGTCATGCTAGTTGGGTGATTATGAATTTAAAGAATGCTTGTGTTGAAGCTTGTGATTCCCATAGCATGCATGTATGGTGAACCGCTTTGTGATGAAGTTGGAGCACAATTTTATTTATTGATTGTCTTCCTTATGAGTGGGGGTCGGGGACGAGCGATGGTCTTTTCCTACCAATCTATCCCCCTAGGAGCATGCGCGTAGTACTTTGGTTTTTGATGACTTCTAAATTTTTGCAACAAGTATATGAGTTCTTTTGATTAATCTTGAGTCCATGGATTATACGCACTCTTTCACCCTTCCACCATTGCTAGCCTCTCTTGTACCGCGCAACTTTCGCCAGTACCATACACCTACCATACTCCTTCCTCAAAACAGCCACCATACCTACCTATTATGGCATTTCCATAGCCATTCTGAGATATATTTCCATGCAACTTTCCACCATTCCGTTCATATGACACGCATTACTTTTGTCATATTGCTCTTTGCATGATCATGTAGTTGACATTGTATTTGTGGCAAGGCCACCTTCATAATTTTCATACATGTTGCTCTTGATTCATTGCATATCCCGGTACACCACCGGAGGCATTCATATAGAGTCATATCTTGTTCTAGCTTTGAGTTGTAAATCCATAAAAGTGTGATGATCTTCATTATTAGAGCATTGTCCTAGTGAGGAAAGGATGAAGACTATGATTCCCCCACAAGACGGGATGAGACTTCAGACTTTACAAAAAGAAAAAAAAAGAAAAAAGAAAAATAAGAGAAATGCCAAAAAGAAAAAAACGAAGAAGGCCAAAGAAAAAAAGAGAAGAAAAGAAAAAAAGAAAAAAAAGAAAATGAGAGTGACGGTGTCCTAGACTAGGGGGTACTCAACGCGTCGTCTCCGATCAGTTGGATTGGGCCGAGGACCCCCATGGTCGTATACTCATGGGCCAGTCCGGACAGCTGCCGCATACAAGGAAGAATCCACAAGACTTGGCGATCAACACAAGGACTCCTCCCCCACCGGCGTATTCGGCTAGGACTCTTGTTATCCTAGGCCTCTGGTGCATTATATAAACCGGGGCCAGGCTAGTCGATAGACATATACAACAACAATCATACCATAGGCTAGCTTCTAGGGTTTAGCCTCCCTGATCTCGTGGTAGATCAACTCTTGTACTACCCATATCATCAATATTAATCAAGCAGGAGTAGGGTTTTACCTCCATCGAGAGGGCCCGAACCTGGGTAAACATTGTGTCCCTTGCCTCCTGTTACCATTGATCCTAAGACGCACTGCTTTGCACCCCCTACCCGAGATCTGCCGGTTTTGACACCGACATTGGTGATTTCATTGAGAGTTCCGCTGTGTGATCGGTGAAAGGATCAATGGCTCGACTGTAGGTCAACTACGATGTCGGCTTCTTCGTCACCAGCTCGACTGGTCACCTTGGCTTGACTGAGGACTACGCCCTACCTCTGATCGTCATGTTCGGATGAAGGCTGTCATCAACACCAACTCCGATCTCTATCAAGATCATGGAGGAGTCATCCATGGAGCTCGGGGGCTCAACGTCAACATTGCCCTCGGGCGACCGTGCTGTTTTTTTGGACAGCAAACTTGTATCCGCCGCCACCGCCTCCTCGAGTGTCTCTTAAACGATTACTTCGGTGGAATTATGCGGAATTAAGTCTACAACAACCCTGCAAAAATTCCGTCGAGTTCCGATGAAGGAATCTCCGGCAATCTCCGATATACCGGAGCCCTGTTGAATCTGGACGAGAATCCAGACGAGTTTAGGGCGTGGTATCCAGCATCTAGCTTGGATGTCCTTTGGAGGATCCAATCGTTGATTTGCTGCATAATTCCCATATCTACCACCTGTCAAAATTTCAGCTCGATCCGACCGTCCAAACTCTGGGAAACTTCCGATTAGTGCATCACTTTTTGGATCTGTTTTCTGTGCGAGAACGAATCCGACCCGAATTCATCTTCTTTATGAACGGGATCTCAGACATACTTTTTGAAGGAAGTTTTCATATGGGGTGTTGTGTTTTATTCTCAAACACATCCCAGTAGTATTAAAAGTATTCTTGCAATACGAACTTCACCGTCACGCCGGTGTCAAACCAGCCCGACAACATCACTCCACGGCGGCCGACCTGCGTTAGACACGTCGTCGCTTTGTAGAGCCGAGCTCAATTTCTTCGGATCATCATCTTGGCCAGCCGAACAATAGTTCGGCATCGCGAAGGATAAATCGTCACCAACATCGCCGCCCCACGGATTACACGGAGCGGGCACACCTGCATCGCCATACGGTCACTTCATCAAGCCGGCATCGGCCACGTCACGACCTGCATCGCTGGACCGGGGGCTTCATCATCTCTTCATCAACCTACTCCGGAGACTTCAGCGTCGCTGGCCGACCAGCTCCGTCACGTTAGCTGGACCAAGGGCTTTGCCTCGGCGAGCCAACCTTTGCCAGCATCACCATGCCGTTGCTTTATCGCCCATCAGGCGATAGGTGTGCGGATCGAGTCCCAATTTTGGGAACCACCTTTCTTCGGATTGCTACAGCAAATAAGCCAGGTGCTATTAATCCTAGTATTTTTTGCTTATTAGGGTTCATTTTTTCCGATGAATTATTACTCTGGTTTGTCCGTCATATGTACGCAGGTCTATCAAATGGTGGCCGCATTAACGACGGTCGCATGGTGGTTCGGTCAGTTTCCGTACATAGTCCGGCGAACGCCGCATTCGGAACTCGAAATGACCTGTGAATTCAGGCCTTGCCATGCCTTTACCGCATCACACTGCCGCCCTGCATCGACATTGACTTCGGCACCAGGCCATATTTCTTTTATTACTCACTTTGCATAAATTATTTGTTATGCAACAAATTTTTTGTATTATTATTATTACTATTATCTCTAGTTTGCACTATTTTTTGTGCACAGGAAAATGATCCAGTCGGACTATATCCTTTGGCGTCACCTCGGCTGGACGGGGGGCTTCGTCAACTCTTCATTACCCCATGTCGGGGACTTCGGCATCATCCTGTCGTCCTGCATTGACCGTGCTATGTCACCACTTCGGAGTGCCGAGCTCTTTGCTCCGTCACCTCGGGACCGGCTCGGGGATGGAACCTTGTCCCGCATCAAGCTCGGACCGCGTCATCAATACCAAACACATTAACCAGCTAAGTTGTCTTCATGCTCAAAGTTTTAAATTTTTAACTTGTGTTCGGCTCGGCCAAGCATTATACTTTTTTGGAAAAAAGTTGCTTGTAAAAATTTCCTTGTCCAAACTTTGTTTGTGACGCGCAAATTCAAATACCCCATTTACTTGGGGGCTTCCTTCTTGAAGCTTTTTCCTCTTGCATATGGTTATACTTGTACGGCTTCGTTCCTTGTTCGTGTATTACGCCACAATATGCACCATATTGACTTAAGCGATTTGCAAGCTGGGTTGCCTGGCTCCTATGCTTACCCCTACGTTCTCGATTGTTCGGCTAGGGAGTAAAGGGAGCACCTCTGTGATTGTCACGATCGGGTCACCCGAGCTGGACCTCAGACTGGGTGAAGCCGAAAGCTAGCGCTCTTATGGTTTTCAATCATGGTCGGCACACAACGGAACTCATGAGTACAAAAAATCTATTGCAGAAGTCTCATAATAACAATGAGCACCGAAGAAAGGTATCGGTGGGGGTACTATTTTCTTCGAAGATGCTTCTTACACTTCGCAGTAATATAGCATAAGTTCCCTGAGCGCGCTATGTCTGTTATAGCCTTATGGCTTGATTTCCTGGTTATTGGAAACACCGTCGATATTCTCGACAGATGGAGTACATAACACTTTTCAGTCCTTGACCGAAGAGGGAGAAGATGACTGTCGGTTAAGACGCGTTTAAAGTTCAGTTGAACATAGATATGAAATAAGTACTTCGGTACATGCAATCATTCTTTTACCCAAGTCACTTGGGGGCTCATAAATTTATATGAGTCGTTTTATGATAAGTGTTTTTCTTCTTAGTCGTTGCAAAGTTTTTATTATTATTTATCACTCCTTTTTTCGACACAAGTGTGCGGTCACTAGCCGGGGAGCCTAATTTCTCTCTCAAAGCCGCTAGAGTTTAGTTTGCTAAACTGGCCTAGTAAGAAGTACTCCGCCTTCAGGATAGGAGGTTGAAGCCGTAGGCTGACCCGCTTGAAGTTTTGATATAGGATGTGTCATGTTAAAGCACGGCAGAAGCACCTTTTTTTCTAAAGTCCAATTTTCGGATTGGCACCAAACACTTGATCTAGTTCGGACATTAACCTTTTCAATAAGTTTTTTGGCTTTTCGAGCCCATGGCACTTTTAAACTATTTGTGTGTTTTCAACACAAGTCTCGCAGTGCAACGACGGACACCTTTAGAGATTCGGCAAAAACATTCTCGGATGTTGCTCTACATGCATCGGTTTCGAATTGTGTCTTCGGTCAATAGTTGGGTTGCCCGGCTCCTGCGCTTCCCTCCTACGTTCCGCTTTGTTCGGCTAGGTGTGCAAAGGGAGAACCACTGTGATTGTGCTTCCAGCTCACATGGTTAAGCACTTCAGTGGAGAAAGCCGAAAACTGACTGTCACAATAAGCGAAAACTCGTCAGCGATCCAATGACGGTGTTAAATGTTGGGCCATTCATAACAACGGCCGAAGTGATGATCTCGTCAGCTCCGTAACCTTTTGTATCCGCGAGATCTCATCTTGGAGCCTTCGTCGGCGCTCTGCCGGAGGGGAAATCGACCATGGAGGGCTTCTACATCAACACCATAGCCCCTCCGATGATTTGTGAGTAGTTTACCATAGACCTACGGGTCTATAGTTATTAGCTAGATGGCTTCTTCTCTCTTTTTGGATCTCAATACAATATTCTCCCCCTCTCTTGTGGAGATCTATTCGATGTAAACTCTTTTTGCGGTGTGTTTGTCGAGATCCGACGAATTGTGGGTTTATGATCAAGTTTATCTATGAATAATATTTGAATCTTCTCTGAATTCTTTTATGTATGATTGAGTTATCTTTGCAAGTCTCTTCGAATTATCAGTTTGGTTTGGCCTACTAGATTGATCTTTCTTGACATGGGAGAAGTGCTTAGCTTTGGGTTCCATCTTGCGGTGTCCTTACCCAGTGACAGAAAGGGTTGCAAGGCACGTATTGTATTGTTGCCATCGAGGATAAAAAGATGGGGTTTATATCATATTGCTTGAGTTTATCCCTCTACATCATGTCATCTTGCTTAATGTGTTACTCTGTTCTTTATGAACTTAATACTCTAGATGCTGGCAGGAGTCGGTCGATGTGTGGAGTAATAGTAGTAGATGCAGGCAGGAGTCGGTCTACATGTCACGGACGTGATGCCTATATACATGATCATGCCTAGATAATCTCATAACTATTTGCTTTTCTATCAATTGCTCGATACTAATTTGTTCACCCACCATAATACTTATGCTATCTTGAGAGAAGCCACTAGTGAAACCTATGGCCCCCAGGTCTATCTCTTATCATATTTGTTTCCAATCTACTTTTATTTGCATCTTTACTTTTTGCATCTATATTGTAAAGTACCGAAAATATATTTATCTTATCATACTATCTCTATTAGATCTCACTTTCGCAAGTGGCCCTGAAGGGATCGACAACCCCTTTATTGCATTGGTTGCGAGGTCTTTGTTTGTTTGTGTAGGTGCGTGCGACTTTTGAGGAGCCTCCTACTGGATTGATACCTTGGTTCTCAAAAACTGAGGGAAATACTTACGCTACTATTGCTGCATCACCCTTTCCTCTTCAAGGAAAACCAACACAAGATCAAGACGTAAGCATATGCCCGGGCCGAGGGCCCTGGAGAAGGAGACGACGACCGTCGCCGTCCGCGCCGCCGGCGGGGTTGGCGAGCCATGGCGGTGCGTGCCATCGCTCCTGGAGTCCACGCCGTGGACTCCTCTCGCGAGCTCGTGCTCCACGCCGTGATGCCTCCAAGCACCTGGATCCGCTTCCCTCCATTCTTCGCCTTTGAGATGCCGCCGAGGGGGGCGCTCAAGCTTTGGTTGCAGCACGCCGACTGCGGCGCTCCGGCGACCAAAGTGAAGGTTCAAGTCGTTGCTCCGGGCAAGGTCTTCATGACCCGAGGCTGGGGCGAGGTGGCCCAGGTCTGCCAAACAGGGGGCGCCCTCGTGATTCATTTTGAAAACGATGGCGCCTCCTTGATGCTCTTCAAGGTCTTCGACGCGGAAGGCCGCCAGCTGGAATGCTGCTCGAGAGGAGGCAGCCTGGACATCAACGTGGCAAGGGCTAGTCCTGCCGCTCGCTTCCCCGCCGGCTCCTCCGGTAGCGGCAGCGATGCTTGGGAGTCAAGCGACTCTCCCGAGCTCTTCGTGACTCCGGAGACAAGCGACGACAGCTACGTGCCCCCGAGCTCACGTCACGCCCGGAGCAAGGAGGCTGCATCAGGACATCGGTGCAGCTGATCTGGACGGGGTTGGCGCCGGCCTTCCATGGCCCACTGTTGAGGATGGCGTCGGCCATGGAGGCGCGTGTAGTTAGGGCTCCTTAGGATTCGCGTCTTTTGTTCCCTGCGAGGAATCGAGAAAACACCCCGTGGGGGCATGTAAAGGGTCCGCGATGTCTTTTGTTGATATTACCCTTATTATGAAGTGGTGCAAATGCTTTTCCTGTTCTGGCTTGGTCCCCCCTTTCTAACCTCGCGATGACTTGGAGCTCTATGCTGACAGGTCTCGTTCCCCAGGCAGGCTTTAGCCATCGTTGGTATGCCAGGTCATGATGTCGTGGTCAAGGCCAGGAGGTGAGCGGCCCGAGGTCCAGTAAGAGCCGCTGAGGCGCGATGCTCAGGAGGTCCCCTTTAGCGCACAAGCAGCCGCTGAAGGGTGAGAAAGGAAAGCAACGTTGCCATCTCAGAGTCGCATTAGGTGGAGATTCTGTGTCGCATCAATTAGCTATTCCATGTGCGAAACTTATCTCGAAACCATGGAGTCATTCCTTCGTGTTGCGCCGGACTTGGGCGCCGGCAGCTGGGACATAGCTGGGTCAGGCCCTTGCGAGCTTCCCTTCTCTTCCCCACACTTTCCTTGGTGCTATACGTCCTTGGGTCCCGGCCCTCGAGTGAGCTCATCCGCTGCTGGTATACCAGGTCGCGATACTGTGGACAAGGCCATGGGTGAGGGCTGGAGAGCCAATAAAGCTCCTGAGTCGCGATGCTCAGGAGCCCCCCTTTAACGTGCAAGCGGATCGCGCGGGAAAGAAAGAGAGAGAGCTCGTGGTGCCACCCACTGTTGACCTCAGGAGGTCCCTGTAAACCAACACGAGAAAAGGACGGGTTGCCATTAGGATTGCCGACCGGACATTGGTTGCTCCGAGAGAGTGGGGAGGGCACTGAGGGCCTGGTGAGGTGACGCTTGCGGGGCTGCCGCGGGTCAGAGCTCGACCACTCAGATTTTTTCGACGTTGCAGGGACGGACCCATGCGCAAGCGTCGTGTTAGCGTGAGCGACTCTAAGGAGGTGCCAATCGAGTAGGCGATTATCATAGGCAGGTTAAGCATGGAAGGCAAATTAGCTTAGATAAATGCAGAAGGGATACATGCCACTGGGTCAGGCCCGAGCGGCTTGGGGATGATGCAGCCCGAGGGGCGCCCCCAGCAAGGTAAACTAAAGACATAAGCAAAAGGGATACATGCCATAGGCACAGACCCATGCGACCTGGGAATGATGCAGCCCTGAGGGTGCTCCTAGCTGAAATGAACTCGAAAGATGTCACCTGATACCATTGTAGAGGGGGTGTTGAAGTAGCTAAAGATGCGCAGTGAAGAGGTAGATCCTCACGAGCCACCGGAGCCCTGAGCCTCGGGAGGCTCTGGGTGTCCAGGCGGTTCCTCGAGGACCATCTCCATATCCACCAGTACCGTGTGATGCCTGGCCTCCTGAGCCACCAGAATGCTCCGCAGATGGCACTAGTGAGTGGCAGCCGTGTTCGGCAGGCCGAAAGGCATGCGAACGTAACTATGTGGTGGACCCTCGCAATGTCCCACGCGCGAGGGCCAGAGGCGCTCCTGAGACGCGGCTCCGCTGAGTCCTGGGTAGTCGATGCAGACGCGCAGCCCGCCATCCTCGCCTGGATGGGGAGCTACGCCAGGTAAACGGTGATCGCCGCGTATGACTCTTAATTCCTGCAGCTCCTGAGTGGTCTTGGTGATGAACTCCTGAGGGTTGGGCCATTCTTGCCCCATGCCTTCCTGAGGGAAACATGCTGCGAAGCACGCCTCCAAGTGGTTCCCAAGCGCCTCCCGGTGATCTTGGCAAAGTCTGAGGCCCTCCAGAAGAGAGCCCTCGAGCCCTGCCCGAGGAGGGCGCCTGTAACATCCCAAATTTTCAATTTGGAATGTTATACACTAGATCATCATTGTATATCATATTTTATTGCTTTTGGTTTGGTCCTAGAAATTCTAAGCAACTCAAGGACCCTAAGAGAGAGTTGGGGATTTCATTATTTTCATATTTGAGTTTTCTCGAATTTTGAAAATAAGATCATTTAATTTTATTTATTTTATCTTCAATTATTTCAATTATAAAAATATGAGAGAGGGCATAAAATGACTTTCCCAAAATAAAGAAATATTGAGGATTTGATAAAAAATCAAATAAGATTTATTTTTTGGAGTTTTGCTATTTTATTTGAATTTAGGAAAAATTGCACGTTTTCAAAACTGCATTTTAGGGCCAAGAAATGTTCATCTTGTTCTAAATATTTTATTTAGACGGTGAAAATTTGTTTTGGCATTTTTAGATTTTTATTTATTTTTCTAGGATTTTTCTTAGTTCGGCGGAATTATTTTAAAAAAAATCTCAGCGCCCGACTAGGCCGAAGGCCCAGCCGAGCAAGGCCATCCCAAGCCAGCGCCACCGCCGCCGTGTCGCCGCCGGACTCAGGGAGTCTGACCCCGAGCCGCCGCCTTGCCCCCTCCCCAAGCCGGCCGAGCCCCCCTTCTTAAATACCCCACCCCGCCACCCGTCGCCCCGCAGCAACAACAGCCGTAGCCGCCGCCGCTTAGCGCCGCCGCGAGGAGCCACCAGAGCCGCCGCCGCAGCCCCGCCACCCCGCGCCGTCCCGCCGTCCCGCCGGAGCCGCCGGAGCCCCGCCGGAGCCGAGCCGGAGGTATAACCGCCGCTGCCGCCGTGGTTCGGTTTTAAAAAAACGATCAGTTTTTTTAGAAACCCTAGATTCATTTTTTTAAGTAGATCGGTTTTTTCTGGTTTATTTATTTAGCAAGCACACGCCCGTTCGTTCGTTTTAACGAATGAATTCGCCGTTTAGTTTTAGTTAACGAACGTTCGTTCGTTAATCTGTTCGTCAGTTTCTCTTTTTCTCCGATTTTCCGCGATTATTTCTGATCGAGATTTCTAATCCGATTTTTGTTCTAGTATAACTTTTCGCTCATTTATTGGAATCAGGCAATTCAAGCGCCTAGAGTTTCGTCTCGAAACCCTCTTTCCGTTTAACCTACTCAAATAAGATTTTGCTTCTGTAAAATTTGACTGAGATCCAGATTAGTAAATGAAGCTTGTTTCTTTCGCCGTCTGACTTTTGTTGCTTCTTTTGATTTGATTCTTTTTGCAAACCGGAGTTCTTAAGTTCAACTTTCTGGTTAGATGTTTTATTTGAGTTTTACTCGTGCATTAGATGAGTACTTATTGTATGCTTGTTTTGTTTGCGATAGAGTACCCGGAGTGTGCCGCTTGCTACTTTGAATCTCTAGGTTTCGCGGATCATCAGCAAGGCAAGTAACACTTTGATCATACATCTTTACTACACATTTTTATTGCATTAGATCAATCCTCAAACAATTGCATGGTTAGGATCTGATTAGATTGTTGGTATTGGAAAGTAGTAGATGAGGTAGTACCTATTACCTGTTTATTATCAAACTCTGGGGAGTTACTCTACGTTTGCTTATTATGCCATGCTATGCTAGTAGACGTGGATTGGGTGAGTGTATCCATGACAGATGTGAGATTGTTAATTAATGGTTTATTTAAGGTGGCAACTTAAACACACATCTGGGTGGATTGAGGCACCTAGGTATTCCAGCGATTGCCTGTTTTTCTTATGGACCGCCACCCAGGCTCAAAGGGATCATGAGATTATTCATGCTAGAAACTTCCGTGTGCAGCCACAAGCTACTATGGGCTCTAGCATAGCTGACTAAGTCGTGCGAACTCTTATAGTGGTAGACTAGCATACGTAGGGGATGTAGGTTGGTACTGTCTACCCGATCGTAAGGTGTTAGCGCTTCTAAAAGACTATGTCTCAGTCGTCCGTTTCTCAAACATCATGTAGTGCGAGAATCCCAACGGAGGAGATCAAGTCTTGTGGGGAGAAGTGCGCAAACCTCTGCAGATTGTATAAACTAATCATGGTTAGCCGTGTCCCCGGTTATGGACGTTTTGAGTATCAAATACTTGGATTATCATGTGAATCTCATCATGTTACTTTAATTAATATTGTTGGGTTTTAATGATGATGCTTAATTAGGATTGAGGATGCTGTCAACCATTCTCAATGTTTAATAACCACCATGATAGTTAAATAAAATTTATTCCTTTGCAGTAGGGAAAATTTGGCTTTATGCAAAACTGTAACCATAGAGCTTTCCACCAGCCATATATGCATGTAGTATAGCTTTATTCTTTCATTACTCTCTATGTGTTACATTGCCAGCATATTCCATGTGCTGACCTGTTTTCCGGCTGCAACGTTCATGTTGCAGACTTTTCAGACGACGAGTAAGGTGCCTTTAGGTCGTGGTTCTATACTCAGTGATGCCGTTGGAGTTGATGGACTCACTTATCTTCCAAGCCTTCCGCTGGTATCGTTAATAGATGGCCTTAAGCCATATTTATTGTAATAAGTTCTCTTTTGAGACCTTCGATGTAATAAGTGTGTGATTGCTACTCTGTTATAAATCCTTCAAGTAATATGCGTGTCAGCATTACTGATCGAGGGATGACACTAAAGCACAGAGATCGGACTGTTTGAGGTCTGGTCGCTACAAGATGGTATCAGAGCACACGCTGACTGTAGGACACGACCACTAAGCTAAATGCCATAGATCACTACTCACTCTTCTCATTTCTGACTCCTGTTATTTTCTATTCTTTTAGGATGGCGGATGCAAGGAACAAGTTCACGCAACCGGATGAAGATACACCTTTTGGACGACACCTAAAGGAAGTCACTAGATACCTGAACATCGGAGTACCAAGCTTCACTGGGAACTACAATGCCACTTTACCTGAAGAGGAGCGCTGGATGATTCAAGTTCAAGGTCCAGGAAGGACGTTCATGCCTGTCACTGAGCCCATAGAGTTTTCCTTTGATGCACCAACCTGTAGTCTAGGAAAGAGCATGGCAGCCCACATCACAATGGGACGTATTGGAGAAGTTTACCACAAGGACCTCAAGGATACTATCTACCAGATTTGTGGGTGCCGAGATGAGCAATGGGAGATGATCATCACCAGGAAGGATAGATCAATTGCAGCTTTCATCCAGGAGTTAAACCAGCACATTCGACGCCAGGAGAACCAGATGTGCGCAGGCATGGTAGACCTGAAGAAGGCCATGACCAAGATCACGGAGCTGGAGGAAGAACTCAAGTCTACACGCGATGGATATGAGGAGGAAATAGCAACACTAGTGGAGAAGAACGATGATCTAAAGAAGAAGCTAAAAGTATTCATGGGATTTCCCGCGACTGGAGGAGAAGACGAAGATTGCACCTATCCAGATAACTACATCATCATCGACAATGCTGACTCGAACCCAGATGATAGTGATGATGACTATGTTGATGAAGCTGGAGCAGATATCATGGAGTCTTCATCGGAGCAGTTTTTCTAGACGACCACCATAACAGTAGTAGTATTCCCCCATGTATCTAGTATAGTCCGAGCACTTTTGTAATGATAGATAGACCGTTGTATGCCCTTGTTTGATTGAATGAAGTGTTTTTGTTTGAATTTGTCGCATGTGCATATGGGTAGTGTTTTCCCTCTAGACCTCATTCTATTCTATATTATCATCTCTTCTAAACCCTCAGATGCCTCCGAGACGTGACAATGGATTTGCTTTCCCACCGAAGCTCACTCAGTTGATCCAACAGCAGAATGCCTTGATGCAGTTGCTAGTCCAGAATCAGAATCAAGGGAACAACAACAACGATGACCCACCACCACCACCACCTGTTGATCACTTAACCCGTTTTCTTAGGCTGAATCCGCCGGTGTTCTCCAGTAGCACCGAGCCGATAGTTGCAGATGATTGGCTCCGCAAGACAGCAAGGGAGTTGACCACTGCAGGATGCACAGATGCAGAGAGGGTGCGTTTTGCCGCACATCAGCTTGAAGGACCTGCAGCATCATGGTGGGAGAATTTCACAGCCACTTACCCTATCGACACTGTCACATGGGATCAGTTTCAGCAGGCTTTCCATACTGCCCATGTTTCAGCAGGAGCTATGGCCATGAAGAAGCGTGAGTTCCGCAACTTGCGCCAAGGAGGACGGACAGTTGGCCAGTATGTGGATGACCTTAGTAAGCTAGCATGTTATGCCCCAGATGACGTTGCTACAGATGTAGCTAAGCAGGAGAAGTTTCTGGAAGGATTGAATGATGAGCTGAGCATGCAGTTGATGGTGGCAACTTTCAACAACTACCAGGAGTTGGTAGACCATGCTCTTATGATTGAAGGGAAGCATCAGTAGATTGAGAACCGCAAGAGGAAGTGTGGACAAGGGAAGCACAATTCTGGAGCTCAGCAGAAGCCACGTTTTACCCCGAAATCGGGAGGACATTTCCAGCATACCCATGGAGGAGGTAGCACGCATAATCATAATGGCCCCAAGGATGGTAACGGGAATGGAGGAAGCAACGGCCAGAACCGTACCCACCCGTCAACACCAGCCAAGAAAGATCTGAGCCAAGTCATTTGCTATAAGTATCAGAAGAACGGACAGTATGCCAATGAATGTCCTGAAGCCTAGAATGGAAATTGCAATGGAAGCTCAGGGAAGAAGACGAACCCTTTAAATAGGGGACAGGTGAACCATGTTAACATGGAGGAGGTTGAAGCTCAGCCATATGCAGTAATAGGTAAGTTTTTGGTTAAGTCATTTACTGCACTCGTTCTTTTTGATACTGGTGCATCGCATTCATACATCTCAAGGGGATTTGTGGATAAGTATAAACTTCCAACCCAAGCCCTTAGGTCACCCATGTTAGTAACCTCGCCTGGAGCAGAGTATATGGCTAGTCTATGGTGTGATCAGTTACCATTAAGGATTGGTAACTACGTGTTTCCCTCGGACCTAATAGTATTGGAATCACAAGGATTGGATGTGATATTAGGCATGGATTGGTTATCGAAGTATGGAGGGAACATTGAATGCGCCAGTAAGACGCTTTTGCTTACAATGCCAGAAGGAAGAAGGATCAAGTATGTATCACGGCATGAGCCGAAGAGGACCCAAGTAAATTCCTTATCAGGAGTTGTGCAGGAGGAAGTACCAATGGTAAAGGATTTCGCTGACGTATTTCCAAAGGAGTTGCCAGGCATGCCACCAGATAGGGACATTGAGATTTTGATTGACCTTTTGCCAGGCACAGGGCCAATATCTAAGAGACCATACAGGATGCCTGCAAAAGATTTGGAGGAGATTAAGAAGAAGATTAAGGAGTTACTGGATAAAGGATATATTCGCCCAAGTTCTTCGCCTTGGGGATCAACAGTGCTTCTAGTGGAGAAGAAGGACGGATCATTGAGGATGGTTGTTGATTATCGAGGATTTAATGCAGTAACAATCAAGAACAAGTACCCACTGCTGATGATCAATGATCTATTTGACCGATTACAAGGAGATAAGGTATTTTCCAAGATCGATTTGCGATCAGGATACCATCAGTTGAAGATTCGAGAGCAGGATATACCTAAGACGGCTTTTACCACCAGGTATGGGCTGTACAAGTACATCATTATGTCATTTGGTCTGACTAACGCCCCTGCATATTTCATGAACATGATAAACAAGGTGTTTATGGAGTTTCTGGATAAGTTCGTTGTAGTGTTCATTGATGATATTTTGGTCTACTCGAAGAACAAAGAGGAGCATAAGGAGCATTTGCGTTTGGTACTTGAGAAGCTTAGAAAACATTAGTTATACGCCAAGTTCAGCAAATGTGAGTTTTGGTTGAAGGAAGTTGGATTCCTCGGACATGTTATATCCGGAGAAGGAATAGTAGTAGATCCCACGAAGGTTGTCACTGTGACAAATTGGGTAACACCAATGACAGTTGGAGAGATCCGGAGTTTTCTTGGACTGGCAGGATACTACCGGAGATTCATTGAGAATTTCTCGAAGATTGTGAAGCCCATGACAGAGTTATTAAAGAAGGATAGCAAGTTCAAATGGACTGAGGAATGTGAGGCCGGTTTTCAGGAGTTGAAGAAACATTTGGTTACATCACCAGTGTTGATTCTGTCAGATCAGAGCAAGGATTATGAGGTGTATTGCGACGCTTCACGTCGAGGACTTGGAGCAGTGCTTATGCAGGAGGAAAGAGTTGTTTTGTATGCTTCACGACAGCTGAAACCTCATGAGTTGAATTATGCCACACATGATTTGGAGTTAGCAGCCGTAGTGCATGCATTGAAGACTTGGAGACATTTTCTCATCGGAAACCATTGTGAAGTGCACACGGATCACAAGAGTTTGAAGTACATTTTCACGCAAAAGGAGTTGAATCTCAGGCAAAGGAGATGGTTGGAGCTCATCAAGGATGATGATATGAGATTACATTATCATCCCGGAAAGGCTAACGTAGTAGCTGATGCGTTGAGCCGTAAGAGCCATGTCAACACACTAATGACCGGAGAGTTACCAAAGGAGTTAGCTGAGGATCTTCGTGAGCTAAGTTTGGAGATAGTTCCGAGAGGCTACATTGCGACATTGGAGATTCAGTCTACTTTGATGTATAAGATCAGAGAAGCTCAGAAGACTGACAAGGAGATTGCCTCTATAAAGGAGAAGAAGATCAAAGGAAAAGCTAAAGGATTTCGTGAGGATGAGCACGATAGCCTATGGTTTGAAGACCGTGTTTATGTGCCTAATGACCCGGAGATCAGGAAGTTGATTTTGCAAGAGGCCCATGATTCACCATATTCGATTCACCCAGGAAATACCAAGATGTATTTGGATTTGAAGGATACTTTCTGGTGGACCGGAATGAAGAAGGATATTGCAGAGTATGTAGCAGTTTGTGATGTATGTCAAAGAGTAAAGGCAGAGCATCAAAATCCAGCAGGATTATTACAGCCATTGCCAATACCCAAATGGAAGTGGGATAAGCTAGGTATGGATTTTATCACGGGATTGCCCAGGACTCGTTCAGGCTATGACTCGATTTGGGTTGTAGTCGATCATTTGATGAAGGTAGCTCATTTCATCCCAGTGAATACCACTTACACCAGTGCTAAGTTGGCAAAGATATACATGACCAGGATCATATGTCTGCATGGAGTTCCGAGGAGCATTGTATCAGATAGAGGAACCCAGTTTACCTCAAAGTTCTGGAATCAGTTGCATGAAACTTGGGGTGCTAGGCTAGAATTCAATACAGCTTTTCACCTGCAGACAGATGGACAGACCGAGAAAGTCAATCCGATTTTGGAGGATATGCTGAGAGCTTGTTGCTAGATTATGGGTCTAGTTGGGATGCCAATTTGCCATATGCAGAGTTCTCTTACAACAACAGTTATCAATTCAGTTTGAAGATGGCCCCTTTCGAAGCTTTGTACGGAAGGAGGTGCAGGACCCCATTATCGTGGGATGAAGTTGGAGACTGCCAGTTGTTTGGACCGGATTTGATTAAGGAGTCTGAACAGAAGGTGAAGTTGATTCGCGATAGGCTCAAGGTAGCCTAGTCCAGGCAAAAGAGCTATGCAGATTCTAAACGCAAGGAGACAGTTTACGAAGTCGGAGAGCGAGTTTATCTTCGAGTATCTCCACTTCGAGGAGTTAAGCGCTTTGGAGTAAAGGGAAAGTTAGCGCCGCGTTTTGTAGGACCATACAAAGTTTTGGAGTGTATGGGAGAATTTGCCTACAAGTTGGAATTACCTGAAGGATTGTCAGGAGTTCATGATGTGTTCCACGTTTCGCAGTTGAAGAAGTGCCATGCAGAGATGGCTGATATACTGCTGAGAGATACAGTGCCGCTGGAAGCGATTCAGTTGGACAGTGATTTGACCTACGAGGAGAAACCAGTCAAGATTCTTGAGTATGCCAGCCGACTCACCCGCAGTAAGGTTGTCAAGTTTTGCAAGGTTCAGTGGAGCCACCACACCGAGGATGAAGCCACCTGGGAGCGAGAGGAAGATCTGCTGAAGGACCACCCTCACCTATTTTCTAGCCAACCGAATCTTGAGAGCGAGATTCATCTTAAGGGGGGTAGGTTTGTAACATCCCAAATTTTCAATTTGGAATATTATACACTAGATCATCATTGCATATCATATTTTATTGTTTTTGGTTTGATCCTAGAAATTCTAAGCAACTCAAGGACTCTTGGAGAGAGTTGGGGATTTTGTTATTTTCATATTTGAGTTTTCTCGAATTTGGAAAATAGGATCATTTGATTTTATTTATTTTATCTTCAATTATTTCAATTATAAAAATATGAGAGAGGGAATAAAATGACTTTCCCAAAATAAAGAAATATTGAGGATTTAATAAAAAAATCAAATAAGATTTATTTTTTGGAGTTTTGCTATTTTATTTGAATTTAGGAAAAATTGCACGTTTTCAAAACTGCATTTTAGGGCCAAGAAATGTTCATCTTGTTCTAAATATTTTATTTAGACGGCGAAAACTTGTTTTGGCATTTTTAGTTTTTTATTTATTTTTCTACGATTTTTCTTAGTTCGGCGGAATTATTTAAAAAAATATCTCCGCGCCCGACTGGGCCGAAGGCCTAGCCGAGCCAGGCCGGCCCGCGCCAGCGCCACCGCCGTCGTGTTGCCGCCGGACTCGGAGAGTCCGACTCCAAGCCGCCACCTTGCCCCCTCTTAAATACTCCGCCGCCGCCACCCAACCCCGCCACCCGTCGGCCCGCAGCAGCAGCAGCCGCAGCCGGAGCCGGAGCCGCCGCTGCCCCAGCCCCGCCACCCCGCGCCGTCCCGCCGGAGCCGCCGGAGCCCCGCAGGAGCCGAGCCGGAGGTATAACCACCACCGCCGCCGTGGTTTTTAAAAAAAACGATCCGGTTTTTTTAGAAACCCTAGATTCATTTTTTTAATAGATCGGTTTTTATTTTTTTTGTTCCGGTTTATTTATTTAGCGAGCGCTCGCCCGTTCGTTCGTTTTAACGAACGAATTTGCTGTTTAGTTTCAGTTAACGAACATTCGTTCGTTAATCTGTTCGTCAGTTTCCCTTTTTCTCGGATTTTCTGCGATTATTTCTGATCGCGATTTCTGATCCGATTTTCATTCTAGTATAACTTTTCGCTCATTTATCAGAATCAGGCGATTCAAGCGCCTAGAGTTTTCTCTCGAAACCCTCTTTCTGTTTAACCTACTCAAACAAGATTTTGCTTCTGTAAAATATGACTTAGGTCCAGATTAGTAAATCAAGCTTGTTTCTTTCGCCGTTTGACTTTCGTTGCTTCGTTTGATTTGATTCTTTTTGCAAACCGGAGTTCTCAAGTTGAACTTTCTGGTTAGATCTTTTATTTGAGTTTTACCGATGCATTAGATGAGTACTTATTGTATGCTTGTTTTGTTTGCGATAGAGTACCCGGAGTGCGCCGCTTGCTACTTTGAATCTCTAGGTTTCGCGGATCATCAGCAAGGCAAGTAACACTTTGATCATACCTCTTTACTACCCAGTTTTATTGCATTAGATCTATCCTCAAACAATTGCATGGTTAGGATCTGATTAATTTATGGGTATTGGGAAGTAGTAGATGAGGTAGTACGTATTACCTGTTTATTATCAAACCCTGGGGAGTTACTCTACGTTTGCTTATTATGCCATGCTATGCTAGTAGACGTGGATTGGGTGAGTGTATCCATGACAGATGTGAGATTGTTAATTAATAGTTTATTTAAGGTGGCAACTTAAACACACATCTGGGTGGACTGAGGTACCTGGGTATTCCAGCAATTGCCTGTTTTTCTTATGGACCGCCACCCAGGCTCAAAGGGATCATGAGATTATTCATGCTAGAAACTTCCGTGTGCAGCCACAAGCTACTATGGGCTCTAGCATAGTTGACTAAGTCGTGCAAACTCTTACAGTGGTAGACTAGCAGATGTAGGGGATGTAGGTTGGTACTGTCTACCCGATCGTAAGGTGCTAGCGCTTCTAAAAGACTATGTCTCGGTCATCCGTTTCTCAAACATCATTTAGTGCGAGAATCCCAACGGAGGAGATCGAGTCTTGTGGGGAAAAGTGCGCAAACCTCTGCAGAGTGTATAAACTAATCATGGTTAGCTGTGTCCCCGGTTATGGACGTTTTGAGTATCTAGTACTTGGATTATCATGTGAATCTCATCATGTTACTTTAATTAATATTGTTGGGTTTTAATGATGATGCTTAATTGGGATTGAGGATGCTGTCAACCATTCTCAATGTTTAACAACCACCATGATAGTTAAATAAAATTTATTCCTTTGCAGTAGGGAAAAATTGGCTTTATGCAAAAATGTAACCATAGAACTTTCCAGCAGCCATATATGCATGTAGTATAGCTTTATTCTTTCATTACTCTCTATGTGTTACAATGCTAGCATATTCCATGTGCTGACCCGTTTTCGGGCTGCAACGTTCATGTTGCAGACTTTTCAAATGACGAGTAAGGTGCCTTTAGGTCATGGTTCTATACTCAGTGATGCTGTTGGAGTTGATGGACCCACTCGTCTTCCAAGCCTTCCGCTGTTATCGTTAATAGATGGCTTTAAGCCATATTTGTTGTAATAAGTTCTCTTTTGAGACCTTCGATGTAATAAATGTGTGATTGCTACTCTGTTATAAATCCTTCAAGTAATGTGCGTGTCAACATTACTGATCCAGGGATTACACTAAAGCATAGAGATCAGACTATTTGAGGTCTGGTCGCTACAGTGCCCAGCGCGCCTTCCTATGCGATGGAGGGAGGCGCCCCTTGCGAGAGCGCAGATCCTGATGCGGCACCTCCTGAAATGCCAACCTCCTGAGGCCTTGAGCTGGGCGATGTTTTCTTCTTCTTGGGAGCTGCTTCAGGAGAGTTCTCGCCCTTGCTGTCTGGGTCCTCGATTTATGCTTCTTGGAAGGCGCGCTCGTGGGAGAACACCGCATCCTTCTCTTCGCAGGGGACTGTGATGATTCTCCCGCTTCCTGGCATCTTGAGGACATTGTAGCCATGGTGGGTCACCACCATGAACTTGGCCAGGGCTGGGTACCCGAGGATGGCGTTGTATGGCAGGCGAATGTGGGCAACGTCAAAGTCGATGAGCTCGGTGTGGTAGTTGTTGCGCTGTCCAGAAGTGACAGGGAGGCGGACCTGCCCTATCGGGGTAGTGGAGATGTCAGTAACTCCTGAGAAAGGCTTGGTAGGCTGAAGTTGATCATATGGCACTTGAAGGTTGTTGAACATCTCAATGGACAGAACGTTGAGTCATGCACCTCCATCAATGAGGGTCATGGTGACTTGCACGTTGCTGATGACTTGGGAACAAAGCATTGGGAGGGCGCCAGCTGTAGCCGCACACTTGAGTTGATCTGTTGAGCTGAAAGTGATGGCGCACGAGGACCACCTGAGCGGGCCCGTGGCCTCGAGCTTGGGGAGGACTGCATTCACCTCGCGAGCAAACTACTTGAAGATGCGCTGAGAGGCTGGGGCCTGGGCACCGCCCAAGATGCAAGCGATAGCACGCGGCTCCTGGAAGCCCCCAGCCCCCTCGTCCTGGTGGTGGCTCTCATTCCTCCTTGGTGGTGGCGGCAGAGGAGGAAGGCCTGTGTTGCCCTACGGGCGGTCCTCGCGAGGCTGATCTCTCCAAGCTCCCTCGTGAGGCTGGTCCTGCCAGCGATCCTTGCGAGGTCGGTCACGCCACTCCTGGCGAGGGTCTCGGTCGTCCCATCGTCCTTCGCCTCTTCCTCCACCTCGGCCGTAGACCTGGTCATTGCGCTCGGGGCATCGACCAATGTGTCCTTCTCTAACGGCTCTGAGCTCCTAGCATTTGTTGGTGTTGTGGGTGTAGAGGTTGTGGTAGGCGCAGAATCGGTTGCCCTTGGACGACTCCGGCTGGTCCCTGCCGTGCTTCGTGTCTGGTTCTGCTATGAGCATGGCCACTCCTTTGCGCTTCACGTCCTTGGCCTTGGCCTTCTTCTCTTCGGGGTCAGCAGCTAGAAGCTCGAGGAGGGAGAGGCGCCCTTCCTCAGCTCTTGCGCATTTGGTCGCCAGGTTGAACAACTCCAGAGATGTGCACATGTCCTCGTGGATGGCGAGCTCCTCCTCTATCTTGACGTCGCGGACGCCATCAGAGAACGCTGAGATGATGGCCTCCTCAGTCACCTTGGGAATCTTAAGGTGAGCGCTGTTGAAACGTTGGATGTACTTCTGCAGGGTCTCTCCAGGCTGCTGCTTGATGCGGCGCAGGTCACCCACGGTCGGAGGGCGGTCGCGAGTGCCCTGGAAGTTGGCGATGAAATGGCTGCGCATCTCGTCCCAAGAGGAGATCGAGCTGGGAGGTAGGTTCAGGAGCCAGGTGCGGGCACCGTCCTTGAGCGCCATGGGAAATCAGCTCTCCATGACCTTTTTCTCTCCGTTGGCCGCCTCGATGCCCAACTTGTAGAGCTGCAGGAACTCCATAGGGTCGGCGATGCCATTGTAGTGAGGAGGCAGATCCGGCTTGAACTTGCCTGGCCAGGCGACGCTGCATAGCTCGATGGTGAAGGCACGGCAACCTGATGTGGCCACCAGAGCCCTTTGCAGGCGTGGGGCTTTCTCTTGATGATTCCCTCGCACCGCTGCCAGGGGCAGCGCGGGGTCTTGGTGTTCTGGTGCAGGGATGCGGTCTTGCCGTGCTGGAGTAGGGAGCACGTGAGCGCCTTCTTGTGGCCGAGGGATTTCTTGGCAGCTTCTTTCTTGTTGCGCAGGCGCCGGACGCGGTGGGTCTTGTCCAGGGGCCATGCGCCTTGGAGCCAGGGTACCTTCTTGGGGAGGAGGTGGCGGAGGCACCCTCTGAGCCGCGTCGCCCATGCATGATGGAGGGCGAGGCAGTGAGAGAGACGGCGCAGGAGAGCCCACTGCAGCGCTGACGAGCTCGGTGATGCGAGCGAGCCACTCCTCGTAGAGCTCGTCGACGGGGCGGTAGTGCAGGAGCTTACGTGCCAGGAGCAACGCGGCCTGCGTGTCCGTGGTGGCGCACAAGCGTGAGACGATGAACCAGCTGGGGTCAGCGACGGAGTGGCGGTGCGGCCTTCCCGAGCACCGAAGGGTGCAGCAAAGATGCTTGCTGCTCGTTCCCCGCCGGGCCGGTGGCGGCGTTGGTGGCAGGCGATGGAGAATGACGAGGAGGCCCACCGACGGGAGCCGTTTGGGCGACACGGGCGGCAAGAGCAGCCCGGCTCTCGGTGCGAGCTCGGCGAGCGTCTGCTGTGGATGCGACGAAGCGATGGGACGCGGATCAGCGGAGGAAAGATTTCGGCGCACCCCTACCTGGCGCACCAAATGTCGGATATCGGGTTCCGACAAAACCCTTAAGGTTCGAACTTTGGGGTGCGCATGAAGATCTTCTCCCTACTGAAACACGCCCAAAACTTCACCGTGATTCTAAGCTAGCACGATGAACAACACAAGAGACGCAACATTTATACACCACTTCGTCGCACCCATGTAGGGGTAGGGGTGCACCGAAATCTCCACCGCTTCGTCGCATCCATGTCCGGCGACCCGATGACCGGCGTCGACCGCTGGGCCGCCTGGCCAGCTCAGGCCACGCCGCCTGCCCAAGAAGACCTCAACCACGTGCCCCAGGCAGCCCGCGGACCGCAGAACGCTGCAGGGCGCGGGCGACATGGTCACGCACTGCCCTCTCTTACTCCGCGGCAGGTGCGATCAGCCGCGAGGGCCTCAAGCCACACCGCGGCCACGACACCGCACACCCGACGGGAACAAGCAAACATGAGGGATGCGCTCACTGTGGCTCGGGAACTGCTACGATGCAGGTTGCAGGAGAGCGGTCGAGATGTGTTGCTAGAGCGCGTTGCCGAGCTCCTGGATGCCACGGCCTCGGGGGCACCGCCCTTATGCTTCCAGCTTCCGCCCCAGGCCCCGGTCAGATCACGTAACGGGCCTTTCCGCAGCCGTGCACCCTCGGGCACGCCCCAAGGCATCATGAACACCAGCTCAACCATCGGCGCCGGACGCCAGGCTGCACCCGCACCACCTTCGATGAACGAGGGTGTGCGCATCACCGCTTACGGCCCGGGTGGGCCGCTACCCTACCATCCTCAAGACAGCGTGCAAGGCCAGGCCACATGGAGCGTGGGGCACTACGGAGAAGTCTTCGAGGCGACGGCCTCGGAGGCTTACATGCCCCACATGGTGGATCAGGAGTACGCGCTGGAAGATGACCCTGGCTCGTTCCTCGGGTCAGGCCGGGAGGAAGAGACGCCGGGAGCCGAGCCTTTTCAGGAGCCTCAAGGAAGCCTCACCAACAGCGCTAGCAGCAGCAGCTACCGGGTACCGCTAATTCCTCAGGAGCAAGCTTATGCTAACCATGGGTCGCAGGAGGTTCAGGTCACAGCAGCGGACGGCTACCCCAGCTCGGCAGCCTCCCTTCTGCCAGGAGGAGCGCACTGGGGGCTGCAGGAGAGGGGCCGGGAGCCAGGCCCCTCCCCACGGCGCACGGAGCAAGGCGTCCCCCAGAGGTAGGCCCTCTGCCGGGGAGGTGCTGCAAAGCCTACCCCCGGCAGAGGACCCGTGGTCGCCGAGGGCACCGCTGGCGTCCCCTTTGCCCCATTGGTGCCGTCCTTGGTCTCCGGCCGCCGTCAATGGTGGTCAAGGGTGGCGCAAGGTGGGCCCCTCGTCTGGTGATATGAAGCAAGGCCCGGTGCCTATGAAGAAGGCCCAGTGCCTATAAAGCTAGCCGCCCGTGACACTCTCACGTAATAATGAGTGGGGTTGTACACGCCCCAGAGTGTCTGAAGTGCCGCCCTCGGGGCTCGGGGGCTCCCTCACATGCCCAGTGGCAGCACTTAGCTCCGCGCTGGTGATAAGACGTCGAAGACTAGACTAGGCACCGGACGCGGCCTTTTGCTTTTTTGCTTCCCTTTCGGTGGTCATGCTTCTTTGTTTCAGATTTAAGTTGAAGTTGAATTTGCATTTGTGTGTGCGGGGGGGTGTCTTTGCTCGTTCGTGTGATTTCCTGCTTTCTGGTGTCCGCCTTAATTTGGAGTTCATGCCAGCTGCCTCCCCCTCGTGAGCCCCTCGCAGGTGGGGCTAAGCAAAGGGCATGTGCGCTGCGCGCATGCCATACCACGGCCGGCACTCGCTCTCGTGAGGCCCTCTTGACCCGGTCGACAGGTCCCTCAGGGGATCCTCGGGGGCTCACGACCTCGCGAGCTTATTCAAGACTTATCCTGGCTAAAGGTAAACCACAACAACAAGCTCGCCGCAGGTCCTGTAGGATCATGGAGGCGCATGTTCAGCATCATCCCTAAAAGCATACGAACGGGAATCTTTTTAAATGAGGGGCTTCCCCTCCCAAAATGCTCTTACGACCTTTAGGGCCGCGCCCGAGCTTTTGTATGCAGGACAAACAGCAAGAGAAGCACGGGATCAGTCAGACATGTCGCTCACCGCATCCTCCTGATCGCCTCCAGACGCATCGCTGGCGCCGCTGGCGCTGTCACCGGCGTCGCCATCACCATCACCGGCACCACCGGCGCCGCCATCGACCACGTCACCACCATCCTCTGTGACTACCACCCCGTTGTCGTCGGAAGCAAAGGCCCTAACAAGCGCGTCCATGTTGTCCTCCAGCCACCGCGCCAAGTCGCCCCGGATGGCCTCAGGCACCGGGGCGATGATGGCGTCAAAGTCAAAGTTGGGATCGGTGTTCTGAAGATGGCTGAAGATGCGGGAGAACGTGCCCAAGCAGGCTGCAACTCCTCTCCTCAACTAGCTGGTGGGCTCTCTCGGAGTGGTTCTCCAGGCGCGTCACCACGTCAGTGAAGAAGCGGAGATGACTAGCATAGTTGGTCACGTGGGGGTGCGGGGCATTCTCATTATAGATGTTTCCCAGGGCTGCGTTGGCCCTATTCCTGAGGTCCTCGAGTATGGGGCCGTGCATGTGCCCCAACGTCTGCTGTTGAAGTATTTCCTCTATGTTCTGCTGCAAGATGGACTCGGCGTCGGCGACCCGCTGTTGAAGAGGAGGCAACTCAGCGCGAGCGGAGGCCAGCTCGGCCTGCACTGAGACCAGGGCAGTTGCGGCGGCCTCCGCACACTGTTCCGCTTTAGTCAGCCTAGACCTGAGGGCGACAGTCCTGCCTTCGGCCTCGGCTTCAACCAGCTTCACCTTCATATCATATCTGCTTGCAAGGTCTGCGCGAGCCCTGTCCACACGGTGGTCGACCTCTTCCTGGATCCGGGCCTCGTGTGCGCCAACATCATCCTCCTCTTGGGTAACCTGGCGCTCCCTCGTCTCCAACCGCTCAAGATCAAGGCTGCGTTCGGCGGCCTCCAGCGTCAACGCTTCCTCGCGCTTCCAGAGCTCTTCCTCCTCGACAGGTGTCCCCCTCAGCGACGCAAGGGCAGCTTGGCGTAGCTCCACTTGCTGCTCCAGGGAGGTGCTCCAAGCTTGGAGCTCCCACGCGCGCTTCTCCACAGCCTCGTGACGACGATCTGCTTCCTAGGCCTCCTCCAAAGATCAGGAGCAGGCCTCTCGCAAGGTCGCAAGGGACACTAATACATCTCCAACGTATCTACTTTTCCAAACACTTTTGCCCATGTTTTGGACTCTAACTTGCATGATTTGAATGAAACTAACCTGGACTGACGATGTTTTCAGCAGAACTGCCATGGTGTTGTTTATTGTGCAGAAAACAAAAGTTCTCGGAATGACCTAAAAATCCACGGAGATAACTTTTGGAAAATATAAAAATACTGGCGAAAGAATCAAGGCTAGGGGGCCACACCCTATCCACGAGGGTGGGGGTGTGCCCTCCCCCCTGGGCGCGCCCCCTGTCTCGTGGGCCCCCTGATGCTCCACCGACCTCAACTCCAACTCTATATATTCCATTTTGCGGGAAAAAATCAGAGAGAAAGTTTCATCGCGTTTTATGATACGGAGCCGCCGCCAAGCCCTAATCTCTCTCGGGAGGGCTGATCTGGAGTCCGTTCGGGGCTCCGGAGAGGGGGATTCGTCGCCATCGTCATCATCAACCATCCTCCATCACCAATTTCATGATGCTCACCGCCGTGCGTGAGTAATTCCATCATAGGCTTGCTGGACGGTGATGGGTTGGATGAGATTTACCATGTAATCAAGTTAGTTTTGTTAGGGTTTGATCCCTAGTATCCACTATGTTCTGAGATTGATGTTGCTATGACTTTGCTATGCTTAACGCTTTTCACTAGGGCCCGAGTGCCATGATTTCAGATCTGAATCTATTATGTTTTTGTGAATATATGTGAGTTCTTGATCCTATCTTGTAAGTCTATAGTCACCTATTATGTGTTATGATCCGACAACCCCGAAGTGACAATAATCGGGATACTTCTCGGTGATGACCGTAGTTTGAGGAGTTCATGTATTCACTATGTGCTAATGCTTTGTTCCGGTTCTCTATTAAAAGGAGGCCTTAATATCCCTTAGTTTCCACTAGGACCCCGCAGCCACAGGAGGGTAGGACAAAAGATGTCATGCAAGTTCTTTTCCATAAGCATGTATGACTATATTCAGAATACATGCCTACATTACATAGATGAACTGGAGCTAGTTCTGTGTCACCCTATGTTATAGCTATTACAAGAGGAATTGCATTCGACATGACTATCCATCACTGATCCAATGCCTACGAGCTTTTCACATATTGTGCTTCGCTTATTTACTTTTCCGTTGCTACTATTACAACTACTGCAAAACTGCTATCTTTACTTTTTCCACTCTTACCATTGCTATCATACTACTTTGCTAGAAAATACTTTGCTGCAGATACTAAGTTATCCAGGTGTAGTTGAATTGACAACTCAACTGCTAATACTTGAGAATATTCTTTGGCTCCCCTTGTGTCGAATCAATATATTGGGGTTGAATACTCTACCCTCGAAAGCTGTTGCGATCCTCTACACTTGTGGGTTATCAAGACTAATTTCTGGCGCCGTTGCCGGGGAGCATAGCTCTATTCTTTGAGTCACTTGGGATTTATATTTGTTGATCACTATGAGGAACTTGAAAGACGAAAGAACGAAGATTTTTCCCTCAACTACGAGGGGGGTAAGGAACTGCCATCTAGCTCTGCACTAGATTCTGCTTCTGTTTTGAGTAAGCTTGCGACACCTAAACCTGCTACAGCTATGAACTCTGATATGTCGCATGTTATTGATGATGCCACTTTTGCTATGCATGATACTTATGATGAAACTACTTCTGTGCGTGATACTACTTTGCCATTAGGTGAATTTCTTGATGAACAACTTGCTAGGGTTAGAGAGAATGAAATTATTGAAGATGCTATTATTGATGATAGTGATGATGAAAGTTCTCCCCCTGATTATGAATTACCTGTTGTTCCTGAGGGTTATGTTATGGATGAGGAAGCTGCTAGAGCTATTTTTGCTTGCAAAGATAGATACGATCTTAAGAAGTTATTAGCTAAATGGAAGCAGCAATCTCTTAATGCTAGAATAAAACCTGACCCCACTTTTGCTATTTCACCTATCTGTGTTACTGATAAGGATTATGAATTCTCTGTTGATCCTGAAATTATTACTTTGGTTGAATCTGATCCTTTTTATGGCTATGACTCTAAGACTGTTGTGGCACATCTTACCAAGTTAAATGATATAGCCACCCTGTTTAGTAATGATGAGAAGTCTCGCTATTATTATATCCTTAAGATATTTCCGTTCTCATTAAAGGGTGATGCTAAAACTTGGTTTAATTCTCTTGATCCTAGTTGTGTGCGTAGTCCCCAGGATATGATTTATTACTTCTCTGCTAAATATTTCCCTGCTCATGAGAAACAAGTTGCTTTGCGGGAAATATATAATTCTGTGCAAATCGAAGAGGAGAGTCTCCCACAAGCTTGGGGGAGGCTTCTCCGATTACTCAATGCTTTGCCTGATCATCCTCTTAAGAAAAATGAAATACTTGATATCTTTTATAATGGACTAACCGATGCTTCCAAGGAGTACTTGGATAGTTGTGTTGGTTGTGTTTTCAGGGAAAGAATAGTCGACCAAGCTGAATTACTATTGAATAATATGTTGACTAATGAAAATAATTGGACTCTTCCTGAGCCAATTCCTGAGGCAATTCCTGAGCTAATTGAGCCAACTCCTGAGCCTATGCCTAAACCTACTCCGAAGAAGAGGGGCGTTCTATTTCTCAGTCCTGAAGATATGCAAGAGGCAAAGAAATCAATGAAAGAAAAAGGTATAAAAGCTGAAGATGTTAAGAATTTACCTCCTATTGAAGAAATACATGGTCTTAATATACCGCCTATCAAAGAAATACATTGTCTTGATAACCCGACACAGGTAGTAAAGGTAAATTCTCTCTATAGATATGATAAAGTTGAAATCCCGTCTACAAAATTTCATAGCCCATGCTTAGATGAATTTGATGACTTTATGGCTAGACAAGAAAGTTTTAATGCTTATGTTGGTAAAGAATTAAAGAATAATGCTCTCGAGATAGGACGCTTGAGTGATTATATGACTAGAGTTAAACGTGAACTTAAACTCATTAGAAAATATGCTTCTATGGTTACCACTCAAGCTGAGCAAGTACTTAAAGCTCAAAGTTATTTGCTTGATGAATTAAATAATAAACATGGTTTTGCTGTTAGAGTGGCTACTAGAACCAGTAGAATGACTCAGGAACCTTTGTATCCTGCAGGCCACCCTAAGAGAATCGAGCAAGATTCTCAGAGAAATAATTTAGAGGCACATAGTTCTTCTAAAAAGAAGAAAAAGAAAAATGATAGGACTTTGCATGCTTCTAGTGAACCTGCTGTAGACACACCTGAGAATCCCAATGATATTTCTATTTTTGATGCTGAAACACAATCAGGTGATGAACATGAACCTCATGCTAATGCTAATGATAATGTTCATGTTGATGCTCAACCTAGCAATAATAATGAAGTAGAGGTTGAACCTGTTGTTGATCTTGATAACCCACAATCAAAGAATCAACATTATGATAAAAGAGACTTTGTTGCTAGGAAGCATGAAAAAGAAAGAGAACCATGGGTTCAGAAACCCATGCCCTTTCCTCCTAAACCATCCAAGACAAAGGATGATGAGGATTTTGAGCACTTTGCTGAAATGATTAGACCTATCTTCTTATGTATGCGCTTAACTGATATGCTTAAATTAAATCCTTATGCTAAATATATGAAGGATATCATTACAAATAAAAGAAAGATACTGGAAGCTGAAATTTCCACCATGCTTGCTAATTATACTTTTAAGGGTGGAATACCAAAGAAACATGGAGATCCAGGGGTACCAACTATACCATGCTCCATTAAAAGAAATTATGTTAAAACTGCTTTATGTGATCTTGGAGCCGGTGTTAGTGTTATGCCTCTCTCTTTATATCATAGACTTGAATTGAATAAGTTGACACCTACTGAAATATCTTTGCAAATGGCCGATAAATCAACTGTTATACCTGTCGGTATTTGTGACGATGTGCCTGTTGTGGTTGCAAATGTCACTATCTTAATGGACTTTGTTATTCTTGATACTCCCGAGGACGATAGTATGTCGATTATCCTTGATAGACCCTTTTTGAATATTGCAGGGGCTGTTACTGATTGCAACAAAGGCAATGTCACTTTTCATGTTAATGGTAATGAACATACGTACACTTTCTGAGGAAACAACCTCAAGTTCATAGCATCAATTCTATTGGGAAGATTCCAACTATCATTATTGGAGGTTTTGAATTTCCTCTTCCTACTGTCAAGAAAAAGTATGATATTCTTATTGTTGGGGATGTTCATATCCCCGTTGAGGTAACCTAGTGTTATTCGAAATTTCTCCGGCTCCGTGTTATTCAGAATGAGTTTGTTAACAGGACTTGATCAACCTTGTTAGTGGATTCATTTTGATGATCATGAGATGGATGAAACTAGAAGGCACAACCTTCTATACGCCCTTTTTTTACTTTCTATTATTTAGAATAATTAAAGCAAAAATAGTATTATCTGTCTGTTTTCTGAATTATCCGTGCAATAAAAAATATCCCAAAAATAAAAGTGCTCCAAATGCCCTGCAAATTTAGTATGAGTTTTTATGGAATATTTGAGGATTTTAGGCACTGAAACACTATAGGGGGGCAAGCACCTGGCCACGAGGGTGGAGGGCACGCCCACACCCCCTGGGCGCGCCCCCCTATCTCGTGGGCCCATGGTGGCTCCCCTCCACTTATTCCTGCACCCACACACTCCATCTTTTTCCCAAAAAAATCCCCATCCAGCTCAAGCACGAGTTCTAACTCATTTTGCTGCGATTTTCGATCTCCTTGCTCAAAGCTCCATTCACAAAACTGGAAGATTGTTGCTTGGTATGTGACTCCTCCATTGGTCCAATTAGTTTTTGTTTTAGTGCTTTATTCATTGCAAATTTTTGCTGCATAGGTGACCCTGTTCTTGAGCTTGCATGTCAAATTTATGAGGTCCCAAGTAATTCCAATGCATGATATAGGCTCTAGGCACTTGTAGGAGTAGTTGCTACCAATCTTGTTTAGTTTTATTCACTTTTATTTTGAAGTCACTAAAAATTTCAGAAATTTTCAGAAAATTATAAGGAGATTTTTGAGGGGCTCTTCTAGCCAAGGCTCCAAGGATAAACAAGCTAAAGAGAAGGAGAAGGCCAAATATAATCTTCCTTGCATAGCGGAAGTACGGCCGTGTGAATGGCCTTGTGATAATTTCTTGAGCGAAGCTGGGATTTATGAAGACTTTTACTCTTTGATTGAAAATGCGGGCCTCATCGACTTCCCCCACGACCGGATCGATCAGTATGTCTTACTCACCAATACTTTCGTGTAAAAATTTTATTACTATCCTAAGAATTCACCTCCTTCAGTATCATTTCATTTATATGACGAGTTCAAGGAAATGTCATTACTTAATTTTTGCGCGGTATGTAGAATACCCTTTGAGGGCAGTTTAGATGAGCCACATCATAAAGATGTGGAGGGTTTTGTCAACACTATTACTGTAGGGGATCCGAAGAAGGGTTCCGATGCGAGAATCACTAGCATACACTTTCCTGTTTTACACTACTTTGCCATATTTGCTAGTCGATGCTTAATCGGTCGTGGAAATAGTGGAAACTTCAGTGTCCCTGATATTATTATTCTGTTCCATGCCTTGTTTGGTGACAATAGTTTTAGTATGGGTGCCATTATTGCTAAACGTCTAAGCCTGAACCGTACAAAGGGCTCCATCTTTGGAGGTATCTATGCTGCACGCCTTGCTAAACATTTTGAGATACCTATTAGGCACTATGAGAAAGAGGAGACAATATTGCCTCCTTACCTTTTAGATTACAAGAGCATGGTAGCACATGAGTTTATTGTTCACAATGATGATAAGATGCTCCTATAACACAATGAGATTATTACCTTGCCTGCAACTCTGTTGTTTGATTTGACTGCAGTTAATTATCATGTCTCACCGGAAGTAGTGTACGCTCATTGAGGCCAGGCATCCGCTCCAGAGCCTGAGCCGGAACCTCCACTGGACCCTTATCGTCCATCACCTTATCAGTGGGATCCAGAGGAGATCTCTAGCCAGCGGCACCCTGATGACACTCCTCAGTACACCGGGGAGAGTAGTCGCTGTCCTTGGCAATAGACCCACTTAGGCCAAAAGCCTAAGCTTGGGGGAGTACGTATTTCTCACCGACTTTACATTCATGTTCACACACTATTCTAGTCGTCCGTGCTCATACTCTTTCATTGTATTATACATGCTAGTTTAATTTATTTTTCTAGCTTTCTTCTCGTGTGTTTGATAAACCTTAAGAAAAACCAAAAAAATAGTTAGTTTAATTTCCATGCTTGTAGTAGTAATTAAAATGAAAACCCAAAAAGATTTCTCGTTCTTCTTTTACTTGTTGGGAGCTTTCCCGTGTAAATAGTTTTATTTTCTTTTCTTTCCTTTGGGGGTCGAGAGTAGAAGACCATATTGAAAAAATTTAGTGGCTCTCATTTGCATGATTGTTTATTTAACTTAGAGCCCATATTACTTTGTCTTCTCTCTTGAACTGAATGCTTGCAGATTCCAGCTTAGTCTAATGCATGTGCACTATTATTATTATACACATTGTTCGGTCGTGCAAGTGAAAGGCAATAATGACGATATATGATGGACTGATTGAGATTAGATAAGTTGGTATGAACTCGACCTCTTTTGTTTTTGTAAATATGATGAGTTCATCGTTCCTGATTCAGCCTATTATGAAGTAAACATATTTGCAATGACATTTAGAGATTATAGTTGCTTGTGACATGCTTAATTAGCTATGAGTTATAATGGTTTACCTTGCATGCCAACATGCTATTAAAATGATTATGATGTGGTATGATGGGATGGTATCCTCCTTTGAATGAATTGAGTGACTCGACTTGGCACATGTTCACGCATGTAGTTGAAACAAATCAACATAGCCTTCACGATATTTATGTTCAAGGTGGATTATATCCTACTCATGCTTGTACTCGGTGTAAATTAATTTTAATGCATGGTCATGACTGTTGTCGCTCTCTCAGTTGGTCGCTTCCCAGTCTTTTGCTAGCCTTCACCTGTACTAAGAAGGAATACTGCTTGTGCATCCCAACTCCATGAACCCCAAAGTTATTCCATATGAGTCCACCATACCTTCCTATATGCTGTATCTACCCGCCGTTCCAAGTAAATTTGTACGTGCCAAACTCCAAACCTTCAAATGAAAATCTATTTTGTATGCTCGAGTAGCTCATGTTTCAACTAGGGCTCTCTGTATCTTCCATGCTAGGTGGGTTATTCTCAAGAGGAGTGGACTCCGCTCCTCATTCACGAGAAAATGGCTGGTATCCGGGATGCCCAGTCCCATGATCAAAAAGATCAAAGCAAATCAAAATAATTAAACAAAACTCCCCCAGGGCTGTTGTTAGTTGGAGGCACTCGTTGTTTCGAGCAAGCCATGGATTGATGCTTGTTGGTAGTGGGGGAGTATAAACTTTTACCATTCTGTTTGGGAACCGCCTATAATGTGTAGCATGGAAGATATCGCCATCTCATAGTTGTTGCGTTGATAGTGAAAGTATGCCGCTCAAAATGTTATTCTTCTCTATTTTAAAATCGAGCTCTGGCACCTCTACAAATCCCTGCTTCCCTCTGCGAAGGGCCTGTCTATTTACTTTTATGTTGAGTCATCACCTTCTTATTAAAAAGCACCCGCTGGAGAGCATGTTGTCATTTGCATTCATTACTATTAGTTTATATTGGGTATGACTTGACTGGATCTCTTTTACCATGAATTACAATGTTTAGTCAGTCCTTGATCTTTAAAGGTGCTCTGCATTTATGTTTTGCAGTCTCAGAAAGGGCTAGCGAGATACCATCTTGTTATATCATATTGTGATTGTTTTGAGAAAGTGTTGTCATCCGAGTTTATTATTATTGCTCGTTAGCTGATTATGCCATTGATATGAGTAAATGTGAGACCTAAGTGTTATTGTGAGTATGGTTAGTTCATAATCTTTGCTGAAAACTTGAATGTTGGCTTTACATATTTATAACAACAAGAGCAAATAGAGTTTGTAAAAGTTTTTCTTTATCACTTTCAGTTTATCAACTGAATTCCTTGAGGACAAGCAAAGGTTTAAGCTTGGGCGGGTTGATACGTCTCCAACATATCTACTTTTCCAAACATTTTTGCCCTTATTTTTGACTCTAACTTGCATGATTTGAATGAAACTAACCCGAACTGACGCTATTTTCAGCAGAACTGACATGGTGTTGTTTCTTGTGCAGAAAACAAAAGTTCTCGGAATGACCTAAAAATCCACGGAGATAACTTTTGGAAAATATAAAAAATACTGGCGAAAGAATCAAGGCCAGGGGGCCCACACCCTGTCCACGAGGGTGGGGGCGTGCCCTCCCCCCTGGGCGCGCCCCCCTGTCTCGTCGGCCCCCTGATGCTCCACCGACCTCAACTCCAACTCTATATATTCCGTTTCATGGAGAAAAAAATCAGAGAGAAAGTTTTATCGCGTTTTACATTACGGAGCCGCCATCAAGCCCTAATCTCTCTCGGGAGGGCTGATCTGGAGTCCGTTCGGGCCTCCGGAGAGGGGGATTCGTCGCTGTCGTCATCATGAACCATCCTCCATCACCAATTTCATGATGCTCACCGCCGTGCATGAGTAATTCCATCATAGGCTTGCTGGACAATGATGGATTGGATGCGATTTACCATGTAATCAAGTTAGTTTTGTTAGGGTTTGATCCCTAGTATCCACTATGTTCTGAGATTGATGTTGCTATGACTTTGCTATGCTTAATGCTTGTCACTAGGGCTCGAGTGCCATGATTTCAGATCTGAACCTATTATGTTTTCATGAATATATGTGAGTTCTTGATCCTATCTTGCAAGTCTATAGTCACCTATTATGTGTTATGATCCGACAACCCCGAAGTGATAATAATCGGGATACTTCTCGGTGATGACCGTAGTTTGAGGAGTTCATGTATTCACTATGTGCTAATGCTTTGTTTCGGTTCTCTATTAAAGGGAGGCCTTAATATCCCTTAGTTTCCACTAGGACCCCGCTGCCATGGGAGGGTAGGACAAAAGATGTCATGCAAGTTCTTTTGCATAAGCACGTATGACTATATTCGGAATACATGCCTACATTACATTGATGAACTAGAGCTAGTTCTGTGTCACCCTATATTATAGCTATTACATGAGGAATCGCATCCGACATAATTATCCATCACTGATCCAATGCCTACGAGATTTTCACATATTGTGCTTTGCTTATTTACTTTTCCGTTGCTATTGTTAAAACTACTGCAAAACTGCTATCTTTACTTTTGCCACTGTTACCATTGCTATCATACTACTTTGCTACAAAATACTTTGCTACAGATACTAAGTTGTCCAGGTGTGGTTGAATTGACAACTCAACTGCTAATACTTGAGAATATTCTTTGGCTCCCCTAGTGTCGAATCAATAAATTTGGGTTGAATACTCTACCCTCGAAAGCTGTTGTGATCCCCTACACTTGTGGGTTATCAGACGCCTTGGGCTTTGCATTGTCAAGCTCGCGCTGGTGGTGCGCGAGGTTGATGGCCACCTTCAGCTTATGCCGCTCCTCGATCAGCCGCATGGACTCGGCTTCAAGGCGCGTATCAACATCCGCAAGATCTCCACCCAGCTGACCCATCGCATCCATCGCCTTCTGGAAGGACTCGAGGCGGATGATGCTTCGTTCGTGCGCGAGCTTGAGCATGCTACTGATATCATCTCCCGTCATGGGCGTCGTCAGCGGGGTACAAAGCGGTTCTCCCCTCTCGGCAGGGGGCTGGGGGCTGGCGCCCCCATGGTCGTTGGCCATGCCCCACAAGGGACCTGGACTAGCGCACGCTCGCCACTTGAAGAGGCGCCCAGGGTTGAGGCCAACCATTCGCCGTCCACGACCATATGAGGAGCCTTGGGCAGGCTGGCCGCGCTCCAGGCGGGGTCGCGAAGGAAAGGGTGCAAGGGCACGGGCTCAAGGCACCTGGCAGGCAGGCTTGCTTCTCCAGCTGGCCCCATGCCAGGGGCGGCGTGCATGCTTGGGACGCTCAAAGCTAGCGAAGAAGGCGAGGTCGGAGGAGGCTACTTCTCAGAAGACTCCGCAGGCCTGACAGGAGGGATCCTGGAGAGCCACAGTTAGGAAGGGAAGCAGCAGTTGAGGAATTACAAGGATAAGGTACTTACTCGTCTATGGCGAAGTACTTTCTATGCTTCAACGGTCAGAAGGTGCGACCACTGCAGCTCGAAGACTCCTTCCTCTTGTGGAGCACGGCGAAGTCCATGCGGAACGAGCCCAGGCGCTCGACGTGGGGGCTAGCATAGGGCGTGGCCAGAGAAGCACCCAGGCAGCCGACCTCAGGAGCTCCGGCCTCAGGAGTCGCAGGCTGCATCTCCCCCTCGATGACCGTCCCAGGGCGAGCCTCACGGGTTCTGGAGGATGACGCCTCGGGAGCCCCAGGCGGCGTCGGTGCCTCGGCACCCGAGCCCCCAGCCTCAAGCGATGCTTTCCCCCCTACGACCGCTCTCGGGGCAAGCTTGGTGTTGGCAGTGAGGAGGGGAGCCACGACAACATGATTCTCGTGAGGACCCACAAGGCCAACCGGGCGCAGCCCCCACTCGTCAAAGGAAGACATCTGTCCCGCGAACTCGACCCTGTTCGAGCAGAGATACAAGAGGCTCCCCTCTTGCGGCATATCGCCTGGCGAGGGTCACCAGTTAAGAACTCAAGCACCGTCCTCATCGCTTCAGGCGAAAGTTCCGACTCCTGAAGCCTCATGCAATCCTGGTCACCGGTCAGGGCCCACATCGGCCGAGAATGGCGCTGGACAGGAGCAATGCGACACCGGAGGAACTCCTTCACCACCCGGGGCGCGGTCACGCCGAGATCTCTCAATTCAGTCAGAACCAAATGAAGGAAAGGCGAGGGCTCACAAGCCTCTCATGGCCCCAGCCAGGGTTCAAGACAGCAGGTAACAACAGAGGCGAGAGCAGGGGGCTGAGCACACCGAAATCCACATACACCCACCGCGTCCGAAACCCGCTCGTGGACGTGGGAGGTCAAAATCAATCCCCGAGGCGGCCGTCTCTGCCACGGCCTGGAAGCTCACTCACCCCGAGCACTTCGAGGGGTCGGTCAGGTGCAGCGAGAAGAAGTGGCGCAAGAGGGCAACAGAAGGAGCAATGCCCACCATGGCTTCGCAACAAAGGCAAAGACGGATAGAAGGGCAATGGATTGGGGGTCAAGATGCATCATGTGGATCTGATAATGGGAAAGCACTGCATTGAAGAAGGCAGAGAAAGGGGGGACCAGGCCAGCCCACAGGGCGTCGACGAAGAATCGAACCTCAGTGATTGTCCTGTCAATGAAGGCGCGGGATGCAGGCCAAGCCACCTTATTTCCACACTCGTTGAAGCTGGTAGCGAGCGTGGGGCAGACCTTGCCCATGGCCTCCAGGTTGAGCACCAGCGATCGGCCAATGGCGGGCTCGATTGTCAGGGACGGATTGGCTGAGGACAGAGGCTTATTCCCCTTCTCTGCGCTGGTCGGTGCCATGGCAATGGGGGGTGCGGAGCTCAAGTCAGATTGGGGGCAGAAGCAGGAGTTCGAGGGAGAAGGCGGAATAGGAAGCACGCTGCCTGCAAGGAGGAAATAATTGTGTAGGGCACTGTGGCCGCCTAGCCAGGTGGATATTGGGGCAGCATGGGGAAGCGGAGACGCCCACGTCCAATCAGTTGCCACACATCGACCAAGGCCGTAGGCTGTTGAGGTTCGCGGCGCTCCGCCTTGCCCTTTGGCTTTGTTGCTAAGCCAAGTCCAAGCGCGCCTTGGGCCCGGGGGCTACTGTCGGTGTTCTGGGAACGGGGGTCCCCAGACTTGCCTGCCTGCGGCCCGCGGCGTAGCTCAACCAATGGCCCAGCACGGCCCGTCTTCATCAACCAACACTCAAGACCCTCGCGAGAGGCCAAGCCTCGCGGGGCGGACGACACAAGGCCTCCTTAGGAGTGGCCTCACTAGGCAGGCTCGCGAGGAGGCGGAGAGATCAAGGCAAGGGGTACCTCGCGAGGTCCTCATGACGCAAGCCATGACGACCAAGGCCAGGCGGGCGCCAGCCCATGCAGTGTCCTTGTTTCCTATTTGGTGCTAAGGAGGCAAGCGCAGGCGCGGAGTACCGAGGCATCAGGCAAAGGTTTCCATATCAGTGCAACAAGACCAAGGCCAGCAGGATGGCAGAATGGAAGTCACCATGGAGCCCAAGACGGCGTCACCATCAGCCCCTTTGGCAGGCGAAGACCACCTTTAGTCAGGATAGCTTGTACTAGTTGTCCCCTTTCAAATTGGCCGTTGTTGGATCCCTTCCCGCTCAATATTTTGGAAGAGGACCAGGGCCTCTATAAATAGGGCTAGCCACCACAGTAGAAGGGGATCCGAACCCAGTTCATCTACACACCACCAAGAACAAGAACACCTCTCCTCGCGAGGTTGTTCTTCCCTTGTACTGTTCATCATCAGCCCAAGAGGCAATCCACCACACCACACAAAGGAGTAGGGTATTACACCACAACGGTGGCTCGAACCTGTATAAATCTTGTGTCTCTTGTGTTGTTCATCGAGCTAGCTTAGAGATTGCGGCGAGGCTGAGGGCGTGTTTCGGTAGGGAGAAATCTTTGTGCGCACCCCAGTATTTGAACCTTAAGGGTTTTTCCCAAACCCGATATCCGAAAGCGGTTAATGGCATTGAGGATTCCCTCGTTCGTGCAATTGTTGCAGAATAATGAGATCGCGTTTTCATCGTGGCAGTCTTTGATCTTGTCTTTGACAAGGAGGAATCTGGCCCAAAAGTGATGGACCGTTTCTTGAGACTGCTGTCATATGTGCATAAGATCGCGTGTATCTGGGTGGGTGGGTGGATTTAAGTCCGAACCCTGACCCAATTTGGGATCCAGAGTTTGAGAAACTTCCGAGCTTAACAGTTCGGGCTCCAGGATATCAACCAATATTTCAGGTCCACCGTCTGACTCTAGGTTCGGAGTACGAGGCACGTCTTTCCGTGGATGGGTATCCGGTTCTTTGAGCTTGGAAATCGGAACATAGTTTGTCCTTAGTATAGAGGAAGAGTTGTTGTATTGCTCCTCCACTACCGCTATCTGGTGGGTGATCGGCAGAGATTTGATCTCTCTCTGATCGGGTTTAAGCCTAATCCGATCGTAGTCTATAGCGACCCCCAGGGCGGCGATGCGATCTAGGAGTTCATTTAAAGATGAGATCTCCATCGGATCCATCCGTTTGGAGTATTCGGAGTTGACACAGAGGCGATTTTCGATGACCCGAGAAGTCATCGTCGGCCCAACGGCCGAACGGCCGGTCATGGTGAAGCCGCCCAACGGCCGAACGGGCGGTCATCGTTTGGCCTGAGGCCAGGGCTCCTCCGGAGGTGATATTGTCCTTGATAACAAGGCGAGCCATCAATCCTATCTTCGATGTCATAGCGAAACTCTCAATGAAAGCACCAATGTCGGTGTCAAAACCGGTGGATCTCGGGTAGGGGGTCGTGAACTGCGCGTCTAAGGCTGATGGTAAGAGGAGGCGGGGGACACGATGTTTACCCAGGTTCGGGCCCTCTCTATGGAGGCAATACCCTACCTCTTGCTTGATTGATCTTGATGAATATGAGTATTACAAGAGTTGATCTACCACGTGATCGTAATGGCTAAAACCCTAAGAGTCTAGCCTACAGAATTATGATTGTGATTGTCTCTACGGACTAAACCCTCCGGTTTATATAGATTCCGGAGGGGACTAGGGTTGTACAAAGTTGGTACAGAGAAAAGGAATCTTCGTATCTAGATGCCAAGCTTTCCTTCCACGCCAAGGAGAGTCCCATTCGGACACGGGTGAGAGTCTTCGGTCTTGTATCTTCACAGCTTACCAGTCCGGCCCACATCAATAGTCCAGACGCCCGAGGACCCCTTAATCCAGGACTCCCTCAATCTCCCCATTCGGGTGTTTTTGCTATGTTACCATGCCTTTTGTTCTGAAGAATGCTGGAGCCACGTTCATGTGCATGATACAGAAGTGCCTGCTCACTCAAATCAGTCGGAACATGGAAGCATACATGGATGATATCATGGTCAAGTCACGCAAGAGTTCTGACCTGCTGACTGGCCTCGTTGAAACCTTTGCCAACCTAAAAAGATATGACATCAAGCTTAATCCATCCAAGTGCACATTCGGTTAAAAAGATATGACATCCAGGTGGGAAGTTCCTCGGTTTTCTTGTTTCCGAACGAGGAATCAATGCAAACCCAGAAAAGATTGGAGCAATCGTACGAATGAAATGCCCTGTGCATGTGCATGATGTTCAGAAGCTTACGGGTTGTTTGGCTACACTAAGTCGATTCATTTCTTGCCTCGGTGAAAAGGCATTACCTCTTTACCGACTGATGAAAAAGTCTAATACATTTGAGTGGACTCCTGAAGCTGAAGCAGCGTTTGTAGAGCTCAAAGCCCGGCTTTCCACCCAGCCGGTGCTTGCGGCTCCAGTCAGCAAAGAGCCTCTATTGTTATATACTATAGCCACTGGACAGGTTTTCAGCACAATGCTCACAATCGAGCGGTAGGAAGAAGGCAAACCCTATAAAGTTCAACGCCTCGTGTATTACATTTCTGAAGTTTTGACTCCGTCCAAGCAAAGGTACCCGCATTACCAGAAGCTTGTCTATGGAATCTATCTGACCATGAAGAAAGTTGCACATTACTTTGCAGATCACTCGGTTTCAGTCGTCAGTGATGCTCCATTGTCAGATATTTTGAATAATCGAGATGCGACTCGTCGAGTGGCCAAGTGGGCGATTGAACTCCTTCCTCTTGATATCAAGTTCGAAGCAAAGAAGGCAATTAAGTCTCAGGCAATTGCAGATTTTGTGGCCGAGTGGATTGAGCAGCAGTAACCGACTCCAGTTCACTCGGAGCATTGACCATGTTCTTTGACGGTTCTAAGATGTTGAATGGCTCCGGAGCTGGAGTGGTTCTGGTGTCCCCACGAGGCGATAAACTTAGTTACGTTCTCCAAATTCACTTTGATTCCTCTAATAATGAAGCTGAATATGAAGCGTTGTTATATGGTTTGTGTATGGCCATCTCACTCGGCGTCCATCGCCTGATGGTTTACGGCAACTCAGATTTGGTAGTAAATCAAGTGATGAAGGAATGGGATATCAGGAACCCTGCCATGACAGGACACTGCAGTGTAGTGAGAAAGTTAGGAAATAAGTTTAAAGGGTTGGAGCTCCACCACATACCCCGACTCAAGAATCAGGCTGCTGATGATTTGGCGAAAATAGGTTCCACTCGGAAGCCTATTCCCAGTAATGTGTTCTTGGAACATCTCCACACCCAATCAGTTGAAGAAGATCCCTTTACAGAGGAGCCCCCACAACCGATAAGTTCCACCAACCCGACTGAAGTTGAAGTCCCAGCAGTAGTCGACCTAATTATAGAGGTTTTGGTAATCATCCCCGACTGGACAGTGCCATATATTGCATATCTGCTCAGGAGAGAGCTCCCAGAAGATGAGGATGAGGCTCGTCAGTTCATGCACAGATCCAAAGCCTTCACAGTCATAGGCAATCAGCTTTTCAGAGAAAGTGTAACTAGTGTTGCCCAACGGTGCATCACGCCAGAAGAGGGTCGACTGATCCTAAATGAGATTCACTCGGGGACATGTGGTCACCATGCGTCCTCACGGACCATTGTGGCCAAAGCATACATGGCAGGATTCTACTGGTTGCGGGCAAACGAAATGGCTAAAGAGATAGTTGAGAAGTGCGAAGGTTGCCAGTTTTACTCGAACATGTCCCACAAACCCGCATTGGCTTTAAAGACTATTCCACTCATCTGGCCATTTGCTGTTTGGGGACTCGACATGGTTGGGCCCCTGAGAACTGGCAGAAGCGGCTTCACCCATCTACTCGTGGCAGTCGACAAGTTCACTAAGTGGATTGAAGCCAAACCCATCAAGAACCTCGATTCAAGCACAACCATCACTTTCATTAGAGAGTTAATACTCAGATATGGAGTTCCGCACAGCATCATCACAGATAATGGTTCAAACTTTAATTCCGATGAATTCAGAGCTTTCTATGCTTCCCAAGGCACTCGGGTCAACTACGCATCCGTTGCACACCCACAGTCGAATGGGCAAGCCGAAAGAGCAAATGGTTTGATCTTACAAGGGCTAAAACCTGATTGATGCACGACCTCAAGCATGCAGTAGGCGCTTGGGTGACCGAGTTGACTTTCGTTCTATGGGGTTAGAGGACAACTCCCAACCCGTCGACTGGTTGAACTCCTTTCTTCATGGTATACGGAGTTGAAGCAGTGCTTCCGAGTGACTTGCTCCACAATGCGCCCCAAGTGGAACTCTTCTCAGAAGCTGAAGATGAACAAGCATGTCAAGATGTTGTTCATCTTCTGGAAGAGGAGATGGAGATGGCTTTGATCTGGTCGACCATCTATCAGCAAGATCTTTGTTGATTCCATGCGTAAAATGTTAGGGGTTGTGCGTTTTAGGAAGGAGACCTTGTGCTCCGAGTGGATCAGCAGCGGCCGCACAATCTCTCCCCTGCCTGGGAAGGCCCCTTCATCGTCACTAAGGTGCTTCACAATGGAGCTTATCACCTCTACACCGTTGCCAAGAAGAAGGATGAGTCGTGCTCCTGGAACGCGGATTTGATCCACCGCTTTTATACTTGACAACACTCGGATCGTCGAGAAGTAATAAGAAGTACTTTTCAAATTGTTTATCAAAGACAAGATTTCTGCACTCGCAAATTGATTGTTTTCGCATATACTTGAGTTCAAATCCCCAGTGGGTGGCTTAGCCACGAACCCGATTCGCCTAAGTTCAAAACACATTCCGAATGAAGAGCAATCCTCTCACTCGGAGGCTTAGCCGCGAGCCCGATTTGACTAAGTTAAAAACACCTCGAGTGAAGAGCAATCCTCTCACTCGTGGGCTTAGCTGCAACCCCGTACTTGCCTAAGTTAAAAACACTCCGAGTGAAGAGCAATCCTCTCACTCAGAAGCTTAGTCGTGAACCCGATTTGCCTAAGTTAAAAACATTCCAAGTGAAGAGCAATCCTCTCACTAGGGGGCTTAGCTGCGACCCCGTACTCGCCTAAGTTAAAAACACTCCGAGTGAAGAGCAATCCTCTCACTCGGAAGCTTAGTCGCGTACCCGATTCGCCTAAGTTAAAAACATTCTGAGAG
>NC_041393.1:240292328-240365210 GCF_002162155.2 Triticum dicoccoides
CCGAGTGAAGAGCAATCCTCTCACTCGGGGGCTTAGCTGCGACCCCATACTCGCCTAAGTTAAAAACATTCCGAGTGAAGAGCAATCCTCTCACTCGGGGGCTTAGTTGCGACCCCGTACTCGCCAAATTTAAGAACACTCCGAGTGAAGGGAAATCCTCTCACTCAGGGGCTTAGCTGCGACCCCGTACTCGCCTAAGTTAAAAACATTCCGAGTGAAGAGCAATCCTCTCACTCGGGGGCTTAGCTGCGACCCCGTACTCGCCTAAGTTAAAAACACTCCAAGGTGCGCTCTGAGTTGCGCCACAAGTACAATGTCCGGATGCACTCTAAGATGCACCACAAGTACAATGTCTAGAAGCACTCTGAGTTGCCCCACAAGTACAATGTCGACTCCAAGTGTAGAGCGACCCTCTTAGTCGGAGAAACAGTTGCGATCCTAGATTCACCCAAACCAAGAAAATCCAAATAACAGTGGAAACGAGGCAACTACATTCAAATAAAACAACCAAGTTCGGATAAATCTAGCAAGGTTCAACGTCGCAAGCAGAAATACTCGAGCATCAGGCTCAAAGGAGTTTTAATGATTACAAAATCACTCGGCATTCCAAGGCGAATAAAGTCATCAAGTTTTTCATTCGTCAGGAGGAGGATTGGATGGCTCGACAAACGAATCCAAGTCAATACCATCTGAAATGCGAGTGGCCATGTTGATGAAGGTCTCCATGAAGGATTGGAATTGATGCTTCTTGGTGTTGGCTACTTGCAGAGCCTTCAACTTCTCTTCCTTGACATCCCTGCAATTTACGTGGACGAGTGATAAAGCGACATCAGCACCACAGTGTGCGGCTGACTTTTTCCACACCTGCACTCGGTCAGGGATGTTGTTAAATCGAGTCATCAGTGACTCGAGGTCATTCTGAAGCACAACCTCCGGCCAGAGCTCCTTGTCGACCCGGGATATTGCAACTCTCAGTCGAGCGACATAGTCCAAGACGCTAGCAAGTCGAGCTTCCAGTCGCAGCACGTTCATGGCAGCTCCATCTTTGATAGGGGAGTTGATGGGATCCACTCCAGTCTCGATCCGCCATGTTTCCTCCTCAGAGTTCTGACAGAATTCTGCAAACACAGAAAGATGGTGAATCGACAACAACATGGCGGGAAAGTTTTTGCAATCAGTCAGAGAAAAGAGAATACCTTCAAGCATAAGGAACATCTTCTTGGCGAGATCACCCAGATAAGCTTCCAACTCGTCCCTCTTCTGGGTCAGAGCCGCCTTTTCCTCCGTCAGTTGTGTGGCTTTTTTCTTCGACTCGTCAACTTCAGCTTGGCATTCTCATCCTCCAACTTCCTGACCGAAGCCAACTTCAGGTCGGCAAGTTCAATCTTCTCACGAGCCATCCTCAGTGCTACAGCAAGATCAAGATCCTTCTGCTATAGGGCCTACTTCATTTTGTCTAAAGAAATAACATTCCTCAGACGAGCTTGGAGTTGATGATTTTCATTACGCACATCTGTTCGAGTGGAATCACTCGGTTCAAAAGATAGAAAGGGAAAAAGACAAGGCATACAGTCAATGAGTCGTTACCTCCCATAATTGCTACTTCATCTTGAGCCTTCTTCAAGTTCACCTTGGCCAGATCCAGATCGAGCTTGAGTTGGATTTTCTCCTGTTCCAAGGCAACATGCTGAGTCCGAAGCTCATAGGATTTCTGCAAATAACAGCAAGACAAGTCAGTCGACGGTTACTTCCGAATGGAAAAGTGCAAAAATGAATTACATAGTAAAAGAGTTCTAAGACTGATGTCGAATCAAACATCCAACAACAGTCTCGGGGACTACACCCAGTGGGTGCACTTAGCGTGCCCCCAGTGGTTACATTTCCCACTTAGCATGGCCAGCCCAGCTCGAGTGGAAGGAGTACAAAAAAAACTACAATGACATCTTTGGGTCTCACACCATCGCCGACTGCCCGCAGTCGACCGTGGTCTCGGGGACTACACCCCCAGTGGGTGCACTTAGCGTGCCCCCACTAGTTACATTTCCCACCCGACACGACCTGTCTAGGTCGAGTGGAAGTGCTATAAGCAAACATTTCAAAAAGATCGCGCTGAATCAAACATTCGACGGTGGCCTCGGGGACTACACCCAATGGGTGCACTTAGCGTGCCCCCACTGGACCAAGGTTTTCACTCGACACGACCTAGCCGACTCAAGTGAAAGAGCTAAAGAATGTAAAGAAAACACCCAATGGGTGAACAGATGCAAGTTGCAAAATTCAAGATAGATGTATGAACATCTTACGAATAATAAAGCAGTAGTTTGTAGAGAGCATGTCTGAGCAGAACAAAGGCCAGGACAGAGAAACCAATCGGAAATTAACTTACAATTCCACTTACTTGGACATTAGCTTGAAGAGCGGAGCTGGCGTCATATGCGGCCTTGCTAGTATCATACAACACCTTCAGTCGGTCCATCATTAGACCTGCCTGAATCATGGCCTCCTTGGCAGCTCCTACTTGGTCCTCTGGGGCAGGATACACAGCAAACATGCGAGATGATGGAGCAGGCGACAGGGCTAGTGGAGTAGAAGCCTGAACTTGCACAATGGGTTCTGAAGCTTGAACAGTCGATGCCGGAGGCTGCTCAGTTGACGGAGGATTAGCAAAGGAGACTGAGGCCCATACTGGATCGTTGAGTGGCTGGGCCACAGGCTCAGACAATGAGCGAGGCGTTCTAGATCCAGGCACCCTCCTGCTCAAAGTTCGACCTCTCCTCCCAGTGTTCTTTGAAGGCACATCCTCATCATCATCATCAGGGAGTTGAATAATATTCGTTGGTGCTGCAAACACTCGACAGTGAAATTTAAGTCGACCCAAAAGTTCATTGTTCACTAACACAGCACAGGCACAGTCATGAAACCATACCTGCCCGAGAGGTGGCTGCATCTGCAGTTTCCGCATCGCCACGCTCCTCGTCAATGTCCATGGATGTCGCAACATAGTAGCAGCACTGAAAGTTCCAGATTTCACTCAGTTAAACAAGCAAATGTGTTCACGGTAACACAGAAGAACACAAGAAAGAAATGCTTACGTTGAAGTCATGGGAACAGCCACCTTGATCTTTGGCAAGGCCTTCCGAGGCTTGGGCGGGGCAACTTTGGCTTGATTTGCAGGCTTTTCGGTCGCCTCGAGAGTTGACGTTCAAGTGCGCTTTGGAGCTTGGACACTCGACGTAGCAGCCTTGCCACGTCCCCCTGCAGGGTCTTGCAACTGTTTGGATCGACGCTCGGAGCAGGGCAGTGAGTCGACTTCCTTGCTACTACTGCTCGATTCCTCGCTCTCCTCTTCATTATCTTCAGCGTACTAGTTGTCGTTGCCCTCACTATCACTGTCAATCCCTTCCTGGTACTGCTCTTTGTTGGGCATCGAGTGCACTGCGAGACACAAATTATGGATATGAGTCGGATTCAAGAACAACTGCAAAACAAAGGGAAAAACACTCGGATATTTGAGGCTGACCTCTCTTGGAACATTCTTGGCGTCGAATGGCAGAATCCTCCTAGACCCCCTGGGGTTGTCCTTGTTGCCAGTAATGCTCTGGAGCCACTGGGCCACCTTCTCCTTGTCAACCTCCTCCGGGTGGGTCCGAGCGGTGTCCTCTAGGCCCGAGTACATCCACATGGGTTGGTCACGGGCTTGCACGGGCTGGATCCATCGACTGAGGTACACCTCCAACAGAGCCATCCCCGTCACTCCACCTTTGACTAATTCAACAACGGCCGCAACCAGCATCTGCACTTCCTCCCTCTCCTCCGAAGCTACAACTAGTGAGTGAGGGGTGCAGAGTCCCTCCATAGTGAAAGGAGGGAGGCCAGTCGACCGACCAGGAGTCGGAACATCCATGCAGTAAAACCAGGTCGACTGCTACCCTCTAACTGACTCGAGAAAAGTCACAGGAGGGAAGCAGCTCCTACCCCTCATTTGGATCCCTAACCCCCCACACATCTGGATCACATGCATTTTCTGGTCGTCTAGGTTAGCTTTCTTCACCGTCTGAGAATGACAAGTGAATATATACTTGAAGAGACCCCAGTGCGGCTGGCATCCCAAGAAGTTTTCACGCATGGAAATGAATGTAGCATGGTACAAGATTGTGTTGGGAGGGAAGTGGTGAATCTGGGCTCCAAAGAAGTTCAGGAATCCTCAAAAATATGGGTGCGGAGGCAAAGAAAAACCGCGCTCCACATGGGTGGTGAGGAGAACACACTCACCATCGCGCGGCTTAGGCTCAAATTCGTCTCCGGCAGCCTCCAGGACCCAGGAGTAATCAAGCCATCGTGGGCGAGATTCTCCAAGTCTTCCTTCACGACCGTGGAACGGATCCAGTCCCCCTGGATCCAACCAGGTGCCAGACCGAACCGCGACGACGAGCCCCTCACCGTCTTCTTGCCCTTCGCCGTCGCCGACACCTTGTACACACGCTCCAGGGTTGCGGTCTTCTCCTTCACCATTGCGGTGGAGCTTGGGAGGGCCGAGCGGTGGTATGGGGAGTAGAGGGAAAGGAGGCAGAGAAGAAGAGAGAAAGAGGATCGAATGGAAGGCACTGTACCTCGCATCAGCCTCGACGCCTTTTATGAGGCTGGTTCCGAGTGACTAACCGGTGGGCCCAAGCAATCAAATCATATCCTGTTGGCTCGATACGTGGCGAAAAAGGCGGCATGAAATCGAGGAGTCCCTATCCGATTCGTTCAGTTTACTACGCCACGCCCCGTCCGGCGTGCTTCTCTAAAATTTCGAATCCCGCGAAATCCGGAAACCGCAGGGCAGTCAATCGCGTCTAAGATTCCACGTCCTAATTCACTCAAAGAGTTATCACATTGATTCACTCTGTGACCTCAAGCTACCAGAATCAATCGAGCCAACTGAAGCAAGATTAAAAGTACCAGTGTGTTTCCCAGACTTCTATGAAATGCCTCCGAAGCATTGAATTGAGTCGGAACCAACTTCAACCCTTCTTCACTCGGACCTCAATCCATTCGGGGGCTAATGACGAGGACATGTACCTAAGGTAGGGTCTTAGGCCTGACCTAGACACCCCACCCAAGGACACTGCCCTATAATCAAAGACATTCAAGGACCAACAGAAAGTACCGACTGGAATCACCTTGAAGTGCAATCCACTTGACACAAGACCTAATTTGTCTGCATAACACCTAATTTGTCTAATATTTGAATCCCCTCTTGAGTAAAAGCAAATCCTTTTGGTGGTGGTGGAACCCCCAATATTCCCTCTATTGTTTCATAGGCAGTATTGGCATCACATTTAATAAAAATTCCCATTTGCGGCAAAATCCAAGAGTTGTCTGTGAGACATAGTTAATCCAATGTAAAAAATACGAAGCAAATTTTTATATCCCCTTTTATAGTGCAAACACGGTAAGATTCCATTAATCTGTACAAAGCATCTTTCAAATTTTCTCCTTGTTTTTGTTTGAAGTATAGAATTTCAAAATCCGGTGACAAAGGAGGGATAGTTACGGTAGTCATAATGATAAGGAAAGCAAGGAAACGAAAAATATTTTTGTATTTTTGGTAAAACTTTTTACAAGTGGGGGAGGTGAAAATGAGAGGCAAATGGCAAATGATGTAAATGCAAGGAGATGAAAATTTATGTGTAGGTAATTGATAGATGTTGATGATGTCTCCCCGGCAACAGTGCCTGAAATTCTTCCTGCTACATGTGAGCTGTGTTGGGATTTACTTGAAGAGGAGAGAATGATGCAGTATAGTAGAGATAAGTATTTCCCTTAGTTATGAAACCAAGGCTATCAATCCAGTAGGAGAACCAAGCAACACTCTGTAAACAGCACTTGCACACAAACAACAAATACTTACAACCCAACGCGTAGAGGGGTTGTCAATCCCTCAACGGTTACGAGCAAGATTAAATTGTATAGTTTTTGATTGATAGATCTGACAAAAATAAAAAATAAAATAAATAAAATAAAATTGCAGAAAGGTATTTTTAGTTTTAATATATGATGAAAGATAGACCCGGGAGCCATAGTTTTCACTAGAGGCTTCTCTTGAGAAAATAGCATACGGTGGATAAAAAACATACTGTTGGGCAACTAATTGAAATGCAAATAATTATGACGATATCCAAGGCAATGATCATACATAGGCATCACGTCCAAGATTAGTAGACTAAAACAATTTTTCATCTACTACTATTACTCCACACATCGACCGCTATCCAGCATTATCCAGCATGCATCTAGTGTATTATGTTCATGGAAAAATGGAGTAATGCTTTAAGAAAGATGACATTATGTCGACAAGATAAACTCACGTATGAATAAACCCCATCTTGTTACCCTTAATAGCAATGATACATACGTGTCATGTCCCTTTTTTCACTGGGATTGAGCATTGCGAGATCGAACCCATTACAAAGCACATCTTCCCATGGCAAGATAGATCAATCTAGTTGGACAAACCAAACCAATAAATCGGAGAAGAAATATGAAGTTATATTAATCATGCATAAAAGAGTTTAGAGAAAACCCAAATAATATTTATCAATAGATCTGATCATAAACTCACAATTCATTGAATGCCAACAAACACACCGCAAAGAGTCATTACATCAAATCGATCTCCAAGAACAACAGGCAGAACATTGTATTGAGAATCAAAAAGAGAGAAGAAGCCATCTAGCTACTAACTATGGACCCATAGGTCCATGGTAAACTAGTCACGCATCATCGGAGGGGCAGCAATGATGCTAAAGAACCCCTCCGTGATTGTTTCCCCCTCCGGTGGAGTACTGAAGAAGGCCTCTAGATGTGATCTCGGAGAATAGAGGCTTGCAGCAGCGGAAAAAGTATTTCGTGCACTCCTTGGTAGGTTTGCTGATTTTAGAGTATTTATAGAGGCGAACTTAGGTCAAAAGGAGGCTTGTGGGGCCCACTAGGTACGAGGGTGCGCCCTGGTGCCTAGTGAGCCACTCCTTCTTCTTCTTGGTGCCTAGTGAGCCACTCCTTCATCTTCTCGTTCCTTCCCGAAGCTTCCAGGGTCTCTTAATGCCAGGAAAAAATCTCCAAAAAGTTTTGTGGCATTTGGACTTCGTTTGGTACTGATATTCTGCAAAGTCAAAAACAAGCAAAAAAACAACAACTGGCACTGGGCACTAAGTTAATAGGTTAGTCTCAAAAAATGATATAAAGTTGCTTGTAAATGTATATAAAACATCCAAGATTGATACCACAATAGCATGGAACAATAAAAAAATTATAGATACGTTGGGGACGTATCACATAACCATCATCATTGGCAGTACAACTACTCCCACCGGTGTCCCCTGATTCCCCATGATATATCCATGTCGTATGGGTCCTGAGCATACCTTTGACATTTATGTGAAATCTGACAACAAGAAAAATTTGGCGAATCCCATTACAGCAATATTTTCCTGGGCACAACATATCTTCGGCCCCGTTGTTATGAGCAAGAGTGAATTCCATAAACTGATTCATGCCAGCCATGTATGGTGCCATCAGCTTTGTTCCATGAGTAATCCATCCATGATCCATTGCATGTAGAACATCAAAAGTAAATAGAATGCACCTAAAATTTGCTACAATGTTTTTCAGTAAAGAGATCTCACCTAAAATCGACCATGTTTCACACTGCCGTAGTCACGCGTGACTTCTCCTTGGTGCGTGGCCTCGTAGTACCGTCAATCACGTTCACCTCGCTGTACTGACCTCTCAACTCTTCGGGGAATGGTATGAGAGGAGGGCTGTCGGTGTCAAAACTGGCGGATCTCGGGTAGGGGGTCCCGAACTGTGCGTCTAGGCGGATGGTAACAGGAGACAAGGGACACGATGTTTTTACCCAGGTTCGGGCCCTCTCGATGGAGGTAAAACCCTACTCCTGCTTGATTAATATTGATGATATGGGTAGTACAAGAGTCGATCTACCACGAGATCAGAGAGGCTAAACCCTAGAAGCTAGCCTATGGTATGATTGTTGTTTGCAAGGTTGTTAGAATCGCGATTCTGTTATACGATTCTACGACTTTACGATCCAAACTAACCCATCTGATTCTACGACTTTACTTCATAGAATCTACGTTTCTACGATCCTGATAATGAAAATTCTACAATTTGCGATCCTACCACCGGAGCTCCGATCCGATTCAAAATCACGATTCTGACAACCTTGGTTGTTCGTCCTACGAACTAAAACTCTCCGGTTTATATAGACACCGAAGAGGGCTAGGGTTACATAGAGTCGGTTACAATGGGAGGAGATCCTCATATCATATCGCCAAGCTTGCCTTCCACGCTAAGGAAAGTCCTATCCGGACACGGGACGAAGTCTTCAATCTTGTATCTTCATAGTCCGGGAGTCCGGCCAAAGGTCATAGTTGGGCCATCCGGACACCCCCTAATCCAGGACTCCCTCAGTAGCCCCTGAACCAGGCTTCAATGACGAAGAGTCCGGCGTGCAAATTGTCTTCGGCATTGCAAGGCGGGTTCCTCCTCCGAATACTTCATAGAAGATGTTGAACACAAGGATAGTGTCCGGCTCTACAAAATAAGTTCCACATACCACCACAGAGAGAATAATATCTGCACAAATCTAATCTGCTGACGCGTTCCGCAACGTGACATCACGCCACGGCCAAGCCTTTATTCGAATCGTTTTACTGCTCCACATCAGCATGTTTAGCGAGGCGGTTTCCTTGGCACATCTTGTCAAAGCAGAGATCGTGTCCCCTTATTCCGGGATTCTCATCAATACGGGCGTGAGTAACCCAACCGCGCCATTAACCGCGGTGCTTGGGAGATAAGCGAGTTTTATTAGGCTGGTGGGGGCTTATAGTTTTGGTTGCCCATATAAGGGGATAAGGATCCACCCTTTCCATTTACGCCTTCTTCCTCCTTTGCTTATCCATCCCTGCGCACTCGAGCTCCAGCGCCCAAGTCCGCACTTCCCACCTCAACCTTCTCCAATCATGTCCGGAGCGGGAGGTAGATGGATGGCCTCCTCCGTCATGGAGGGGCAAATCAAAAAGTTAAGGAAGGTCGGATACTTGTCTGGCGACATCGTGCACCGACTTCCAGATGAGGGGCAACTCATCCCCACCCCAAGGCCCCATGAGAGGGTCGTGTTTCTCCCTCATTTCCTCCGTGGACTGGGCTTTCCTCTTCACCCGTTCGTCCGGGGGATCATGTTTTACTATGGCCTGGACTTCCACGATCTGGCCCCGAACTTCATCCTCAACATCTCGGCATTTATCATCGTGTGCGAGGCCTTCCTCTGCATCCAGCCCCACTTCGGCTTATGGCTGAAGACTTTTAATGTCAAGCCAAAGGTAGTGGGTGGCCGCCAAGCGGGCTGCAGAGGTGCCATGGTGGGCCGGATGGCCAACGTCCTATGGCTCGAGGGCTCCTTTGTGGAGACAATAAAGGGGTGGCAATCGGGGTGGTTTTACATCACCGAGCCGCGCGACCCCAAATGGGCGGCGGCCCCCGAATTCCGATCTGGTTTCCCCACTCGGCTCACCTCCTGGAAAGAGACGGGCCTAACGTGGGGAGATTCGGAAGAGCTGACCGGACTTCAAGCCTGCGTCCAAAAGCTGGTGAACAAGAATCTCAAGCTTGTCAACGTAGTCCAGGTCATGCTCATCCGCCGGATTCTCCCATGCCAACAACGGGCCACCAAATTGTGGGAGTTTGATCTGGCACAGCACCAAACCTTAAGCAAGCTCTTCGACACTATGTACGAAGATGCCTGGAAGGTGCTGTTTAAGGGCGCCGAGGCCCCCACATCCGCTACCAAAGATCGCGAATTCAACTCGCGGCGTCAGGCCAGTGAGGTAAGCTATTCTACCCTTTACGGGACTCTTGTTTTTCATAGTCTGACTCTATGTGGGATCTAAACTCCCTTACCTTTGACAGGACTGGTTGAAGAAGTCCGGGAAGGTTAACTATACGGCTCCCTTACCAGAAGACCCAGCGGACGCCCGATTGACGGGGCTGCTGGTCCCGGCACCTCACGTGGTGCCGGAGAAGAAGGCCAAGAAGAAGGCCATGGGGACTCGAAAGAGCTCCCGGCGCCTGGTGGTGTCGGATTCATCGCCTGACAACCCCGAAGCACCCTCCGCCTCTGAGGACGAGGAGGAGGAAGAAGAAGAAGCCTCTCCCCCTCCATCGGGGGAGGAAAGAAAAGGAAGGCCGCCCCAACTGGGGAGGCCGGAGGGTCCAAGAAGGGGAGGACCCTTCTGCCGGACTACACCTCCGATGCCGAAGACGGCGGGGAGGAATGGCCATCCAGGGTCAAGCCCCTGGCAAAATCGTAAGTATCCGGGTACCAGAATAACTCATGGCGCTCCTCCAATGTATGGTACCTTCTGACGCCGAATTCAATCATGCAGTCTGCCCAAGGCTCAGCTCGGCGATTCGTCGAGCGGCTCCCTAGACTCGTCGGACATGAATAGCGCTTCACTTCCGACGGCCTCCTCCCCGCTTCCTGCGGACGACGCCGAGGTGGAGTCCTAAAAGGGACTAGACCAGGAGGAGGAGGTCCTGGAGGCGCCGCAAGGCGACCTCCCAGATTCCAGGCCCGAAGGGGGTAAAACCCCAGAGGTGTCTAAGTCTGGCCCTGGGCCGAACACTGCTTTGGAACCTTTAGTGGTTCCGGAGTCCGGTAGGCGGTGCCCTCGTAAGAAGGGAAAGCCTACGACACCGGCGACCTCTGTCCAACCGAAAGCGCTGGACAATTTGTTGGAGGTGCTTAATGGCGCCTCCATCGACGAGGAACACCGCACTGTTATGAGTGCGGTGATTCAGAAGGTTCAGTCCGCCAAGAGTGGGCTGACTGAAGCCTATACCAGCCTTCTAACAAGTTTTGAGGTAAGTTTTAAAATATGTAAGAATATTACCGCATAGACAGTAGCCCCTGATGCTCAGTTTGGTGTTAGGAAAGAAAAGCCGAGCTGAGGATCTAAAAAGATATACGAAGGAGTCTAACATAAATATGTCAATATGCAAATGCAGGCTGCGCTGCTTACCTCTGATGCACTGACTGCGGAGGTCGACACATTGAAGCAGAACCTCGAGCAGTCCGAGAACGAGCTTGGCCGTGCCAAGAAGTAGCTCGAGGACAAGGAAGGTGTGTAATACCTTATTAAAGTAATACCTTATAGAAAGGATTTGGTTGCAAAAAATAACAGGAATAACGTGGGTATTGCAAGGGCCACGACCGAGGTGGCGACCCTGAAGGAAGCCGTGTCCAAGGCCGAAAATAGTGCGGCTGCGGAGCGCACCGAGCGAGAGAAGCAGGAGGCGCGGGGTGGCGGAGGTGCAGCAAGAGCTCCAGGCTCTCGTGGAAAAATACGAGAGTTTGGAGCGTGACTCGAAGACTCGAGAGTCCGAGCTCGCCTTGGCTCTTGATAGTGCAAAGACCACTAAGGCCGAAGCCCAGAAGGCCCTCCAGGAGATCGAGGTGATAAAGAATATAGCCGCGGGTAAGGCATTCTTTATGCAAAGCAAGCATGTAAAAGTGAATTATCTGTTACTTACCCGAATCCGGAGCTCTCCAGGAGCGTTCACTGATCTGCCCTGTAGTGTGTCTGATGGTGTCGCGTTCTACCAAGCCGAGGAGGGGAGCTCGACGGAAAAGGTGTTCTGGTCTCAATATGCTGAGGCCGAACATCCGGTGCCCCTGAGCGACCAGCTGAAGCAGCTGGTCGAGCTCCACAAGGTGGCCGAACAGGCCATGAAGGGCCTCATAGTTCGGCTGTGGCCTAAAGAAGCCATGCCTAGGAGCTACTTCGGTCTGGTGCGGTGGCTGGTGGACGCCTATCCATGGATTGAATTCATCAAGTACTCCGCCTACATTGAAGGTGCCCGTCGGGCCCTTGCCCGTGCTAAAGTGCACTGGGGCAAGATGGACGCTGAGAAGCTTGTGACGGACGCGCCACCACCGGGCAAGGAGTATCGCAAGCCCGAGATGTACTATAAGGGCGTCCTGAAGGGTGCCCGCATTATAGCGGGTGAATGCTCCAAAGATTTAATTTTTGAGTAGACTCGCATTTGTTATCCTATACGCTTGAAAACTTTGTTCATATGCGCTAAGCAACGCTTGTTAATTTAAAATATTACCTTCTGTGCGGCCGTTTATCGAATCTGAGAGATGCAAGTGGTCGGCTTCTACCCCCATGCCACGAGTGCTGGTGTGTTCGGGATAAACCTGAGCGCTCTTGTTCCCATTCTTGGGTCCATCTAGGGAGGCGCTCAGCACAACGAAAAAGGCCATCGGACTTATAATGCTTTATCACTCTCACTTAGCCATAGAATTCTATAATTTTAAATTTCGGCGAAGCCCCTAGTATTCAGAAGACCGAGTTCGGGGCGCTATCCACGCCTAGGCCAGATAAATCCGGCTCCTCGCTCTAAGCGGCATAAGTCTTTAGGGACTCGAAAAACCTCGCGAACAGCGACCGGTCTCTCGCACTATCATGACGATCAGTTTTAGCTTTCTCTACTAAGGTGTTAACCCAGCTCAACTGGGGCACAATTGCAGTAGTTCTCCCAGCGCTACCTTAGCCAACATTGTGGAACCTAAGGTACCAAAACATGGGAGCCGGGCAAACCCAAATATTGACCCAAGACATGATTCGGAGCCGATGCATATAATGCTATAAGTTCGGGGTGCCGCACTCATGAGAGTGTTCGGTCTTCTCGCACCGTGTTATGGGGTGCTTAAGCCCCTGGTGTATTGGCCGTACCAAAGTGTACGGTTGCATAATGTCATGACTGAACACATTTGTATAAAAATAGATGAATACAATAATAGATAAGAGCTATGTATTCTTTATGAAAAAGGGCTACTATGAAAGCAGAATGATACAAATAGTGCGATAAGCAAGAGATAGGATTATTTGACATGTCCCCCTCCAGGGGCAAGCTGCGAGACTTTAAGTAGAATAGGTATTTAGCTCGTTATAGAGACCACCTGAACATTTGACGTGGCTTGTTCTCTCCCTGGCTGTTGCATCGTGTGTTCGGCGAGTGTATTGCCGGACAGGCCTTCCGGATAGTTGGGTCCTGAAAGTATATAAAAAAAGGAAATGGCAAAATAGGGAGCCCCTAGTGCGGTTGAGCCGCATTCTGGGCGTGCCATGGTTGAGCCCCTCCCCTTATGCCCATGGTATTTCCAAAGCGTAATTATGTACGCGTGGTACCGCTATCGCCATCTGGCGAGGGCTGGGGTTGGGGCCGCACTGCTATGCTTGCTCGGAATGTGCCGGCCGGTTTTTTTGTAGGTTACTGCGGGCGCACTTGACGTTGTCCGGACGTTTAACACCCGGATTGGAGAATTGCCTTGAGAGGCTGCTTTGTACTTCCGCCGCCAGGGCCGCCGTGTGCTCCTCCGTTCGGAGAGAGCGTTCAGTGTTTCCATTTACCGTAATGACTCCGCGAGGGCCTGGCATCTTGAGCTTGAGATATGCATAGTGCGGCACCACATTGAATTTTGCAAATGCGGTTCGTCCGAGCAGGGCGTGATAGCCACTGCGGAATGGGACTATGTCGAAGATTAACTCTTCGCTTTGGAAATTATCCGGGGATCCAAAGACCACTTCGAGTGTAACCGAGCTTGTACAGCTGGCTTCTACACCTGGTATGACGCCTTTAAAGGTTGTCTTTGTGGGTTTAATCCTTGAGGGATCTATACCCATTTTTCGCATTGTATCCTGATAAAGCAGGTTCAGGCTGCTGCTACCGTCCATGAGGACTCTAGTGAGGTGAAATCCATCAATGATTGGGTCTAGGACCAATGCGGCGAATCCGCCGTGACGGATGCTAGTGGGGTGGTCCCTTCGATCAAAAGTGATCGGGCAGGAGGACCATGGGTTGAACTTTGGGGCGACTGGCTCCAACGCATAGACGTCCTTGAGAGCACGCTTCCGCTCCCTTTTGGGGATATGGGTTACGTATATCATGTTCACCGTCCGCACTTGCGGGGGGAAGCCCTTCTGTCCTTTATTGTTCGGCGGCCGAGGCTCCTCCTCGTCATCGCTATGCAGCCCCTTGTCTCTAGTTTTGGCACTTAACTTGCCTGCCTGCTTGAACATCCAACAATCCCTGTTGGTGTGGTTGGCTAGTTGTTCGGGGGTGTCGTGTATCTGACACGAGCGATCGAGTATCCGGTCTAAACTGGATGGGCCCGGAGGGTTTCTTTTGAATGGCTTCTTCCGCTGATCGGGTTTAGAGCCTCTGAATCCGGCATTAACTGTCGTATCCTTAGTATTGTCACTGTTAATGCGGCACTTGTGCTTGTTGCAACGTGACCTGCCATTGTTGTCCTTGGTATCCGAATTGCCAGGGCTCTTGGTTATGTTATTGCTACGAGCTAGCCAGCTGTCTTCTCCCGCGCAAAAGCGGGTCATGAGTGTCGTGAGGGCTGCCATAGATTTCGGCTTTTCCTGTCCTAGGTGCCGGGCAAGCCATTCGTCTCGGATGTTGTGCCTGAAGGCTGCAAGGGCCTCGGCGTCCGGACAGTCGACTATTTGATTTTTCTTGGTTAGGAACCGTGTCCAGAATTGTCTGGCCGATTCCTCTGGCTGTTGGATTATGTGGCTTAGGTCATCGGCGTCTGGTGGTCGCACATAAGTGCCCTGGAAGTTGTCAAGGAACATGGATTCCAGGTCCTCCCAGCAACTAATTGACTCTGCTGGTAGGCTGTTAAGCCAATGCTGAGCTGGTCCTTTAAGCTTGAGTGGGAGGTATTTGATGGCGTGTAGATCATCACCATGGGCCATGTGGATATGAAGGAGATAATCCTCGATCCATACCGTGGGATCTGTTGTGCCATCGTATGATTCAATGTTTATGGGTTTAAAACCCACGGGGATTTGATGATCCATTACTTCGTCTGTGAAGCATAGTGGGTGTGCGGCACCCCTGTACTGGGCTATATCGCGATGTAGCTCGGATGAGCTTTGTCTGTTGTGTTCAGCCTGGCCGTATTTATCATATCTGGCGTGACGGTTGTCGTCACGTGACGTGGGGCACCCACGCGATCCGTAGATCGATCTTGTTTGCCTTGCCTTATCCTCCAATATGTCTCGCAGGTCTGTTGCATTTCCCCGTGCTCTGGTATTTTTGGAGCGGCACTGGGGTGCGGCTTGAGTTGAGGGCCGAAAGGCTTCTTTGTCGCGGCCACGGGGTAGCCGATCGGGCGCATCGTACGCTGGTGATGTAGGTTTAGTTGCTTCCTCCTCTAGTTGGGGTAGCAGCCTGTGCTTTGGGTAGCTCTTGGAGGGGCGTTCGAGTTTATACTCTTCGGCCGCCAGGACTTCAGTCCATCTATCGGCTAGCAAGTCTTGGTCAGCTCTAAGCTGCCACTGTTTTTTCTTGAGGCTGCTTGTCGTGGCCATAAGCCTGCATTTGAAACGCTCTTCTTCGACGGGATCCTCTGGCACGACGAATTCGTCGTTGTCGAGGCTTGCCTCATCTTTGGAGGGAGGCATATAATTGTCGTCCTTGATCTCCCTGCCTGCCGCTCTCTCATGAGGGCTGGCTCCTCCGTCCTCCTGTGCTGAATCCTGCTGGAGGGGGTTGTCTTCGGCACTGTCCGGGGTGTTGTTGTGTCCAGTGCCGGACTCGCCGTTTTTGCTTTGGCGGGATTTAGAGCGGCGCCGCTGACGTCGGCGCTTGGGTTGCTTCTTGGAGGGGTCGTCCTCCATTTTTTCATCGCCATCCCCTGCTTTGGGGGTGTCCACCATGTATATGTCATATGACGAGGTGGCTTTCCAGTGCCCTATAGGTGCTGGTTCTTGGTTGTCTCCTTCATCGGCGTCCATACCGTCGATGTCTTCGGAGTCGAAGTCGAGCATGTCGGTTAGATCGTCGATAGTGGCTACAAAGTGGGTGGTGGGTGGGTTTCGAATTTCTTCATCGTCCGCATCCCAACCATGCTGACCATAGTCCGGCCAGGGCTCTCCTGACAAAGAGAGAGACTTTAGTGAATTCAGGATATCGCCAAAGGGCGAGTGCTGAAAGACGTCCGCGGCGGTGAACTCCATGATCGGAGCCCAATCGGGTTCGGTCGGAAGGGGTGCTGAAGATTCGGAGTCCGGAACGGAGTCCGTCACCTTGGAGTCACAGGCCTCGCAAAGGACTAGGCTGGTATTCGGCTCTATCGCCGTAGAGATTGCGGCTCCTGGGGCGGCGTCCAATCGTCCGTCCCCGACTGGCGCAGTCGGCTCCGAGCTAATATTCGGAACGGACACCTGAGCGGCGCTCTGGGCGCTGTCCGGCGACAGAGCTAGATCATGCCCATCGTGACAATGAGGCACGCTCGACCGTGGCTCGAATCTGTTGAAGATCAAGTCCTCGCGGATGTCGGACGTGTAGTTTAAGCTTCCAAACCTGACCTGATGGCTAGGGGCGTAGCTTTCGATCTGCTCTAGATGGCCAAGCGAATTGGCCCGCAGTGCGAAGCCACCGAATACGAAGATCTGTCCGGGGAGAAAAGTCTCACCCTGGACCGTGTCGTGGTTGATGATCGAAGGAGCCATCGGGCCTAAAGGTGATGACACAGAGGAACTCTCAATGAAAGCACCAATGTCTGTGTCAAAACCGGCGGATCTCGGGTAGGGGGTCCCGAACTGTGCGTCTAGGCGGATGGTAACAGGAGACAAGGGACACGATGTTTTTACCCAGGTTCGGGCCCTCTCGATGGAGGTAAAACCCTACTCCTGCTTGATTAATATTGATCATATGGGTAGTACAAGAGTTGATCTACCACGAGATCAGAGAGGCTAAACCCTAGAAGCTAGCCTATGGTATGATTGTTGTTCGTCCTACGGACTAAAACTCTCCGTTTTATATAGACACCGGAGAGGGCTAGGGTTACATAGAGTCGGTTACAATGGGAGGAGATCTTCATATCATATCGCCAAGCTTGCCTTCCACGCCAAGGAAAGTCCTATCCGGACACGGGATGAAGTCTTCAATCTTGTATCTTCATAGTCCGGGAGTCCGGCCAAAGGTCATAGTCCGGCCATCCGGACACCCCCTAATCCAGGACTCCCTCAAGGGCCCTAAGCCGACGTTTCCAATTCCCTTTGTTAGAAGGGAACACGATGATCCCAATTCCAAGTTCCCGCTATTATCAAAAGAGATCCCGCTAAATGAGTCAGCTGAAAAAAATTACTTGTTATTTTTCTATTTATATTTACAAAAAAGGGACCACCAACATTTATTATGACATTGAGTCTCATCGCAGAATATGCACATGCCTAATGACGGCCGAAGACGTCACAAAAAATTCAGCCCGGAATGTAACAAAAGTTGTCAAGGGCACTGCCCCGGGAGGAAAACATCTGGTGACGGTGGACTGCCACAGAAATGATTTTAGGCGATGTTTCTTGTTTCGTCACTGAATAGCATGGATTTTGTATCAGGGGCATATTCCTCTCCTAATCAAAACAAGAAGGGGGAAACAAAGAGATCCAAGGGAGCCCAACTCTTGACATGTGAGAAGTTGTGATGTAGGGTAGAACCCTAGATGCCCGATCTTTCACGATTGGAGGTAGGGATGGCAATTTTATCCATGGATCTGGATACCCATGGATACCCGACCCGGTTGGGCAAGGGTATGGAGCGCATTTCTGCCCATGGGTCCATGGATATGGATACCCACGAACAGCCGGGTTGGGCACGGTTATAATTTGTGCTCCATGGATATCCAATGGATACCCTCATGACATGTGGGGCCATATGCCAGTGACAGTAGAAAGAGCGAATCAATGGGAAATGGCAGGCAATATACAACTGGTGCCATAAGCTATATGCTGCAGAATCAACCTCTGGTATGTCACGCTTAAGGACTCATCGTATTACTTGTTGCCTACTTATGCATGTAGCTTATGTTGTCATTTGTGAGTGAATGATGATGAGCTAATTTGATCTTTGGGAAGGCTTCATGCTGACTTTTCTATGCCCATGGAGCTCCATGGGTATGTGGGTATCCAGCAGGTTTGGGAATGGGCACAAGTTCTGCCCATGGATAATTTGGTGGATGGGCAGAGAGTAGGAAGATGGGGTCATGGGTTGGATTTGGACCAGCTCCACCCGCCCCAAACCCGACCCATTGCCATCCCTAATTGGAGGGGATCCTACGAAGAACATGAAGAACACGAGGGGGAAACGAGGGGAACACAAGGGGAAACACGAGAGAAATCACTCAACCAACAAGAGATGGTCACACATATGCTAGATCCTCAAATCACAAAGAGATACACGATCCGAATCCAATAAGGGACGATACAAGTGGCGGTAGTTCTTCTCTGAGAGGAGGTCTTGAAGGGTCTTCCCGTAAAGGGGTCTTGAATATGTTTGGGGGATCTTCTTCGAAGAGGTCGCGAGCTCTGAGGAGAAGTAACCAAGTGGATGAGCAAAGCTCTATCTCTAATATGAGCTATCACATTGCTAACCCTTGAAAGAGGGCGGGGGAGGTCTATTTATAGTCTTAGTGGATGAAAGGGCAAGTGGCTTCGGCCCAACACGCGGGCAGTCACACAGGCGTTGGACGTCTGACGGTCACCGATCGTCTGAGGGCTCGCGAGGGTCCGGACGTCCGGTGCCGGTCGGGCGTCCGATGTTTCGGCTCTGTCAGGACTTGTCGGTCGTCCGGTCGGGGTCGGTCGGCCGTCCGGTCAGTCGGTCGTCCAAAGGTCTCCATTCTTCCGACGTTTTGGCTCAGGTGTGGTGATGCCGGTCGTCCGATGTCGCTCGGTCGTCCGATGTTGCTCGGTCGTCCGGGCGCTGGGAGGTGTCGGTTGTCTGGTGTTGCTTAGATGTCCGGGCGCTGGAGCGTGCGCTGGCTGGTACTTGGCTGGCCGGTCGGAGCCTCTAGGCATCCGATGTCCGAGAGACGTCGGTCGTCCAATGACTCGGAGTTTCGAGCAGTCCTTCTTCTTGTCCATTGAACTTGGTGTCATCGCCGTCTTGTCCGTTTGGTGTATCTGATCCGTGGCTTTCCTCCAAATACCTGATCACACATAGGGTCTCCGCATGAGGTAGTAACCATGTCTCGTAAGTAGAAAGTGGGAGTTCGGAGAGGAGCGAGTTCACCTTATCTTCGATAGCCTTTGCTTGAGCTCTTGTCATTGGTCCAAGTGGTGTTGTGGGAGATGTAGATACATCCATGGGGATGATTGTGGGATGCTCCGCATAATCTCCCCACCCCCTTGGGAAAGATCCGACCTTGGATCGAAAACTTCATCTCCATGGTATGGCGAGAGGTCTTTGACATTGAAGATCTCGCTCACATTGTACTTGTCGCGTGGGAGGTCGATCTTGTAAGCGTTGTTGTTGTAGCGTGCTATCACCTTGAAGGGTCCATCGGCTCAGGGTAGAAGTTTGGACTTGCATTCGTTGGGGAAGCGGTCCTTGCAAAGGTATAGCCACACAAGATCTCCGATGTTGAATATCATGGGTTGCTTGTTGATGTTGAGCTTGGTCGCGAGTCGTTGTACTTGGCGCTCGATGGTGAGCCTTGTATCTTCATGCATCTTCTTGAGGTAGCTTGCTCGTGAACTCGCGTCCATGTTGATGCGCTCTTGTAGTGGAAGAGGTAGAATGTCCAATGGGGACAACAGGTTGAAGTTGTAGACGACCTCGAAGGGGGACTTGCCGGTAGTCGAATGTCTTGTGCGGTTGTAGGCGTACTCGGCGATGGGTAGGCAATCCTCCCAGTCCTTGATGTTCCTCTTGATCAACACATGTAGAAGAGTGGAGAGTGTTTAGTTGGTCACCTCCATTTGGCCGTCGGTTTGAGGATGGTATGCCGAAGAGAACAAGAGCTTGATTCCGAGCTTGGAGCATAGAATCTTCCAAAAGTAACTCAAGAACTTGATGTCGCGGTCCGAGACAATCGTCTTTGGCACTCCATGTAGGTGCAAGATTTCCCTACAAAAAAGATTTGCAATATGTGAAGCATCGCCTATCTTGTTGCATGGGATAAAATGAGCCATTTTAGAGAATCGGTCCACAACAACAAACACGGAATCCTTTCCATTTTGAGTTCTAGGCAAACCAAGTACAAAGTCCATGCTAATGTCTTCCCGAGGTTGATAAGGAATAGGAAGGGGCATGTAAAGACCATGGGACTGAGCTTTTGACTTAGCTTTGCGACATGTGGAGCATCGGTTGGTGCAACATGAGACGTCGCGGAACATCTTGGGCCAAAAATAGTTCTTGGAGAGTGTAGCGAATGTCTTGTCGTGTCCAAAGTATCCCATGAGTCCGCCTCCATGAGCCTCTTTCAAAAGGAGCAAACAAAAAGAAGACTCGGGAATGCAAAGTTTGTTAGCTCTCATAAGATAATCATCCTTGATGTAATATTGTTCCCAAGATGTATGCGTCAAACACTTAGCATAGGGAATAGCAAAAGTAGGATCATGCGCATACAAGTCTTTGATGTGCTCAAAGCCAATGACATTCAATTCAAGTTTAGTGACAAGCATGCATATGCGGGAAAGAGCATCCACCACTACATTTTCCTTAACTTTGATGTACTTGATGACATAAGGAAAAGACTCAATGAATTCACTCCATTTAGCATGACGCTTATTGAACTTAGTTTGACCCTTTAGGTACTTAAGCATTTCATGATCGGTATGGATGATAAATTCAAGAGGGCGAAGATAATGTTCCGATTCATGCAAAACTCGCACTAAAGCATATAGCTCTTTGTCATAGATGGGGTAATTGAGTTGCGCTCCGGAGAGTTTCTCACTAAAGTATGCTATGGGGCGCTTCTCTTGTGTTAACACACCTCCTATGCCATTACCACTAGCATCACAATTAACTTCAAAAGGTTTGTCAAAGTTGGGTAATGCAAGCACGGGAGCATGAGTAAGCAAATTTTGAAGTTCATTAAATGCGGTATCTTGGGATGGTCCCCAAAAAATGGAGCATTTTCTTACTCAAAGAATGTAAAGGTGAAGCAATGGTGCTAAAATCCTTCACAAATCTACGATAGAAACTGGCTAAACCAAGAAAACTACACACTTGTTGCAAGTTGGTTGGTTGGGGACAAGTTTCAATAGCATTGATCTTAGATTCATCTACATGAACACCCTTAGAAGACACAACAAAACCCAAGAAAACAAGCTTATCAACACCAAAAAGGCATTTGTCCATATTAGCATAAAGTCGCTCTTTCCTAAGGGTTTGCAACACGGTTCTAAGATGGGTGACATGATCTTTGAGGGATTTGCTAAAGACAAGAATATCATCAAAATAGACCACAACAAATACACCAATATAGGGACGAAGAACAAAATGCATGACTCGCATGAAAGTAACGGGTGCTTCGGATAAACCAATTGGCATAACTAGCCATTCATATAAGCCAAATTTGGTCTTAAACGTGGTTTTCCATTCATCACCTTCTTGGATGCGTATTTGATAGTAGCCACTCTTAAGATCAATCTTAGAGAAAATGGTGGCTCCGCTAAGCTCATCAAGCATATCATCTAGGCGTGGAATAGGGTAAGGATATCTAACGGTGATAGCATTGATGGGACGACAATCGAAAACCATGCGATAAGTACCATCTTTCTTTGGAACAAGAATGACCGGAATGGCACAAGGGCTCAAGCTTTCGTGTACTTGAATGTTGTCGATGAGTTGTTGTACTTGCCATTGGATCTCCTTAGTTTCCTCGGGGTTGATGCGGTAGGGAGCCTTGTTAGGTAGAGGTTCTCCGGGGATGAGGTTGATTCGATGTTCAATGCCTCGTAGTGGAGGTAGACCCGGAGGTAGCTCGTTGGGGAAAACATCTTGGAATTCCTGCAAAAGAGAATACAACACTAAAGGTAGATTGTGAGAGGTGTTAGTTTTTGGTGCCTCGTCCTTGCACACAAGGACATAGTGCATAACACTTGAAGGGTTCTCACACACTTCTCTCATCTCAATTTTGGTGGCAAATAGAACTAAGTTCTTCTTGTCGCTCATCGTGGAGGCACTCGATTTTGGCTCGTGGAGCTCACTTTCTTTTGGGTGGGTCACTCTCTCACTCTTTTCTCCAGGATGGGTGGCTTGCTTGTCGGCGATCACTTGACTTGGAGACATAGGTCGTAGCACGTACTCCTTTCCTTTCATCTTGAAGCTATAGTGATTGGTATGCCCGTTGTGGATGACACTGCGGTCGACTTTCCATGGTCAACCAAGAAGGAGGTGGCAAACGGACATCGGAACGACATCACACTCCAAAGTGTATTCACATGCTCCAATCTTGAAGGAGACTTTGACGTATGCTCGACGTGGATAGTGCCGGAATCGCTTAGCCATTGAACCTTGTAGGGGTGTGGGTGCTTCATCTTGACCAATTGGAGCTTTTAGCATAGTTCTTCACTTGCCAAGTTATGGCAACTCCCTCCATCGATGATGACCTTGACGGACCTTCCATTGGTGCTGGCCTTGGTGTGGAAGATGTGGCATCTTTGGACTTCATCTTGTTAATGTTGAAGAGTCAAGACTTTGGAGACAACGAGAGTGGGGCTCGAATCCTCATCACAAAAGACTTGACCATCTTCATCTTTGTTCACGCGCCGGTGCATGGCCACTTGCTCAAGGGCTTCCATTTCCTCTTCACTCATGGAGTCATAGGTTCCGTTGCCGTTGAGGATCATGGTGCGCTTGTTGGTACATTCAAAGGAGTTGTGGCCTTGGCCACCGCATGTGAAACACTTGATGGAACTTGTCTTGACGGTCTCATCAGTTGGAGTAGATGATGAAGCGCGCGGCTTGAAGTTGCTTGTAGTAGGAGGATGACTTGAGGTTGTCAAAGTTTTCTTCTAACTCGACTTGTCGCCATTGTTTATTGATGGCTTGGTTGAGGTAGAAGGAGTTGGATTCGTTGAAGCTTGGGTGTTGGAGAAGCCATAGCTCTTGGACGAGTACTTGGCATACTTGAAGTCATCTTGCACTTGACGGTCCGCTTTGGTAGCTTGATGCACGAGCCCAATGAGGTTGGAGTAGGGTTGGAAGTCGGCAATCTTCTTGATGAGATGATTGAGGCCATTCAAGAAACGTGCCATAGTTTGCTCATCATCTTCTGTGACATTGGCTCTTATCATGGCAATCTCCATTTCCTTGTAGTATTCTTCAATGCTCTTTATTGCTTGCTTGAGGAGTTGGAGTTTCTTGAAGAGATCGTGGTTGTAGTAAGTTGGCACAAAGCGTGCGCGCATGACATCTTTCATTTCCTCCCATGTGGTGATTGGTGGTTCACCTCTTGCTTCTCGACGCTCAAGGGCTTGTTCCCACCATATGAGCACATAGTCTTGGAACTCAAGGGATGCCATAGCGATCTTCTTCTCTTCCTCACAGTTGTGCAAACGAAAGATTTTGTCGACCTTCAATGCCCATGAAAGGTACTCTTCGGGATCATTGCTTCCATGGAACTTGGGCATGGTGAACTTGAGCTTGCCGTAGCATTGCTCTTCATTGTGTTGGGGTCGAGGGTGATGATGACGCCCTTGACATGGAGGATTGTCAACCTCATATTGCTCTTGTCGTGGAGGATTTCCAAAGTCAGCTTGCTCTTGATGAACTTGAGGTTGTGGAGGAGCTTGTCGAGCTTAAGGAGGAGCTTGAGGAACTTGATGATGCACTCTTTCTTGGTAGTTTCTCTCTTGAATTTCTTTGCGAAGTGCTTCCTCTTGGTTGCGCCTATCTCGGTTGTGGTTGGCAATGGCTCGACTTGATTCTTGAAGGGCACGTTGCACCTCAAGAGCTTGTGCTTCACGTTGTTGTTGTTGAAGACGTTGAGCCTCGACGTCTTGCTCGTCTTGATGTTGTCAGACTCGCTCTTCCTCTTGGAGACGTTGACGTTACCTTTCCTGTGCTTGTTCAAGCGGAACTTGGTGTCGGCGATGATGATGTGTTTGCTCGTCGAATTGCTCTTGTGGATGATTGTCGTGTAGAGGATTGCAAGTTGCTTGACGGTCTTGGCACGCGGCTTGATGTAGAGTGTTCGATGTTGGTGTACTTGAGCCAGAGAAGGTGTCATTGGAATGTCGACTCGAGCGGCTCCATCTTGAGTAGGACGAAGTGGTAGAATGGCAGTTGACCAACAAGGCATGAATCTCATCCATTCTTGCATCATTCTCTTGTTTGTGAGCGTCGAGCTTGTTGTCTAAGTAGTCTCTTGTTTGTTGCTTGGAGAGTCACAAGTCGGTGGCGAGATTGTTGATACAGTTGCTCATTGCTTGTTGTTCTTGATCAAAGCTCGTTGTGCACCGAAGAGGTGGTTCTTGGTGACATAGGATGACATGTCGTTGTCTTGCTCAATGAAGAGTGGGTTGGTATAAAAACTTGGCCTATCCATCATTCCAAGCAAATATGTGAGTGGGAGAAAGAGAAGAACTTATACCAAATGTACCTTGACCGATGTTGAAGATGGATCAATGATCACTCAAATGTGGAACAAGGAAATAGCACAATTGGTACCAATGCTTGTCGGTTCTCACACCTACACAAGTAAAAGCTTATGGTGGAGCTCGGTTAGGATGGTGGCACAAAATTTGATGCAATTGTTAGTGAGCTTAAATAATGTTGGAAAAGATTCACAAATTTGCAAATGTAACAAGTAGACCAAAAGTGAGATATGGTACACGGAAACACACACGCAAATAGATAAGTGGGGTCGTGCAACCAAGGAATGATCCAAAATGTGGAAACCACGAAAATGCTTTGTTGCACAACACTAGAGAAACGCTAGCACGATTGCACAATGGACGGATACGAACTTGTGCACAACCTATTAGGCAAAAATGCAACGACTTCTATCTCAAGTATGCTATATGTATGGTATTCTGGTGATACGATGCAAATGATCGAGTATGACAATCTTAATGTAGTATGATGCTATGGTTCTTGCTTATAAGCTATTTGCTAATCTTTCCTTTTTGCTTAAAAGCTTGTTTGGCTCTTTCTCTTTTGAGCTATTTTCTCATGCAAAACTTCACAAACCAAGCTAGCAATTGTGTATGCGATGACAACTTTGTGAAGGAAATATGCCCTAGAGGCAATAATAAAGTTATTATTTATTTCCTTATTTCATGATAAATGTTTATTCATGCTAGAATTGTATTAACCGGAAACTTAGTACATGTGTGAATACATAGACAAACATAATGTGACTAGTATGCCTCTACTTGACTAGCTCGTTGAATCAAAGATGGTTAAGTTTCCTAGCCATAGACATGAGTTGTCATTTGATTGACGAGATCACATCATTAGGAGAATGATGTGATTGACTTGACCCATTTCGCTAGCTTAGCACTTGATCGTTTAGTATGTTGCTATTGCTTTCTTCATAACTTATACATGTTCCTATGACTATGAGATTATGCAACTCCCGTTTACCGGAGGAACACTTCGTGTGCTACCAAACATCACAACATAACTGGGTGATTATAAAGGAGCTCTACAAGTGTCTCCGAAGGTACATGTTGAGTTGGCGTATTTCGAGATTAGGAATTGTCACTCCGATTGTCGGAGAGGTATCTCTGGGCCCTCTCGGTAATGCACATCACTATAAGCCTTGCAAGCAATGTAGCTAATGAGTTAGTTGCTGGATGATGCATTACATAACGAGTAAGGAGACTTGCCGGTAACGAGATTGAACTAGGTATTGAGATACCGACGATCAAATCTTGGGCAAGTAACATACCGATGACAAAGGGAACAACATATGTTGTTATGCGGTTTGACCGATAAAGATCTTCTTAGAATATGTAGCAGCCAATATGAGCATCCAGGTTACGCTATTGGTTATTGACCGGAGATGTGTCTCGGTCATGTATACATAGTTCTCGAACCCGTAGGGTCCGCACGCTTAAAGTTCGGTGATGATCGGTATTATGAGTTTTTGTGTTTCAATGTACCGAAGGTAGTTTGGAGTCCCGTATATGATCACGGACATGACTTGGAGTCTCGAAATGGTCGAGATGTAAAGATCGATATATTGGATGACTATGTTCGGACACTGGAAGTGCTTCGGGAGGTTTCGGACATATACCAGAGTACCGGGGGGTTAACGGAACCCCCGGGGGGTTAGTGGGCCTAATGTGCCCTAGTGGAGAAGAGGAGGGACGGCTAGGGTAGGCCGCGCGCCCCTCCCCCTCTAGTTCGAATAGGACAAGGAGGGGGGCGGCGCCCCCTTCCCCCCTCCCCCCGTTCCTTCCTCTCCTTCCTCCCTTCCTTCCCCCTCCTACTCCAATTAGGAAAAGAGGGAGTCCTACTCCCGGTGGGAGTAGGACTCCTCCCTGGCGCGCCTCCTCCTAGCCGACCGTCCCCTCCCCCCTGATCCTTTATATATGGGGGCAGGGGGCACCTCTAGACACAACAATTGATCTCTTGATCTCTTAGCCGTGTGCGGTGCCCCCTTCCACCATATTCCACCTTGGTAATATCGTAGCAGTGCTTAGGCAAAGCCATGCGTCGGTAGCATCATCAACACCGTCATCACGCCGTCGTGCTAACGGTACTCTCCTGCAAAGCTCTGTTGGATCGGAGTTCGTGGGACGTCATCAAGCTGAACGTGTGTTGAACTCGGAGGTGCCGTACATTCGGTACTTGATCGGTCGGATCGTGAAGACGTATGACTACATCAACCGCGTTGTGCTAACGCTTCCGCTTTTGGTCTACGAGGGTACGTGGACAACATTCTCCCCTCTTGTTGCTATGCATCACCATGATCTCGCATGTGTGTAGGAAATTTTTTGAAATTACTACATTCCCCAACAGTGGTATCATTGCTAGGTTTTATGTGTAGATGTTATACGCACAAGTAGAACACAAGTGAGTTGGGGGCGATACAAGTCATACTACTCACCAGCATGTCATACTTTGGTTCGGCGGTATTGTTGGATGAAGCGGCCCGGACCGACATTACGCGTACACTTACGCGAGACTGGTTCTACCGACGTGCTTTGCACATAGGTGGCTGGCGGGTGTCAGTTTCTCCACCTTTAGTTGAACCGAGTGTGGCTACGCCCGGTCCTTGATAAGGTTAAAACAGCACTAACTTGATGAACTATCGTTGTGGTTTTGATGCGTACGTAATAACGGTTCTTGCTCAGCACGTAGCAGCCACGTAAAACTTGCAACAACAAAGTAGAGGACGTCTAACTTGGTTTTGCAGGGCATGTTGTGATGTGATATGGTCAAGACATGATGCTAAATTTTATTGTATGAGATGATCATGTTTTTTAACTAAGTTATCGGCAACTGGCAGGAGCCATATGGTTGTCACTTTATTGTATGCAATGCGATCGCCATGTGATTGCTTTACTTTAACACTAAGCGGTAGTGATAGTCATAGAAGCAATAGGTGGCAAAACGACAATGATGCTACGATGGAGATCAAGGTGTCGCGCCGATGACGATGGTGATCATGACGGTGCTTCGGAGATGGAGATCACAAGCACAAGATGATGATGGCCATAGCATATCACTTATATTGATTGCATGTGATGTTTATCCTTTATGCATCTTATTTTGCTTTGATTGACGGTAGCATTATAAGATGATCTCTCACTAAATTTCAAGGTATAAGTGTTCTCCATGAGTATGCACGGTTGCGAAAGTTCTTCGTGCTGAGACACCACGTGATGATCGGGTGTGATAGGCTCTACGTTCAAATACAACGTGTGCAAAACAGTTGCACACGCAGAATACTCAGGTTAAACTTGACGAGCCTAGCATATACAGATATGGCCTCGGAACACTAAGACCGAAAGGTCGAGCATGAATCGTATAGTAGATATGATCAACATAGTGGTGTTCACCATTGAAAACTACTCCATATCATGTGATGATCGGACATGGTTTAGTTGATTTGGATCACGTGATCACTTAGATGATTAGAGGAATGTCTATCTAAGTGGGAGTTCTTAAGTAATATGATTAATTGAACTTCAATTTATCATGAACTTAGTCCTGATAGTATTTTGCAAATTATGTTGTAGATCAATAAGCTCGCACTGTTGCTTCCCTATGTTTATTTTTGACATGTTCCTAGAGAAAAACTATGTTGAAAGATATTAGTAGCAATGATGCGAATTAGATCCTTGATCTGAGGTTTATCCTCATTGCTGCACAGAAGAATTATGTCCTTGATGCACCGCTAGGTGAAAGACCTATTGCAGGATCAGATGCGGACATTATGAATGTTTGGCTAGCTCAATATGATGACTACTTGATAGTTTAGTGCACCATGCTTAATGGCTTAGAATCGGGACTTCAAAGACGTTTTGAACGTCATGGGCCATATGAGATGTTCCAGGAGTTGAAATTAATATTACAAGCAAATACCCGAGTTGAGAGATATGAAGTCTCCAACAAGTTCTATAGCTAAAAGATGGAGGAGAATTGCTCAACTAGTGAGCATGTGCTCAGATTGTCTGGGTACTACAATCGCTTGAATCAAGTGGGAGTTAATCTTCCAGATAAGATAGTGATTGACAGAGTTCTCTAGTCACCATCACCAAGTTACTAGAACTTCATGATGAACTATAGTATGCAAGGGATGACGAAAACGAATCACGAGCTCTTCGTGATGTTGAAATCGACGAAGGTAGAAATCAAGAAAAGAGCATCAAGTGTTGATGATTGACAAGACCACTAGTTTCAAGAAAAGGGCAAAGGGAAAGAAAGGGAACTTCAAGTAGAATGACAAGCAAGTTGTCACTCCCGCGAAGAAGCCCAAAGCTGGACCAAAGCCTGAAACTAAGTGCTTACACTGCAAAGGAAACGATCACTCGAAGCAGAAATGCCCTGAATATTTGGTGGATAAGAAGGATGGCAAAGTGAACAAGGGTATATTTGATATACAGGTTATTTATGTGTGCCTTACTAGTGTTTATAGTAGCCCCTGAGTATTTGATACTTGTTCGGTTGCTAAGATTAGTAACTCGAAACAGGAGTTACAGAATAAACAGAGACTAGTTGAGGGGGAAGTGACGGTGAGTGTTGGAATTAGTTCCAAGATTGATATGATCATCATCACACACTCCCTACTTTTGGGATTAGTGTTAAACCTAAATAAATGTTATTTGGCATTTGCGTTGAGCATGAATATGATTTGATCATGTTTATTGTAATACGATTATTCATTTAAAGTCAGAGAATAATTGTTGTTCTATTTACATGAATAAAACCTTCAATGGTCATACACCCAATGAAAATAGTTTGTTGGATCTCGATCATAGTGATACACATATTCATAATATTGATGCCAAAAGATGCAAAGTTAAATAATGATAGTGCAACTTATTTGTGGCACTGCCGTTTGGGTCATATCGGTGTAAAGCGCATGAAGAAACTCCATAAAGATGGATTTTTGGAATCACTTGGTTATGAATCATTTGATGCTTGCGAACCGTGCCTTTTGGGCAAGATGACTAAAACTCCGTTCTCCGGAACAATGGAACGAGCTACTGACTTGTTGGAAATAATACATACTGATGTATGTAGACCAATGAGTATTAAGGCTCGTGGCGGGTATCGTTATTTTCTGACCTTCACAGATGATTTGAGCAGATATGGGTATATCTCCTTGATGAAACATAAGTCTGAAATAGTTGAAAGGTTCAAAGAAATTTCAGAGTGAAGTGGAAAATCATCGTAACAAGAAAATAAAGTTTCTACGATGTGATCGTGGAGATGAATATTTGAGTTACGAGTTTGGCCTTCAGTTAAAATAATGTGGAATAGTTTCACAAACTCATGCCACCTGGAACACCACAGCGTAACGGTGTGTCCGAACGTCATCACTGCACTTTATTTGATATGGTGCGATCAATGATGTCTCTTACCGATTTACCAATATCGTTTTGGGGTTATGCATTAGAGATAGCTGCATTCACGTTAAAATAGGGCACCATCTACATCCGTTGAGATGACACCATATGAACTATGGTTTAGCAATAAACCTAAGCTGTCATTTCTTAAAGCTTGGAGTTGCGATGCTTATGTGAAAAAGTTTCAACCTGATAAGCTTGAACCCAAATCGGAGAAATGCGTCTTCATAGGATACCCAAAGGAGACTGTTGGGTATACCTTCTAATCACATATCTGAAGGCAAAATATTCGTTGCTAAGAATGGATCCTTTCCAGAGAAGGAGTTTCTCTCAAAAGAAGTGAGTGGGAGAAAAGTAGAACTTGATGAGGTAATAGTACCTTCTCCCAAATTGGAAAATAGTTCATCATTGAAATCAGTTCCAGTGATGCCTACACCAATTAGTGAGGAAGCTAATGATGATGATCATGAAACTTCAAATCAAGTTACTAGAGAACATTGTAGGTATTCCTGAGTACGGTCTGCACCAGAGTGGTACGGTAATCCTATTCTGGAAGTCATGTTACTAGACCATGATAAACCTACAAACTATGAGGAAGCGATGATGAGCCCAGATTCTGCGAAATGGTTTGAGGCCATGAAATCTGAGATGGGATCCATGTATGAGAACAAAGTGTGGACTTTGGTGGACTTGCCTTATAATTGGCAAGCCATGGAGAATAAATGGATCTTCAAGAGGAAGACGAACACTGATAGTAGTGTTACTATATACAAAGCTCGACTTGTTGCGAAAGATTTTCGACAAGTTCAAGGGGTTGACTACCATGAGACCTTCTCACCCGTACCGATGCTTAAGTCTATCCGAATCATGTTAGCAATTGCCGCATTTTATGATTATGAAATTTGGCAAATGGATGTCAAAACCGCATTCCTGAATGGATTTCTGGAAAAAGAGTTGCATATGATGCAACCAGAAGATTTTGTCGATCCGAAAGGTGCTAACAAAGTGTGCAAGCTCCAGCGGTCCATTTATGGACTGGTGCAAGCCTCTCGGAGTTGGAATAAACGCTTTAATAGTGTGATCAAAGCATATGGTTTTATACAGACTTCTGGAGAAGTCTGTATTTACAAGAAAGTGAGTGGGAGCTCTGTAGCATTTCTGATATTATATGTGGACGACATATTGTTGATTGGAAATGATATAGAATTTCTGGATAGCATAAAAGGATACTTGAGTAAAAGTTTTTCAATGAAAGACCTCGGTGAAGCTGCTTACACATTGAGCATCAAGATCTATAGAGATAGATCAAGACGCTTGATAAGATTTTTCAGTGAGTACATACCTTGATAAGTTTTTGAAGTAGTTCAAAATAGAACAGTCAAAGAAGGAGTTCTTGCCTATGTTGCAAGGTGTGAAGTTGAGTAAGACTCAAAACCCGACCATGGCAGAAAATAGAAAGAGAATGAAAAGTCATTCCCTATGCCTCAATCATAGGTTCTATAAAGTATGCTATGTTGTGTACCAAACCTATTGTATACTTTGTTTTGAGTTTAGCAAGGGAGTACAATTTTGATCTAAGAGTAGATCACTGGACAGCGGTCAAGAATATCCTTAGTGAGGACTAAGGAAATATTTCTCGATTATGGAGGTGATAAAAGAGCCCGTCATAAAGAGTTACATCGGTGCAAGATTTTACACCGATCCAGATGACTCTTAGTCTCAATATGGATACATATTGAAAGTGGGAGCAATTAGCTAGAGTAGCTATGTGCAGAGCATTGTAGACATAGAATATTTGCAAAATACATACGGCTCTGAATGTGATAGACCCGTTGACTAAACTTCTCTCACGAGCAAAACATTATCATACCTTAGTACTCTTTGTGTGTTAATCACATAGCGATGTGAACTAGATTATTGACTCTAGTAAACCCTTTGGGTGTTGATCACATGACGATGTGAACTATGGGTATTAATCACATACATATGTGAATATTGGTGTTAAATCACATGGTGATGTGAACTAGATTATTGACTCTAGTGCAAGTGGGAGACTGAAGGAAATATGCCCTAGAGACAATAATAAAGTTATTATGTATTTCCTTATTTCATGATAAATGTTTATTCATGCTAGAATTGTATTAACCGGAAACTTAGTACATGTGTGAATACATAGACAAACATAATGTCACTAGTATGCCTCTACTTGACTAGCTCGTTGAATCAAAGATGGTTAAGTTTCCTAGCCATAGACATGAGTTGTCATTTGATTAACGAGATCACATCATTACGAGAATGATGTGATTAACTTGACCCATTTTGTTAGCTTAGCACTTGATCGTTTAGTATGTTGCTATTGCTTTCTTCATAACTTACACATGTTCCTATGACTATGAGATTATGCAACTCCCATTTACCGGAGGAACACTTTATGTGCAACCAAACGTCACAACGTAACTGGGTGATTATAAAGGAGCTCTACGGGTATCTCCGAAGGTACATGTTGAGTTGGCATATTTCGAGATTAGGATTTGTCACTCCGATTGTCGGAAAGGTATCTCTGGGCCCTCTCGGTAATGCACATCACTATAAGCCTTGCAAGCAATGTAGCTAATGAGTTAGTTGATGGATGATGCATTACATAACGAGTAAAGAGACTTGCCAGTAACGAGATTGAACTAGGTATTGAGATGCCGACGATCAAATCTCGGGCAAGTAGCATACCGATGACAAAGGGAACAACGTATGTTGTTATGTGGTTTGACCGATAAAGATCTTCATAGAATATGTAGGAGCCAATATGAGCATCCACGTTCTGCTATTGGTTATTAACCGGAGACGTGTCTCGGTCATGTCTACATAGTTCTCGAACCCGTAGGGTCCGCACGCTTAAAGTTCGGTGACGATCGGTATTATGAGTTTTTGTGTTTTCATGTACCGAAGGTAGTTCGGAGTCCCAGATATGATCATGGACATGACGAGGAGTGTCAAAATGGTCGAGACATAAAGATCGATATATTGGATGACTATGTTCGGACATCGAAAGTGTTTCGGGAGGTTTCGGACATATACTGGAGTACTTGGGGGTTACCGGAACCCCTTGGGGGGTTTAGTTGGCCTAATGGGCCCTAGTGGAGAAGAGGAGGGGCGTCCAGGGCAGGCCGCGCGGCCCCTCCCCCTCTAGTCCGAATAGGACAAGGAGGGGGGCGGCGCCCCCCTTTTCTTCCTCTCCTCTCTCCCTTCCTTCCCCCTCCTACTCCAACTAGGAAAAGAGGGAGTCCTACTCCCGGTGGGAGTAGGACTCCTCCCTGGCGCACCTCCTCCTGGCCGGCCGCCCCCTCCCCCTTGATCCTTTATATACGGGGGCAGGGGGAACCTCTAGACACAACAATTGATCTCTTGATCTCTTAGCCGTGTGCGGTGCCCCCTTCCACCATATTCCACCTCTGTAATATCGTAGCAGTGCTTAGGCGAAGCCCTGCGTCGGTAGCATCATCAACACCGTCATGACGCCATCGTGCTGAAGGAACTCTCCCGCAAAGCTCAGCTGGATCGGAGTTCGTGGGACGTCATCGAGCTGAAAGTGTGCTGAACTCGGAGGTGTTGTATGTTCGGTACTTGATCGGTCGGATCGTGAAGACGTACGACTACATCAACCGCGTTGTGCTAACGCTTCCGCTTTCGGTCTATGAGGGTACGTGGACAACACTCTCCCCTCTCGTTGCTATGCATCACCATGATCTTGCGTGTGCATAGGAATTTTTTTTGAAATTACTACATCCCCCAACACTTTGTGACACAAAAGATGATACCAAAATATGCACCACTATGATATGGTATGTATGCTATGGAAAGTATGATCACTAATGTACACAAGTCATGTTGTCGGCAATACTCAAAGGCTAGTCTCGATGGGAAAGCAATGCAAAATTGGCTATGGTGGTTATCAATGCAATGGAAAGGAATGTACCATGAATTATGCCATGATACCAAGATGAAATTGTGTAGAGGTTACCGTTGTTGCTTACGGTCGAGGTGTCAAAATTGTGTAGCGGTCATTGTCGATGATGAAAATGAGCAGCGGTGTTGTCGTTGTCGAACCGCTCCTAAGTAGCTGAAACACGTTAGGAAACGGAAACCGCAACTCAAAACTCAAAGACCAAAACGTGTCAAAATTTGTCGGGTGCGAAACGGGTGAGCGATGTGTTGGAAATATGCCCTAGAGGCAATAATAAAAGTATTATTATATTTCATTATTCATGATAATTGTCTTTTATTCATGCTATAACTGTATTATCCGGAAATCGTAATACACGTGTGAATACATAGACCTCAATATGTCCCTAGTGAGCCTCTAGTTGACTAGCTCATTGTGATCAACAGATAGTCATGATTTCCTGGCTATGGACATTGGATGTCGTTGATAACGGGATCACATCATTAGGAGAATGATGTGATGGACAAGACCCAATCCTAAGCATAGCACAAAGGTCGTTTAGTTCGTTTGCTAGAGCTTTGCCAATATCAAGTATCTCTTCCTTAGACCATGAGATCGTGTAACTCCCGGATACTGTAGGAGTGCCTTGGGTGTATCAAACGTCACAACGTAACTGGGTGACTATAAAGGTGCATTACAGGTATCTCCGAAAGTAGCTGTTGGGTTGACACGGATCGAGACTGGGATTTGTCACTCCGTATGACGGAGAGGTATCTCTGGGCCCACTCGGTAATGCATCATCATAATGAGCTCAAGGTGACCAAAGTGTTGGCCACGAGATCATGCATTACGGTACGAGTAAAGTGACTTGCCGGTAACGAGACTGAACAAGGTATTGGGATACCGACGATCGAGTCTCGGGCAAGTAACGTACCGATTGACAAAGGGAATTGTATACAGGGTTTGATCGAATCCTCGACATCGTGGTTCATCCGATGACAACATCGAGAAGCATGTGGGAGCCAACATGGGTATCCAGATCCCGCTGTTGGTTATTGACCGGAGAACGTCTCGGTCATGTCCACATGTCTCCCGAACCCGTAGGGTCTACACACTTAAGGTTCGATGATGCTAGGGTTATAAAGGAAGTTTGTATGTGGTTACCGAATGTTGTTCGGAGTCCCGGATGAGATCCCAGACGTCACGAGGAGTTCCGGAATGGTCCGGAGGTAAAGATTTATATATGGGAAGTCCTATTTTGGCCACCGGAAAATGTTCGGGATTTTTCGGTATTGTACCGGGAAGGTTCTAGAAGGTTCCGGAGTGGGGCCCACCTGCATGGGGGGACCCACATGAACGTGAGTAGTGGGGGAAAGGCCCCACACCCCTGGTCAAGGCGCACCAAGATCCCCCCTTAGAAGGAATAAGATCATATCCCGAAGGGATAAGATCAAGATCCCTAAAAAGGGGGGATAACAATCGGTGAGGAAGGAAATGATGGGATTTCTTTCCTCCCACCTTGGCCAACGCCCCAATGGACTTGGAGGGCAAGAAACCAGCCCCTCCACCCCTATATATAGTGGGGAGGCGCATGGGAGCTGAACACAAGCCAAGGTGCAGCCCCTCCCCTCCCCAACACCTCTCCTCCTCCGTATATGCTTGGCGAAGCCCTCTCGGAGTACTGCTGCACCAACTACACCACGCCGTGTGCTGCCGTTGGAGTAATCTTCCTCAACCTCTCCTTCCCCCTTGCTGGATCAAGAAGGAGGAGACGTCTCCCGTCCCGTACGTGTGTTGAACGCGGAGGTGCTGTCCGTTCAGCACTTGGACATCGGTGATCCGAATCACGTTCGAGTACGACTCCATCATCACCATCCCCTTGGCTAGCTTCCGCTCGTGATCTACAAGTGGTATGTAGATGCAAACTCTCTCCCTTGACTCGTTGCTTAGATGAACTCATAGATGGATCTTGGTGAAACCGTAGGAAAAATTTTAATTTTCTGCAACGTTCCCCAACAGTGGCATCATGAGCTAGGTCTATGCGTAGTTCTCTTTGCACGAGTAGAACACAATTTTGTTGTGGGCATGGATTTTGTCATCTTACTTGCCTCTACTAGTCTTTTCTTGCTTCGGTGGTATTGTGGGATGAAGCGGCCCGGACCAACCTTACACGTACGCTTACGTGAGACCGGTTCCACCGACTGACATGCACAAGTTGCATAAGGTGGCTGGCGGGTGTCTGTCTCTCCCACTTTAGTTGGAGCGGATTCGATGAAAAGGGCCCTTATGAAGGGTAAATAGAAGTTGACAAAATCACGTTGTGGTTATTTGTAGGTAAGAAAACGTTCTTGCTAGAACCCAATTGCAGCCACGTAAAAGATGCAACAACAATTAGAGGACGTCTAACTTGTTTTTGCAGCGATTGATCATGTGATGTGATATGGCCAGAAGTTGTGATGAATGATGAATTGTGATGTATGAGATCATGTTCTTTGTAATAGGATTCACGACTTGCATGTCGATGAGTATGACAACCGGCAGGAGCCATAGGAGTTGTCTTTATTTTTTGTATGACCTGCGTGTCATTGAAGAACGCCATGTAACTCACTTTACTTTATTGCTAAACGCGTTAGCCATAGAAGTAGAAGTAGTCATTGGTGTGACAACTTCATGAAGACACGATGATGGAGATCATGATGATGGAGATCATGGTGTCAAGCCGGTGACAAGATGATCATGGAGCCCCGAAGATGAAGATCAATGGAGCTATATGATATTGGCCATATCATGTCACAACTATATAATTGCATGTGATGTTTATTATGTTTATGCATCTTGTTTACTTAGGACGACGGTAGTAAATAAGATGATCCCTTACAAAAATTTCAAGAAGTGTTCTCCCCTAACTGTGCACCGTTGCTACAGTTCGTCGCTTCTAAGCACCACGTGATGATCGGGTGTGATGGATTCTTACGTTCACATACAACGGGTGTAAGACAGTTTTACACAGCGAAAACACTTAGGGTTAACTTGACGAGCCTAGCATGTGCAGACATGGCCTTGGAACACGGAGACCGAAAGGTCGAACACGAGTTGTATGGAAGATACGATCAACATGAGAATGTTCACCGACGATGACTAGTCCATCTCACGTGATGATCGGACACGGCCTAGTCGACTCGGATTGTGTAACACTTAGATGACTAAAGGGATGTCTAATCTGAGTGGGAGTTCATAATTTGATTAGAACTTAATTATCATGAACTTAGTCTAAAACCTTTGCAAATATGTCTTGTAGATCAAATGGCCAACGCTCATGTCAACATGAACTTCAACGCGTTCCTAGAGAAAACCAAGCTGAAAGATGATGGCAGCAACTATACGGACTGGGTCTGGAACCTGAGGATCATCCTCATAGCTGCCAGGAAACAATATGTCCTAGAAGGACCGCTAGGTGACGCTCCCGTCCCAGAGAACCAAGACATTATGAATGCTTGGCAAACTCGCGCTGATGATTACTCCCTCGTTCAGTGCGGCATGCTTTACAGCTTAGAACCGGGGCTCCAAAAGCGTTTTGAGCATCACGGAGCATATGAGATGTTCGAAGAGCTGAAACTAGTTTTCCAAGCTCATGCCCGGGTCGAGAGATATGATGTCTCCGACAAGTTCTATAGTTGTAAGATGGAGGAAAACAGTTATGTCAGTGAGCACATCCTGAAGATGTCTGGGTTGCACAACCGTATGACCCAGCTGAACATTAACCTCCCAGATGAGGCGGTCATTGACAGAATCCTCCAGTCGCTCCCACCAAGCTACAAGAGCTTTGTGATGAACTACAACATGCAGGGGATGGAAAAGACCATTCCTGAAGTGTTCTCGATGCTGAAGTCAGCAGAGGCTGAAATCAAGAAAGAACATCAAGTGTTGATGGTCAATAAGACCACTAAGTTCAAGAAGGGCAAGGGTAAGAAGAACTTCAAGAAGGACGGCAAGGAGGTTGCCGCGCCTGGTAAGCCAGTTACCGGGAAGAAGTCAAAGAATGGACCTAAGCCTGAGACTGAGTGCTTTTATTGCAAGGGGAAGGGTCACTGGAAGCGGAACTGCCCCAAATACTTAGCAGATAAGAAGGCCGGCAAAACCAAAGGTATATTTGATATACATGTAATTGATGTGTACCTTACCAGTACTCGTAGTAACTCCTGGGTATTTGATACCGGTGCCGTTGCTCATATTTGTAACTCACAGCAGGAGCTGCGGAATAAACGGAGACTGGCGAAGGACGAGGTGACGATGCGCGTCGGGAATGGTTCCAGAGTCAATGTGATCGCTGTCGGCACGCTGCCTCTACATTTACCTACGGGATTAGTTTTGAACCTTAATAATTGTTATTTAGTGCCAAGTTTGAGCATGAACATTGTATCTGGATCTCGTTTAATACGAGATGGCTACTCATTTAAGTCTGAGAATAATGGTTGTTCGATTTATATGAGAGATATGTTTTATGGTCATGCTCCGATGGTCAATGGTTTATTCTTAATGAATCTCGAGCGTAATATTACACATGTTCATAGTGTAGATGCCAAAAGATGTAAAGTTGATAACGATAGTCCCACATACTTGTGGCACTGCCGCCTTGGTCACATTGGTGTCAAGCGCATGAAGAAGCTCCATGCCGATGGACTTTTAGAGTCTCTTGATTATGAATCGTTTGACACGTGCGAACCATGCCTCATGGGCAAGATGACCAAGACTCCATTCTCCGGAACAATGGAGCGAGCAACCAACTTATTGGAAATCATACATACCGATGTGTGCGGTCCAATGAGCGTTGAGGCTCGCGGAGGATATCGTTATGTTCTCACTCTCACTGATGACTTAAGTAGATATGGGTATGTCTACTTAATGAAACACAAGTCTGAGACCTTTGAAAAGTTCAAGGAATTTCATAATGAGGTGGAGAATCAACGTGACCGAAAGATAAAGTGCCTACGATCAGATCGTGGAGGAGAATATTTAAGTCACGAATTTGGCACACACTTAAGGAAATGTGGAATCGTTTCACAACTCACGCCGCCTGGAACACCTCAGCGAAACGGTGTGTCCGAACGTCGTAATCGCACTCTATTGGATATGGTGCGGTCTATGATGTCTCTTACTGATTTACCGCTATCATTTTGGGGATACGCTCTAGAGACAGCTACATTCACTTTAAATAGGGCACCGTCTAAATCCGTTGAGACGACACCATATGCATTATGGTTTGGGAAGAAACCTAAGCTGTCGTTTCTAAAAGTTTGGGGATGCGATGCTTATGTCAAGAAACTTCAACCTGAAAAGCTCGAACCCAAGTCGGAAAAATGCGTCTTCATAGGATACCCTAAGGAAACTGTCGGGTATACCTTCTACTTAAGATCCGAGGGCAAAAATCTTTGTTGCCAAGAATGGATGCTTTCTGGAAAAAGAGTTTCTCTCGAAAGAAATAAGTGGGAGGAAAGTAGAACTCGATGAAGTACTACCTCTCGAACGGGAAAGTGGTGCAGCTCAGGAAAATGTTCCTGTGATGCCCACACCAACTGAAGAGGAAACCAATGATGATGATCAAGGTACTTCGGATCAAGTTGCTACTGAACTTCGTAGGTCCACAAGGACATGTTCCGCACCAGAGTGGTACGGCAACCCCGTCCTGGAAATCATGTTGTTAGACAATGATGAACCTTCGAACTATGAAGAAGCGATGGCGGGCCCAGATTCCAACAAATGGCTTGAAGCCATGAAATCCGAGATAGAATCCATGTATGAAAACAAAGTATGGACTTTGACAGACTTGCCCGATGATCGGCGAGCGATAGAAAACAAATGGATCTTTAAGAAGAAGACAGACGCAGATGGTAATGTCACCATCTATAAAGCTTGACTTGTCGCTAAGGGTTATCGACAGGTTCAAGGGATTGACTACGACGAGACATTCTCTCCCGTAGCGAAGCTAAAGTCCGTCTGAATCATGTTAGCAATTGCCGCATACTATGATTATGAGATATGGCAGATGGACGTCAAAACAGCATTCCTTAACGGGCATCTTAAGGAAGAACTGTATATGATGCAGCCGGAAGGTTTTGTCGATCCTAAGAACGCTAACAAAGTATGCAAGCTCCAGCGATCCATTTATGGGCTGGTGCAAGCATCTCGGAGTTGGAATATTCGCTTTGATGAGATGATCAAAGCTTTTGGGTTTATGCAGACTTATGGAGAAGCCTGCGTTTACAAGAAAGTGAGTGGGAGCTCTGTAGCATTTCTCATATTTTATGTAGATGACATACTCTTGATGGGAAATAATATAGAATTTCTGGACAGCATTAAGGCCTACTTGAATAAGTGTTTTTCAATGAAGGACCTTGGAGAAGCTGCTTACATATTAGGCATCAAGATCTATAGAGATAGATCGAGACGCCTCATAGGTCTTTCACAAAGCACATACCTTGATAAGATTTTGAAGAGGTTCAAAATGGATCAGTCCAAGAAGGGGTTCTTGCCTATGTTACAAGGTGTGAGATTGAGCTCGGCTCAGTCACCGACCACGGCAAAAGATAAAGAAGAGATGAGTGTCATCCCCTATGCTTCAGCCATAGGATCTATTATGTATGCCATGCTGTGTACCAGACCTGATGTAAACCTTGCCGTGAGTTTGGTAGCTAGATACCAAAGTAATCCCGGCAAGGAACACTGGACAGCAGTCAAGAATATCCTGAAGTACCTGAAAAGGACAAAGGACATGTTTCTCGTTTATGAAGGAGACGAAGAGCTTGTCGTAAAGGGTTACGTCGATGCTAGCTTCGACTCAGATCCGGATGACTCTAAGTCACAAACCGGATACGTGTATATGTTGAATGGTGGAGCAGTAAGCTGGTGCAGCTGCAAGCAGAGCGTCGTGGCGGGATCTACGTGTGAAGCGGAGTACATGGCAGCCTCGGAGGCAGCGCATGAAGCGATTTGGGTGAAGGAGTTCATCACCGACCTAGGAGTCATACCCAATGCGTCGGGGCCAATCAAACTCTTCTGTGACAACACTGGAGCTATTGCCCTTGCCAAGGAGCCCAGGTTTCACAAGAATACCAGGCACATCAAGCGTCGTTTCAACTCCATCCGTGAAAATGTTCAAGATGGAGACATAGAAATTTGCAAAGTACATACGGATCTGAATGTCGCAGATCCGTTGACTAAACCTCTCTCGCGAGCTAAACATGATCAACACCAGAACTCTATGGGTGTTCGATTCATCACAATGTAACTAGATTGGTGACTCTAGTGCAAGTGGGAGACTGTTGGAAATATGCCCTAGAGGCAATAATAAAAGTATTATTATATTTCATTGTTCATGATAATTGTCTTTTATTCATGCTATAACTGTATTATCCGGAAATCGTAATACACGTGTGAATACATAGACCTCAATATGTCCCTAGTGAGCCTCTAGTTGACTAGCTCGTTGTGATCAATAGATAGTCATGATTTCCTGGCTATGGACATTGGATGTCGTTGATAACGGGATCACATCATTAGGAGAATGATGTGATGGACAAGACCCAATCCTAAGCATAGCACAAAGGTTGTTTAGTTCGTTTGCTAGAGCTTTGCCAATATCAAGTATCTCTTCCTTAGACCATGAGATCGTGTAACTCCCGGATACTGTAGGAGTGCCTTGGGTGTATCAAACGTCACAACATAACTGGGTGACTATAAAGGTGCATTACAGGTATCTCCGAAAGTAGTTGTTGGGTTGACACGGATCGAGACTGGGATTTGTCACTCCGTATGACGGAGAGGTATCTCTGGGCCCACTCGGTAATGCATCATCATAATGAGCTCAAGGTGACCAAAGTGTTGGCCACGAGATCATGCATTACGGTACGAGTAAAGTGACTTGCCGGTAACGAGACTGAACAAAGTATTGGGATACCGACGATCGAGTCTCGGGCAAGTAACGTACCGATTGACAAAGGGAATTGTATACAGGGTTTGATCGAATCCTCGACATCGTGGTTCATCCGATGACAACATCGAGAAGCATGTGGGAGCCAACATGGGTATCCAGATCCCGCTGTTGGTTATTGACCGGAGAACGTCTCGGTCATGTCTACATGTCTCCCGAACCCGTAGGGTCTACACACTTAAGGTTCGATGACGCTAGGGTTATAAAGGAAGTTTGTATATGGTTACCGAATGTTGTTCGGAGTCCCGGATGAGATCCCGGACATCACGAGGAGTTCCGGAATGGTCCGGAGGTAAAGATTTATATATGGGAAGTCCTATTTTGGCCACCGGAAAATGTTCGGGATTTTTTGGTATTGTATCGGGAAGGTTCTAGAAGGTTCCGGAGTGGGGCCCACCTGCATGGGGGGACCCACATGAACATGAGTAGTGGGGGAAAGGCCCCACACCCCTGGTCAAGGCGCACCAAGATCCCCCCTTAGAAGGAATAAGATCATATCCCGAAGGGATAAGATCAAGATCCCTAAAAAGGGGGGATAACAATCGGTGAGGAAGGAAATGATGGGATTTCTTTCCTCCCACCTTGGCCAACGCCCCAATGGACTTGGAGGGCAAGAAACCAGCCCCTCCACCCCTATATATAGTGGGGAGGCGCATGGGAGCTGAACACAAGCCAAGGCGCAGCCCCTCCCCTCCCCAACACCTCTCCTCCTTCGTATATGCTTGGCGAAGCCCTGTCGGAGTACTGCTGCACCAACTACACCACGCCGTCGTGCTGCCGTTGGAGCAATCTTCCTCAACCTCTCCTTCCCCCTTGCTGGATCAAGAAGGAGGAGACGTCTCCCGTCCCGTACGTGTGTTGAACGCGGAGGTGCTGTCCGTTCAGCACTTGGACATCGGTGATCCGAATCATGTTCGAGTACGACTCCATCATCACCATCCCCTTGGCTAGCTTCCGCTCGTGATCTACAAGTGGTATGTAGATGCAAACTCTCTCCCTTGACTCGTTGCTTAGATGAACTCATAGATGGATCTTGGTGAAACCGTAGGAAAAATTTTAATTTTCTGCAACGTTCCCCAACACGATGGTGGTTGCGAAAAGCGATGGTGGCATGCAAGTGTGTATGCGGAAGTGGTGGTGGAACGGTGGGGAAAACTGAACTGAAAATATTCAGTTTCGCCAGGGATGGTCGGACAACCGATGGTCGTCAGACGTCCGGAGACGACCGGACGTCCGATGCCTGGGCGATTTCGGGCGCGGGATGAACTCGGGATTTCAAGACATGGGGGCCAAAATTGGGCAAAATTGAGCGATTTTGTGGATGGAAATGGTGTGAGATGATGGGGGAAAGCTAGACCCACTCGTGGCAAAGTAAATCCATGGATCAAATCCAACAAAACTGCATCACACCAACAAATCACAAAAAAACATTGGGCTATTTTTGGTGGGGGATTTTCGAAATTGGCGAAGAACACAACAATATCAAGCTAGAAAAAGAGGGGTAGGGGCTCCAAATACGTGATCAACGTGGCTCATGATACCAAAGATGATGTATGGTAGAACCCTAGATGCCTGATCTTTCACGATTGGAGGGGATCCTACGAAGAACACGAAGAACACGAGGGGGAAAACGAGGGGAACACGAGGGGAAACATGAGAGAAACCACTCAACCAACAAGAGATGGTCACAGATATGCTAGATCCTCAAAACACAAAGAGATACACGATCCGAATCCAACAAGGGACGATAAAAGTGGCGGTAGTTCTTCTCTGAGAGGAGGTCTTGAAGGGTCTTCCCGTAAAGCGGTCTTGAATCCGCTTGGGGAATCTTCTCCGAAGAGGTCGTCAGCTCCGAGGAGAAGTAACCAAGTGGATGAGAAAAGCTCTATCTCTAATATGTGCTATCACATTGCTAACCCTAGAAAGAGGGTGGAGGAGGTCTATTTATAGTCTTAGTGGACGAAAGGGCAAGTGGCTTCGGCCCAACACTCGGGCGGTCACACAGGCATCGGACGTCCGACGGTCACCGGTCGTCCGAGGGCTCGCGAGGGTCCGGACGTCCGGTGCCGATCAGGCGGCCGATGTGTCGGCTCTGGTCAGGACTTGTTGGTCGTCCTGTCGGGGTCGGTCGTATGGTCGGTCGGTCATCCGGAGGTCTGCATTCTTTCGATGTTTTGGCTCGGGTGTGGTGATGCCGGTCGTCCGGGCGCTAGGAGGTGTCGGTCGTCCGGTGTTGCTCGGACATCCGTGCGCTGGAGCGTGCGCTGGCTGGTACTTGGCTGGCCGGTTGGAGCCTCCAGGCGTCGGACGTTCGAGAGACGTCGGTCGTCCGATGACTGGGAGTTTCGAGCAGTCCTTCTTCTTGTCCATTGAACTTGGTGTCCTCGGCGTCTTGTCCGTTGGGTGTAGCTGATCCGTGGCTTTCCTCCAAATACCTGATCACACATAGGGTCTCCACATGAGGTAGTAGCCATGTCTCGTAAGTAGAAAGTGGGAGTTCGGAGAGGAGCGAGTTCACCTTATCTTCGATAGCCTTTGCTCGAGCTCTGGTCATTGGTCCAAGTGGTGTCGTGGGAGATGTAGATATGTCCATGGGGATGACCGTGGGATGCTCCGCATCAAGTTGAGACTGGCTAGGGAGGCTCAAGTTGATCTCAACAATAGCATCCTCAATGTCAATCCTAATATAGGAGTATACCATGCTCCAACAAGATGACTGAGCCTATTCTAAAAAACATGAAAGCGTCAATCTTGTCGGTGTAGACCTTCACTGTAATTTTATCGTACGCACTCCTACTAATCTTGACTGCTACTAGTTACAAACACTAACCCTACTAGTATGTTGTCTTAGTGAAAACAATGAAGATAGTTGAATGTTGACCCAAGGTTGGGACAAGTGATATGAGAATTGCAAATAGAAATTAGGAGATATATGAGACATGGTTTTCGTTACGGTGGATTATACCTGTTTTTTCTTATTTTAGTGTTTTTTCACCCCATTTGCTACTTTTGTGACTAGTTATATACAGGAGACTACACAACACAACAGAGAGATTTACAAGTATAAAATTCCGATTAAAAGCTACAAAATGCATCCTTTCAAGGGAAGCAGCACTATCCCGAGAGAAACCAAGCCTTCTCTTTCCTCCTCCGCAAGAAAAGATTCCATGCTTTCCCCCTCCCATCACCGGCACCGCGTCATCTCTGATGGCCTTTGGGTCATGGAGATGCGAAGGACCTCTCCACCATCGGCGGGAGGGACGCCGTTCCCGTTATTGTTAGGTTTCGCGTCTTGGTTGGGGTTGTGTGGCAGCGACGATGTCCCTCGGTAGTAATATGTGCCTGGCGTTCTATCCCCATCTCTATGGTGCATCTATGAAAGTGCAACTAACCCCGAGTGGTTTTGGTACTTAATAACAACATATATATCATTGATCTAATGCTCATTGCAAATATATTTCAGAAAAAATCAATGATTGGCATGGCAAGGACTAATGGATGTGGACCCCTCAAAATACTAAGGACAAGATTTGGCAATCCCAAGACTCTACATTTTTTGTTTAGTGATCCAATATCATATTGAGTCCCTTAGGAAAGGCAGTACTATTAAAAGGGGTTGAGGTATTGATGATGAGGTTGTTGATCAAGTGCTTAGTGATATTTCTCCAAAAATCCCCAGTCATTTTCTCACACACATATGTCCAAACCCTAATTCTACATCTCAGTCCCACCGATATCATCTATTCCGGACTCACCGAGATGACCACTCCCATTGCCACAGCCAAAACCCTAGCAATTTGGTTTGACCAAAATGGATCTCGGTCCCACCGAGATGGCCTTGCCAAGTTTCTGTGATGACATTGTTTCACTTTGGAATCACCGAATTGAAACAATCGAAAATTCCGAAACGAAGTTTTGCTCTAGCCATTGCACTTCGGTCCCACCGAAAAGCCCAAGGTTCATATCTTTTACACAGATCAGTCTCATCGAGTTTCTGTTCGGCCTCACTGATTTGGGTCAAAAATGTGTAACGGTTGGATTTTTGGGTGAAGGCTATTTATACCCCTCCACACCCCTAATTACTCTCTAAGAGAGCCATCAGAATGAAACACTACTTCCACCATTCGTTTTTTGAGAGAGAACCACCGACTCATGTGTTGAGATCAAGAGATTCCAATCCTACCATTTGAACCTTGATTTCTAGGCTCTTCAAGTTGCTTTCCTCTCCAATCATTCTCCTACCGGAGCCAAATCTGTGAGAGAGAGATTGAGTGTTGAGGAGACTATCATTTGAAGCGCAAGAGTAAGGAGTTCATCACCAACACAACATCTATTACCTTTTGGAGAGTGGTGTCTCCTAGATTTTCTAGGTGTCACTTGGGAGCCTCCAAGTTCATGTGGAGTTGAACCAAAGAGTTTGTAAGGGCAAGGAGATCGCCTACTTCGTGAAGATCTACCATAATTGTAATTTTTATTACCTCTGGCGTTCGGCTTACTCCCGTGTTTGTAGTCGTTGCTAGGTGGCCTCCGGACCTGGTTGTAATTTTTATTACCTCTGGCGTTTTTTGTACTCCCATGATTTTTTTTCTGAAAAGGAGGATGTACCCCCGGCCTCTGCATCTGGGCGATGCATGCGGCCACTTTATTAATTATTCACAAAGACTTTACAAAGTAGTACATTCGTAAGCCTGGAGCCACCATCATAGCAACACATGTTTCTATTCCTATCCCCTTGATGTAGGGGTGCCGAATGTCCGAGCCTAATACCAAACAGGCATCACATCAAAACCTAACATCTAAAGCCGGATGCGCCATCCTAGCCACATACCGGGACTGGGTCACACACCGGTCCTGCCCACTCACCGAGCCCGCCACCACCGTGTTCCACTGATCCATCTCCATAGCAAGGACTGGCGCAAACCTTGCCAGCCTGCCGTCGACGCCACCATGGCGTCAGACAGCGCCACCGCCCTGCGTTCGACCATCCAGCCGCATCCGTCGACGATAGGCGGGGCGCCTAGGGTTTCCCCCCGGGTCACCCGCAGGGGCGACGCGAGGGGACGCCTGGGCTGATCATGATGCAATAGTGTTTTGCACGTTTTGGAAGATGAATAGATTGGAAGTTGCTGGAAAAAAATCCGGATAAAAATTCAGGAGATATTTGCATCTTGGCATTTGAATTCAGTTTGTGCTGAATGAAGCTGGAGAAGGTACGTAGAGTCGTACCTCCGGTGGACTCATTTGGATTAGGTTACGGCCAAGTCTCCCCAGACATTTGCAAAGAAGCATCATCTGTCCATATATAGATTCAACCATAATTCCTCCAGGTCTTCTCTTTTCCCGATCGGTTTTTCATCCGGCGCGCGTGGGCTGACACCGCCGCATAGGACTCGTCGCGCCTCCGTCACCATGGTGGAGCTGGAGTCGCAGGACGCGGCGACGATGAAGGTGGCCTCCGCGAAGCACGTCACGACCACCGTGGCGCTGCGTGTCGGGGCCGCCGTTGCGTCCCTCGCCGCCGCCGTCCTCGTCGTCACTAACCGGCAGGAGCGCTGGGGGGTGGAGGTCAACTTCACCATGTTCGACGTCTGGGTGTACGTACCATCACCAATCTCTCGGCATGCAGCTAGCGCATGCTCCTTCCTTCGTTCACTCGCTAGTTAGATCGATTGGTCTCGATCTCCCGTGTGCTTCTGCAACCAGCGAATCGATGTCTGACCTGTTCTTGTTTCGTGGGTGAGCAGGGCATTCGTGGCGACCAACTTCTTCTGCACAGCCTACTCGCTGCTCACGGCGATCTTTGTCAAGAAGCTCATCGGCAAGCGCTGGCTGCACACCGTGGACCAGGTAACGTTACGTACGGCAAGGAAAAAAATACCCATCTAAGCTAGTAGACCATACGTCCATGCATCTGTGTTCGTGCACCCTGGTCAATCTCGACTGACGGACGGCATCGTTGTTATATCTGCTTTGTTGCGTGCAGCTGGTGGTGAACCTACAGACGGCGGCAACGGCGGGCGCAGGGGCCATCGGGTCGGTGGCCATGTGGGGGAACAAGACAAGCGGGTGGTACGCAGTGTGCCGCCTCTACCGGAGGTACTGCGACGTCGGTGCCGTCGCGCTCGCGCTCTCCTTGGCCGCCTTCCTCTCTCTCGGCAGTGCCTGCGCACTCTCCCGTTACCCCAGGACGCCGGCCAGACACTGACCAGTCAGTTAGGAGTAAGACCTAGCAGCACCTTGATATGTTGAAAAGTTAATATCATCAGATCATGTAAAGTTCTTGGGAGTACATTGTTTGTCCTTTTGGATCTCAATTACTAGTTGGTAGGTTAAGCAGCAGTATCCATTCATAAAATCATGAGCATGAAAGATGAGACGCATATATGCACCGTATATACCATACTGTAAAATTAAGCTGGCTATTTATGTGTTCTGAGGAGAAAAGGGGAGGTCTCTTACAAAAGAAACACACCGTGAATATGATCCTCTGGATCACGATGCTGAAAATGATGAGACACAAAAAATAGCTGAGCAATGCACGGCATCATGCTTAGGTGCAGCGCAGGATGTCATCTCCGTGCTGCGAGCAAGGAAGAAGGCTAGCTCATCCGCCATTGCTGCCGGCACTGAGCGCTTCATTCGACTTGACAAAACGGCCTTTCACCCGCTTACGGGTATCCGCCCTCAGCTTCCGGGACTCATACCGGATGTGCTTCTCGTACCTGCAGGGAGCACCAGAAACGCATGAGAAAATTGCAACCGTCTATGAGGAGTAAAAGAAGACGGGTTAGCTGTTCATCGGTTCATGCCTGCGATTCTTCCTCTTCTCTTTGTACCGCTGCATCGCGCTATCCCTGTTTAGCGCGAGCGTCTCGCTGTCGATCCTTGCGGCAGGCTTCTCAGCTCCAGTCGGGACGATCCTTTGATCGCCAAAGGAGATCTCCCTAGTGGGAGCTGCTCCTCTGTCATGGGAAGAGCTCCCCAAGGTCCCAGAAGCAGGCACATGGCTCCCGGAGGTTGTTGGGCCATCCATCGTCGAGGTGCATGAGCTTACCTTCATTCGCTTGTTGCTCGCTGTGCTAACCTGCAAAGGAAAAAAAAAAGGACAAGAACTATATCAAACAAACATATCACAATTGCAAGAGCAGACACAGAAATTTTCACTGATGGAGACTCTACTTCTCTACAATGATGCAAAACAAATAACACGTGGTGGGCCTTTATATACAGCAAATTATCAGGGCTGACAAAATTGCCCCTTGATGTTTCACAAAGAAACAAGATGACCCATGAATTGGTGGACCAAAGGAGCATGGAACAAGGATCTGTATGGTGGCCTATAACTATCAGCGTGATTGAGAGCACCTAAAAGCGTTCACACTAAATGGGACCATATAGCCAACTTTCACAAGAACAGCCACTTCAAAGATAAGATGTTTGCCCCCCAAAAAAGAAGATAAGACTGAATTAGAAACACAGCAGCCTGAACACACTGAAGAGGAAGTGGCACATCAACATCAGTGAAAGATCTGTTACATTGTCAAAGCTAAGAGGAACGACAGTGCGCGGATGGGATGTATCCTCATGAATATGCACATTGTAAGCAGGTTCAGGTCGAGCAGTTCCTTTTCAGTATCTTGTCAACATTGAATTTTGATCAACAGCTAATAAAATTACCCTTAACTAATTGCCTGGTATCTGGATTATCTAATGCACGTGGCTTTTATCCCTGTTGCTTACAAAGGAATAAAAACCAATAACAGCTGACTGCAAACTAGAGGACTCCTTGTATTTGTAAACAAGGCATATCCTAGCAGTCATGTTTAGACTTTGCTGCTAGGTATGAGGTTATAGCACTGCGTTGAAAATATTAAAAATTTGCATGATGCATGTGAGATATTGTCGATGCAAATGCACGGGCTATTAACAACATCGTGGTGTGTCACATTATGCACTTTATGCCGTGGATTTTATTTTTTTTCAAAAGGAGGGTGAACGCCCTTGGCCTCTGCATACTGAATGTAGTGGATAGACATAGGGAGGAATAACTTACATTTTTGGATGGCACTTGGCAAATATTTGTTGACATGATATCTTCAGCAGCTGCACCATATCCTGAGTCATAAATATCTTCCAGATCTTTCGTTGTCCCACAAGAAATCTCCTTGAGCATGTCACTATAACTCTTGATCATAAAGCCTCCATTGTTTGAACCAAATCCAATCTCATGTGCAGATTTTTCATTGTGGTTCCTTGATCTTCCTAAATTGAAATCCCATATCTGCAGATAGCAAGCAGTGAACTGTCAGGGCTTTCCACAATAAGCACATTCCAGAATAAGATTGACGAAAGTCAGAAGATTTTGAGGCATATCCAATTATAAGGAAGTGATTCCTACAAACCTATCCTTTTGCCGATGCAAACTCTACAAGCAAACACAGGCATACCGAATACTATTATCAGGTAAATGGAAACTGTATAGATAGCAATGTCGATGTAGTCAGCAGATTGAATAAATACTGTTCACCATCAGGCGATGTATTCCATGTTCAAAAAGTCAAATACTCAGAAGAATCTAGTAACGTGCCAAATCATACAAGGTACACTTCTTCATATCGCGATAGCAACACGCCAACACCAGCTCAGAAATTCCAGTCTAATTTGCACTGTTGGTAGAGGAGAAAACACCATTCATTATCAGCCAACCTGCGCATTCAGTGTCCTAAAACAACCCGATCCATGAGCTTCCATGGCAACTGCATTCTACTCGCCTTTCAAGTTGAAAGACCCGTGCCATAAATGGTGAGCGAATAAAGGGCAAATTTATCTCTACTCAAAACTAGTGAAACCAATCACTTCTCTGGCTGACAAAATCTAGGACAAAACTAGAGCCTGATTGTCCGTGAGAACCACAGGAGTGGAGACCCTCAGGTCACGTACAAAGGAATGGACGCTAAACTCCGATGACTTTGGAACTGGCACCTTATTATTCATCTGAACGCCAATAGGTTTTCCATGACCTACCAGAGATCATGAATTCATGATTGCATTCCATGATCTGAATGATCAATGGATTAACCGGGAACTGCACAAAGTGGCAACGAGCATGTAGCCTTCAACAAACCTGTTTGATGATCTATTGTTGTTTGCTCAGAAAATTAAGATCAGAACATTTGTCGTGACCGAGTAGTGTTACAAAACATGTGATGTTAATGTGTGTTTGGCTACCACGATGCGGCTACCTGAAGGCAATGCAACTAATTTAGTCACTCATAAAGACGCCAACAAAACATCTGATTAGTACAATTGACATGTAAATTGTCTGAATACCAACAATTGATTTATTTGTTTGCATATCATTCTCATGTTTTTTTACCTGGGTGGGTGGCACTGATGAGGGTGGGGCGAACTCCCATCGAAGTTGCTCTTCGTCATCATCACGGAGGCGGTCGTTGCCGATAAGCTCGGCGCAGTGAGCTGACGGCATCATCAGCAGGGACGTGTACGGACACGGCACCTCCGGAGCAGGAGGCAGCGGTGGGGGAGCTTGCTTGTCAGGCAAGCGCCCGCTAGCCCCGGCGGAGGACCGACGAGGAGTCCTGGGGCTCAGATCCGAGTACCCCTGCGGCTGCGACGTCTCCGTTTCTCGCCGCGCCATCTCCGCGAGCTGGTGGCACAGCGCTTCCCCCTTGAGGGGCCGGCCGCCGCCCGCCGAGACAGCCACCTCCGGCGGGTTGCAGGGCACGTAGAGGTCGCGCATCTCGGGGTCAACCAGCATGGAGTAGTCCAAGGACGAGAAGAAGAAGGCGTCCTCATCCTCTTGGTCGCCGCCGCCGCCGAGGCCGCAACCGAACGCGGCGGCGCCACCGGCGCCAGGGAGGAGGTCGACGCCCCACGACGCGGCGAGCTCGGACGCCGCGGGGCAGCCCGCGAACCCCTCCACGGGCACGCGCGCCGCGCCCTCGCAACCTCCGTCGCAATCCGCGCAGAGGAACGCCGGCTCGCCTCCCCCGGCCGCCACGCGCGCAGCCGCCGGGCGGGCCGCGCACCCGGCGCAGAGCGGCGCGCGCACGTGCTTCCGCGAGAGCGCGTTGGCGGCGTGCACGTGGCGGTCGCACGCCACGCAGAGCCGCGCCGCGTCGGCCCGGCAGTGCAGCGCCGCCGCCGCCTCCCCGCAGTAGTCGCACGGCCAGGGCTGCCTCGCCCCTCCGTTGTCCTTCATGGCCAGCGCCCGGCACGCCACGCCACACCACCCGAGCAGAGAACCCCGCGATGCCGGAGGGAGGAGGGGCGGCGGAGGTGGGTCAAAAGGCGGGAGAGCGAGAGGGTCTACCGCTTCTTATCGCCGCGCGCTTTAGCTTATGCAATCCGAAGCGAGGCTGCGACTGCGAGGGTATGGGAGAAAGCGAGGGAGAGGAGGAGGAGGAGGAGGCCGATCCGCTGCGCCGTGCCGAACACCGAGAGCACGGCATTCTCTTTCCACGTGCCGCGCCATGATTTCGCTGAGGTGGCGGGCCTCGGACGTGGGACCGGCTGGGCAGTGAGTTAGCAGTGTCGGAAAATATCTAGCGGAGCTCGCTGAGGTGACGGGCTGGGGAGGGGGCTGGGACGCTGACACGGTGGGGCATGAGTAGTGGGTCCCGGTAAGGTGGAAAGAACTAGGAATCCTAAACTGCTGAGAAAATCACAATTTTATTTGGGGAGAAAATGGCGATTAAAGCAAGCTCGCACATGGAGCTTATGATCTCGAGCTTAGGTGCAGCCTTATGAATAGTGAAAAACTCTGAATGTTTTTTATAATAACTATGCTCTTATATTTCTTTACGGAGGAAGTATTGTTGAGTGTTCTATGTAGTGTAAATGTTCGTGAAAACCAGCATTAGGAATGTTTTTTAATTAAAATTTAGATGTATGCAGAACATTCAACAATATTTTCTGTAAAGAAGTTCGGATTTTTTTTTTGGCTTGCAAAAAAAGTTCAGATTTTTTTTCAAAATTTGCCCTTTTTTACGATCAGAAGAGCAGTAAACCAGCATTAGGAACATTTTACAAGTCTTTTTTAAAATGGTAACTTGATGCTGAGGAGCAGTAAAGATGCGTCGGAAGAAAAAAATATGTTTTCTCTTTATTAAGAAATGATATTTTTGTAATAATATCTCATCATATATTTAGAAATATCTAGTTACTAATAAGACTAAGAGATAAGTAATGGTTCATAATATTGTTATTGTTATCTCTAGGTTGCATGGCAGGTTTAAGATAAGACATTATTAAGCACTATACATGCCATAATATGCATGTTAAGCTATTGCGGCTCGTCGTTTTCTTAAAACAATTGTAGCAGGTGTGCCTTATTTGCAGCCTCGAAAAATCGTTTTGGGGTGTGCTCCATAATTTTTGGAGGCTGTGAAAGTTGTGCGCAAGCAGAGGCCCATGACTCGAATTCGATATTTTGCAGATCCACTTGTCAATGTCTATGTTCGTTCCGCACATAAAGAAATTGGACGTTGCATTGAAAATTATATTGCATTGTTGAACATCACATGGAAATCGAAATTGACCTGGACCGACAAATAAAAGTTGACCTAGAATGACTAATCAAAATTAACAGAGCAACTTGAAACATGATTTTATTTCATCAGCTTCCTCCTCTGTTTGAAAGTGTCCTCACGTGAAGACGAGGCTTCAAGTGCTTCCACATGTGCTTTGATGTGGTCGAGGTACCATTAGGCTTCTTGGGTGCGGGCGAGGGACACGGTCTTGTAGCCATAGTGATTGTGGCTTCTACTTCATCCAAGATGGCTTCCATCACACAGGAGAGGTACCGGCGGGAAGAAGGGAGACGCTTGGCCCAAACGCCTAATTCAATCTCTCGGAACACGGTGGCTTGGACCCACCATAGTAATTCCTAGAACTTTCGTTCGATGCGCTCCTCTTCGATCTTGTTGAGGAAGGTCCATGAGGAGGGTCCGAGCGTGACATAACACAAGAAAGGTGTAGAGTAATATAGTCAGTAGGAAAGGGGAAGATGATTGAATGTGGCGGTGAGTGGAGAGTATCAGTTTATATAGCCGCGCTCTGGCAGAAAAATGACCTGAAAAGGGCGCACTCCAGCGAGAAACAAGGCAGGAAAGGCGTGCCGATAGGTAGCAACCACTAATGGGTGCTTTTACTGGTGAAAACCGCTACCATAGGAGTCATACGAACGACTGACATTGGCAGGAGAGCAAGAAAACGGATGAAGTTTCACCCTCGTGAACATTCTAAAAATATGAAGACTCCGCCCCACTATTTGGAGCTTGCTACAAAAATTATGGAGGCAGAGAGCAATATGGTGAGTGAGGTAGACCCTTTTCTTGGGTTCGAGGCGGTTATTGTGGCGATTTAGCCATTTTGACAACTCTAGTAAAATTGCTCTTAGGATGCAAGTAGGGGAAAGACGCATTTTACCCGTGGCCACACTAATTTTACATCCATTTCAATTGTTGCAAAATTAAATAGAGTTTTTTAAAAGCTCCAAGGGCAAAAAGGAAGGCATAAAAAGTTTAGAAGAAGACAATTGTATAGAGTTTTGACATCTACTACTCCTTCACATGCCCTGCGTCACCACCTCGACCAATGGAAACCGAACTCAAGCATGCATGCTTATAACATGTCTAGATGTAGGAAGGCGAGGCAACGGCGGCTCCCTAAAGATGGAATAAGGTCCTTCCCACGTAGCCTCCCTCCCGACAATGTGTCTATCATCGCCGAAGGGGGTGTGGAGGTGTGTCTCTTGCGGATCTCGTGGTATTCAGTTTGTGCCGGTCCTCAGTAGATCTTCATATATCCAGTCTTCATTCGTTTGTCTATATGTTGCATTCTTTTGATCTACACTTCTCTTCATCGATGGTAGTTGTTCTGGTGCGCTGGTCATGTGGGACCTTAGCACGACAACCTCCAGACTGTCTGCTACAAAAGGTTTGGCCCCGCCCGAGGGAGGGCGATGACAACGACGTGCCTTAGGCTCACTCTAGTGCTTGTAGTCAATGCTAGGTGGTCTACAAAACAGTGTGTAATATTTTTATTCCTAGTGTTCCTTTTACTATCATGACAGAAGATGAATTGGTCAAAAAAATTACATGCAAAAAGTAGTTCTTGCACAGAGTATTAGCTTCCCTTCATAATTCTTTCTTGCAAAAGAAAACCTGGTCTATTATAAAGTTCAAGAAGAAATACAAAGCACCCCAAACATAATAAAAAATACATCTAGACTGATGGACTACCGAACCACAACCAGAACTAGCCGCTGATTTGCCATTGCTCCCATATGGGAGCTGGCCTAAACTTCTCGATGATTGTTGGAAATCTTCGTGCAGGTGCCCCTAAGGACCAATGTTAAGAAAGTGAAATCATTGTTTTTGAACCATTAAATTGGTTCAAGAACCAGACAACTAAATCACGTCATCGCGTATGTACAACGAGAAACCCTAACCTTATCGCCTCGAGTAGTATGAAGAAATTTATGTTGGAGCTCTTTCTAATTTGTTCTGACATATGAACTCAGAAAGGGTCATGGCCCAGAAGACCGTGACGAGGACATGACTACCTTGAAAACGACCAAAAATATTGTATACATGCATATTCGTGAGGTGATTTATAATGCAAACTATGCAATAATTTATTTATGGTATCTAGGACAAAAATACTTCATAGACTTTTGTGCCATGTCTAATTGCAGGTGTATGGGACATTTATACAATCCACATATAAAGATAAGGGAAAAATAGAAGTTTAGGTGCTTTTCAAAAAGTCATCTCACGTCACTTTTAGGCCAAGAGATAATAGAGTCCAAGTTCCACACGTTCTGGACTCAGATTCGGACTACACAGACATACCGAACTCAAAATGCCAAGAACTCTTTCATCCGGACTCCGAATTGGGTGATTCTTTTTTTGTTGAAAGTAGATTTCATGCTCTTTCCAACCCAATTGGATTCACCTTCAAAATCGTCCCGAGCGTTGACATATTGACGAAACAATCTGACGCTATAGCAGGATCTGAGTCAAACTACAAGTTCAAAGGTGTTGCATCACCTCCGCTTGGGCCCATGGGCCTTCTATGGCCTAGGGTTAGTTTTCGGCTGCCTTGGAACGTCCTGCCACCTCCTTGGCCGCCACCCCTTGCTCCTATATAAGTAGATCCATCTAGTAGTTTTTTGCTTGGGATTTGTTTAGTTAAAAGTTAGTCATTGCAACTTTGTGTACCTCGTTTGTGTCCAACGACCAAACCAAGACCACTTTCGTATCCCCACCTTTATCAATACTTCATCTATATTCGCAATATTCAGATTGCATTATCGTATTCTTACTTGTTCTTCGATTACGTGCAGGAATTGACCTTCGTGGTCAGGTTAATCGTGCTTCCAACATCGTCAGTAACCTTAGGAGATTGGTTTAGCGATTGCTAAGGCGCAACGTCGTGCACGTTTGTAGTCGGATCATCAAAGTAGGCTCCACCAAATCGATAGCTATCATATCATCGAAAGACAGGAGACCCTCGCCTCTATCCGACCGACTCGAAGACAACACCCTGCCATACGCCCAAACACCGTACATGCGAGGACTAAAACCCTAACATATCTACTAGCCAGAGCAGAGGCACCATAATTCCCCTCCCCTCATTAGAGCGGCGGGCCAATTTCAGACGAATCCACAAAATCAACGATGAAGGTTAAGGGAGAGAAAGCTGAAGCCGTAGAAGCCTTACGAGAGTGGAAACAAACAATCACATATCTTCTTTATTTTCTAGACGTACCGTTGGATCAATTTTCCATCCTCTAATTTTGACACGACCTCTAGAAATATTGGAGCACTAAGGATAGCTCCAACGCAGGGACGCATTTCGTCCGCTCGGGTCGGCACAGACAAAAATCACTGCCAACGTGCCGATGTAAATGGACAAGCGTCCATTTTTTTTGTCTGCCATAGCCCATTTCCGACACAAATTTGGGCCGTGTTTGCATCCACGTGAACGCCCTCAGTTCCCTCCTCTTGTCCTCCTGGCCCACCCGTCTGTGGCACAATAGCCATTGTTGACCCTCCCTCCTCCGCACCAACTCCACGGCCTCGTCACCGCCACCACCCATTTTTGGCTAATTTAACACCACCCAGAGCCCTGCGACCGCATCCACTGAATGCCCCACCATCGCTACTCACCGTGGCAACCACCAGCGTTGTGGCCCTTCTCTCGTCGCCATCCGAGTATACCAAGCACTCCTTCCCCCGGGTTGCCAACATCCCTCGGCACACCCCCTCTTCCTCCATGATGTAACGCCCTATTACCCCTGGCGGGATCAAGACTGGCCCCACAGACCAACACTAGTATTTTCTGTGCACTTTGTCCTCACTCATGCGCACCCGGGAGCTACTTCTCGGTCGATCACCCATCCTAGAATTACCCCAAGCCAAGCACGCTTAACTTTGGAGTTCTTTTCGAATGGGCTCCCGAAAAAGAAGGAATTCCTTGTTGATATGAGTAGTCTATCATTCCTATTAAGCCAGGCTCTCACATACACCCCCACTCAAAGGAACCGACGTCCCCGTCGGCCCATCAGGAACGTTTCCTCTTGGCACACGTATGTGCGTCCAGTCCAGCACATGTGCCATGTCGTGTGCCACAACGGGCCACATGCGCCATGCCCCACATGCTCGCGCACCTGAACCGCGCATGCCCGTGTAACTGGGAGGGTCGACTATGATACCAATTGTAACGCCCTGTTACGCCTGCCGAGATCAAGACTGGCCCCACAGACTAACACTACTCTTTTCTGCACACTTTGTCCTCACTCATGTGCACTTGGGAGCTACTTCCTAGTCGGTCACCCATCCTAGAATTACCCCAAACTAAGCACGCTTAACTTTGGAGTTCTTTCGAATGGGCTCCTAAAAAAGAAGGAATTCCTTGTTGATATGAGTAGTCTATCATTCCTATTAAGCCAGTCTCTCACACACGGATAATGCTGGAGGGCACGTGCTTGGACAGGCTTGCTGCGTGATCCAAGGATGGTACCAACGTCAGCCTCCGATGCCGCTCACAAGGTGTTCAATCATTTTTCCGGCTGAGGTTCCTCCATGCCCACATATGGTACGTATTCAGCACTCCGAGGGAGCAATCGTGGATAACTCGGATGAGTTTTTTAATAACATCCTATGTTCATTGTACGACAATGAGTCCAGGAGGTAGTGATGGGTGTGCTAATTACTTCAAATGCAAGTTGGGTGCCCTTAGAAAGGTTGGCTTCTCCTCTTATCAGAAATGTATTGTAGTTGTTCGGATGCTTGCATGTGCCTGGTGATCTTGTGGATGAGTATGTCTGCATGAGTGAGTCCATGTGCCTTGAGGCATTGTGAAGGTTCTCCAAAGCTTGGTTGGAGTATTTGACCTGGCGTACTTGAGAGGACCAAATGTTGCGAATACAACTTGTTGATAGCAATCAATGAATTGAGGTGCTTTCCACTAAGACTTGGAAGCATAGATTTTATGCATTGGGAGTGGAAGAACTACCTATTTGCTTGGCATGGGTATTAAGCTTCTACGGTCATACTTGAAGCCGTGGTATCACAAGATCTCTAGATTTGACACTCTTTTTGGCATGGCAGGTTCTCACAATGACATCAATGTGCTTCAATGCTCTCCGGTGTTCGCTAGGCTTTCGGAATGCCAATCTCCAGATGTCAAGTTTGACATAAATGGCCATCAATACAATAAGGGATAGTACTTAGCTGATGGTATCTATCCTCAGTTGCCTACGGTTGTCAAGACAATCTCCAAGCCCATAGGGGAGTAGAAGGCTAGGTTTTGCCAATAACAAGAGAGTGCTAGGAAGGATATGGAGTGTTCTTTGGTGTGCTCCAGTCATGATGGGGTATTGTTCGGTACCCTATTAGAACATCGAGCCCCAAGAAGATGTGGGAGGTGATAATATGTTGTGTGATCATGCACAACATGATCGTAGAGGATGAGCGTGATGACAACCTCTTTGACCAAGGTGGGATTATTAGGGTGAAAATGTTGAGCTTGAGTATGGATCAGCAATGTATGCATAGTTGACCCAATTTTATCAAGAAATGTGTGATTAGACATTTTACATTGAACTTCAAAATGATTTGATTGAGCATACCTGGACTTAAATAGGAAACCAATGGATCAATTTATTTGCTCTTTTTCTTTCAATATATTTGCTACAATTTTAAGTTCATTTGGTTGTAACTATGCCATGTTTATTGGTTGTGTTGTGAAAAACTGTGTGACTATTTGTTTACTCATGTCAATGGTTAATTTTTATTTGTTCATTGAATTTATATGTATAGGATGTCATTTGAGAAAATTTGGCAAAAACAACGGTCGAGGCGGACCAAATGGGTGTTTGGGTGTATCGCCTAGATTGGCATGAACATGAGTGGACAACAGCTGAACTGGCAACCTAAACTGCTAAACCCGCATCCGTTTGCGTCCATGCGTTGTAGCGATCCTAAACTTAACTGCGTGTGTAACGGTTAGCAACATGCGTACACAGAATAATTGTACAGCGGAGAATGATGCTATGATGACAATGGAGCACCTCGAAACCTAGAGGTCCCACAAAGACATCTACTATTTTTACTATTTTTGTTGTTGAGAAAATGCCAAAAACTATATATTAAACAATACATATTCTTATTTTTTTTCACAGAATTAAAAGATACATCCAAATCCTCGGAGGGTCGAAGTCGAAGTCTTCTTGCATCCAATTTCAATCCACCGAAGTTTCTTGCACCCATGAGCTTTCAACAAAGCTCGTTGCCGCTTCTAAGTCTCCCCAGGAGTTGCTACATGTTAAGTTGTGCTGGTCATTTGTGATGACTCAGCGGTCAGCAGCAAGGTCCTGAAACAGAACTAGTGATAATTTAAGTGATCGATACATTAGAAAACAGGAAAAAAAATCTCAGAAAGATAAGATATGCCCTGGGAAAAAGGAACACGTACTGTGTGTATGCGCTACCACATGATCCCGTACGAATGCAAGCGATGATCAACAGGAAGCTTAACTTTCCACGTAAATCGCGATGCTTGAAGCACCACCCTGCCTAAGTTACCTACGAGTTGACTTCATCAATGGAGAAACAATGAAACCAGCCGATAGTGCATTATGCCGACAAGCAGCCTTATGGGGCGTGATGTTGCCCACATATCACTGTCGACGACGCTGTCTACATCCTATCGGACGATTCATTGCACCTCCTAACTTCCGTGGCGTGTTATATTCTCATAGAAAACGTGTATTACTCGATTCATGCTTTGTCAGACCCCTCATATTTAGTGTCGAATTTTGACCGTAAAATTACTAATAAAATATAATATTATATGGTGGGAATCCTTTCTCAAATACAAATAAAATGATATTTTTTAGATATAAAAATCATATGTTATTAATTATATAGATGGTCAGTATTTTTATTTTTTTAGAAAATAGATTATCAAAATTTGATCTAAAATATGAGAGGAGCGAATAAACCCAGACGAAGCAAGTACGAATGACATGATTAAATTTGTATCCCAGTTTCTAGCTTTTAGGTAAGTATACATGCATATTCAGTTCAAAAAAAGTATACATGCATATTACTAAAAGCTAGGGCTCATTTGATTCATAGGATTCTGAAAATACGAGTATAGAAAAAGTAGGGCTCAGTTGATTCATGGGATTCTGAAAATACAAGTATAGAAAAAGTATAGGATTGAAGTGACATACTCACTTGAATACTATGGGATTAGCAAGGAGTGTTTGTTGCCATAGAAAAAGAATTTTTTTTATAAAAAACAATTGTAGTGGATGTTAGATTTCCTATGAAATGTAAAGCCCCGTAAGAAAAATTTCTATGGGATCCAATCCTATTAACCAAAAGGATCAATGTAAGAAAAATTCTTAAAGATTTTAAATGCTCGAAAAACTTTATAGAATTCCGTTGAATCAAAGGAGCTCTTAGGCTGGTCACAATGGGCAAGAATATAAGCTACACACTTCCCTAGACTATGTTACTACCTCCATAGTGGGTAGGAACATCTATGTAGTGTCATGCAACGATGTATTTATTAGGTTATAGACTCATTGTTTTTTGAAGTGTGTGATGTTCCGGTAACTTAGCTAGTTACCACAAATACCTCTCTTTTTATTACATACGTGTCACATAAGCAAAATTATATTGAAGTGTGTGATGTTACTTCTAAGTTCCTCCCCACTGTGACCAACCTTAGTCTTGTGACTTTGCTATTTTTAAGCTTAGTCGTGTGAGGAATAGGCTAACGCGCAGAAATTAATTCTGCCGGTACATATGGAGAATGCTTTTTGAGAAGATTGATCACGTGCTGGTTTGTTTCTCGCTCTTGTCCGGTGGGGTTGGAGGTTGGATGCTTTCATTGTCGACACTTGCACCAATCAGTATGGCGCCGGATCTTTTTTTTTCGAAACAGAGGCAAAAGATTTGCCTCATTCATTAATTAAAAAGGAGAGTTTTGAGTACATGAGAACCGGCTTTACAACATAGCCCATCAACAAAAATGCAAAAGAATTACTCTCGCGACATGATGATGCTCAGATGTCTAGCACCCGCGGTGACCCACGTCCTGGCCTCCTCCTGGCCGGTACATATAGATCTCTTGTTATTGCACAAGATATGCCATAGACACCAGTGGCAATGGCCCTCTCGCTCACGAGATATACATAGGCTGGACTGGTCCCTTCTCTCTCAAAGAAAAAATGAAATGTGACATGTCATACGTCCAGTTTGGAACTTTAATTCTAATCAAACACGGTACGACATGTTGACGTTTTTCCTCGACATAAAAGAGGACGACATCTGTATATGTTTAACGTGCAACAATACGTGCTAACTACCCGCAAAAAAAAAGGTGCTAACTACTGTGTGCGTTGTGGAGCATGACGGTCCTTCGAGATTAATCACCCACGCCTCGCAAAAGAAAAGAGAACAGTCACCCCTGGCAACTTCCGGGAGTCAACGAGGTTGAAGTCAAACGAATAGCCAAAAGGCCAACACATACACCTAAAGGGCTGTTTGGTTCCCAGCCACAATTTGTAAGTCAAAATTTGTAAGTTAAAATTTGGCAACCACAGTTTGCCAAGCATGTGTTTGGTTTTTGCCACACTTTGGTTTGCCACACTTTTATTGCCCATATGACCCACTTGTCAAAGAGACAATGTTTTCGTCAACTTTTGCCAAAGTTTGGCGTCCAATTTCTTAGCCACACTTGTGTGGCTTGCCATACTTGTGTGGCTAGCCACATTTTGGCTTGGCCACACTAGTCTTCAACTAAACAGACCCTTAAATCTCAAGATGATATGTGGGTTCAGTGTTTTGAAGGTACTCATAGAGATAGGGTATACATGCGTGTTCATAAAAATAAATGTATGCGCGTGTATATAAGCGCTTGTGTCTGTACTGATGTTAAAAAAAATTCTACAGTGTAGCACCCTGAAAATGGAAAGTTACCGTGAGAGTACGTACAGCTTTCCAAAAAATGCTGCCTGGGCGTCTCGGCACGAGTAGCAGCGCATAGGATCCGGACAAAATACCGACCGTGCATGCGCCATGCATGGGGCCGCGCTGAGCTGGCGCAGACAGCCTCTCGAAGCGTCTCGGCTCTTCCGTACGCCCTCCTCTTAATCTAATGGCAATCCGGTGCTAGAACAAAACTAGCTTTGCCGCTTTAGACAGACAGCCAGACTTTGATGTTTGACATGTTCGCCATTAAACAATTGCACGTGCCCGCTACTCATACCTAAGAGCATTTTCAGCCGCGCCCCCAACAAGGCTTCCCACATGACTTTTCGATCGTTGACGTCAAAAAATTGGTCCAGTTGCATTTCCAAGGGCCCATTTTTCGCCGGCTCGGGTCGAAATTGACGCCGGCGGATCGAACCCGAACCCGACGCGCTGGGGGGTGCTCGGGAGCGCCGGGCGAATATTTTTTGGCGCGAAAGCGCCCTGGGCCAACCGCGTCAGCGACTCGACTCTCTTCTCGCCACTTCGTCGTCTTCATCGCCTCGTTTCCCGCGGTGAATCAATGCCAAAGCTGCGCGCGCTGCCGCGCCGGTCAGCCTCCATTGATGCCTCACGGGCGGCGCAGTGAAGTCCGGGCGATGCGCGTCCCCTCGCCCGCCACGCCTCTCGACGACGAGGGAAGGCCCATGGTACACCCCCGACAGCCCGCTCTGGGAGCCCTATCTCCGCCGCCGACAAGCCGAGCAGCTCGAGGCGACGAATGGCGTCGTGCCCTCCGGCGGGCTCAACTTCGAGGGCCGGCACCGGTGGTGGGGCGTACCCGACCGCACGTTGGAGGCCGTCCTCGAGTCCATCGAGGGCGGCACCACGCCGCCCCTCGAGTACCCCACTCCCCCGACCTTTTCACGCTGCCGTGGGAGCTCCAGGACACCGAGGCGTATGGAGCGACCCGGCGCGTCCTCCTCCTCGTCCGGCCGCTCGTCGGGCTCTCCCTGCCTTCGCCCTGTCAAGTCGGAGCCCCAGGACACGGCGATCAGCACGCGCACCCGCAGCTCCGGCGTCCACATCGGCGACTCCACCCCCACCCCCCATCCGGCCGCTTCGTCCTCGGCGAGCCCAAGCCGAAGCCCAGCCTTCCCGCGGAGTACGAGGAGATAGCCCGGCGCGGCTTCTCCAACGAGGACGCCATGCAGTGAGCGCGGGACGACTACCTCCGTGACGAGATGGTCCGGTAGCGCCGGGCCCTGGAGGAGATCGAAGCCCGCAAGAGCGGGCGCGAGGACGAGCACGGCGTCGTCATCCTCGACAGCGACGACGACGAGGACGCCCCCGGACCGTTCTACCCGCCGCGCCAACCGGGGAGGATGCAGCAGGGACGACGGCGACTACACGCGGTTCTACAGCCTCCTCGGCATGTAGAACTGCGAGGGCGGGCGACGGGCGGCGAGGAGCGGCGAGGCAGACGGTGAGGAGCGACGATGAAGACGGCGAGTGACGGCCCCTAATAGTTTTTTTAAATATGTTTAAGTTTGAACGAACTCGTCGAAGTTTACAATGAATTTGCGCCGTGTTTGTACCGTCTTTAAATTTTTCAAAATAACCTGAACGCCGTGACTGGGGGCATCACATCCCCAGCACGGGTTAGCGCCGGTGCGTCCCCAGGGAACGGATTTTAGCCCCTCCTGAGGGGCCAACGGTTGGAGATGCTCTAAGGGTTCACATGCAGGTCGCCTACGAGTTCGTCTCGTATCGCACATGGACGCACGGGCGTCCAGGAGGCTTTTAAGCGGAAGTTAAACATCCGATTGCTCCGCTCAGGTAACCGTCGAGCGGTGCCTACGGTCTACCAAATGCGCATGTAGCCCACTTTTGTTTATTTCGACGTGCAACCAGGACTCAGCGCTTCACAATCCGAGACTCAAGTTGTGAGATTTCTGAATGACCTCGTATTAAATCATGAAACTGAGGATATCGGGGTGTTCCGTAGGATGCCTATAAGCGCGTGTAATCCATGTATAATAGTGCTCCGTTAGAAATGTCATCCAGGATAACTAATGGACGTGTTATCTTTTCTTAGCTAAGATGATCTTTTAAAGCATGTACAATCCAAGATTCTAGGGCATTAGTAGGTTCCCCATTTCTTCAATCATTCATCATGTTCCTCATCTTTAATTCCTCATACTGTGAGAGATTAAACTTTTGTCCATCTAGTCGATCCCTCAAACGAACTCAACCTCACATGAAGGCTCTCTTCATCATGTTTTCCATTTTCCTTCTTTTTCATTCTATGCGGCCAACGAATGACTTCTCACCACTATATGATGTTCATGAGCTAGTTAGGACCTAGGATAAACAATCTGTAGAAATAATTTGACAGTGTTCATCGAACATGATGTACACATGTGAAAAAGGTGTCGAGAAAGTAGATAAAATTTGCCTTCATGGTCCATGGTTTGGATAATTTACGTAGTAGTGGATTTTAACCCTACTTAAGGTGCTTGTCGGATTTCGGGTTCTGGCAAAACCCTCGAGGTTCGAACACTGGGGTGCGCACGAAGATCTCTCCCTACCTAATCACGCCCTCAGCCTCGCCGCGATCTCAAAGCCTAGCTCGACGAACCCGTATAACAAGAGACACGAGATTTATACTGGTTCGGGCCACCGATGTGGTGTAATACCCTACTCTAGTGTGGTGTGGTGGATTGCCTCTAGGGTTGAGGATGAACAATACAAGGGGAAGAACAGCCTCCTGAGAAGAGGTGTTCTTGTGCTTGGCGAACTTGTGTGGGTGAGGATGGATCTAGTCCAGGATGAGATGACCCGCCTCCTACTGTGGTGGCTAGTCCTATTTATAGAGGCTCTGGTCCTCTCGCCAAATATTGAGCGGGAAGGGAGCCAACAACGGCCAATTTTAAAGGGAGACAACTAGTACAAGCTATCCTAACTAAAGGTGGTCTTCGACTGCCAAAGGCTCTGGTGGTGACGCCGTCTGGGGCTCCACGGTGACCTTTGTCCTGCCGCCCTGCTGGTCTTGGTCTCATTGCACCGATATGGAAACCTTTGCCTGATGCCTCGGGACTCCTCGCCTGCGCTTGCCCCCTTTAGCACCAAAGAGGGAACGAGGACACTGCGCGCACTGGCGCCCGCCTGGCCTTGGTCGTCACAGCTGACGTCGTAGGAACCTCGCGAGGTGTCCCTTGCCTTGATCTCTCCGTCCCTCGCGAGCCAGCCTGGTGAGGCCGCTCCCGAGGAGGTCTTGTGTCATCCGCCTCGCGGGGCTTGGCCCCTCGCGAGGATCTTGAGTGTTTGCTGGTGAAGGTGGGCCGTACGGGGCCGCTGGTGGAGCCACGCTGTGGGCTGCAGGCAGGCAAGTTTGGGGACCCCCATTCCCAGGACGCCGACAGTAGCCCCCGGGCCCAAGGCGCTCTCGGACTTGGCTTCGAGGCGAAGCCAAAGGGCAAGTGCGGAACGCCGCGGGTCTCAACAGCCTGCGGCCTTGGTCGACGCGTGGCGATTGATTGGACGTGGACGTCTCTGCTTCCCCATGCTGCCTCAGCAACTGCCCGACTTGACGAGTCTCTGCTGCATGCAGAGAAATATCATCATTACCTACGATTGTAGGGATCGCCGGTTGGCCTTCTCCTGCTATAAATGAGGAGGGGGGGCGAAGCCCCCGTCGCTCATCTCTTCTGGCTCCGCCCGCTTCTTCTTCCTTGCTCCATTGCCAGCGGCGACTCCCATGGCGCCTATTCGGAGGTTTTCGGCCGCAGAGAAGGGGAAAACCTCCCGCGACGAGCCAGGGCCTCTTCCGCTAAAGAAGAGGCCGAGCCACCGCCGCGACGTGGTCGTGAGGCTGGAGGTGACGAGGCCTTGGTACGAGCAACCTCCTCACGGGTACCCGCTGCCTCTGTACGCCCAGGCTGAGGGCTCTGGAGGGAGAAGCGACGAGCGCCGCCGCCCGCGCTGGGGCCGCGGTCACTGCGACGCGGTGGTGCATGCTGTCGTCCCAGGAGTCCACGCCGCGGACTCCTCACGCGAGCTCGTGATGTGGGCGGTGATGCCCCCGCGCACCTGGATCCGCTTCCTGCAGTTCTTCTCCACTGAGATGCCGCCGAGGGGCCCCCTGGAGCTTTGGCTGCAGCACGCCGACTGCGACGCCCCGGCGACTGGAGCGGAGGTCGAGACCGTCTCCCCAGGCAAGATCTTCATGACCCGCGGCTGGGGCATGGTTGCCCGGGTCTGCCGCGCGGAAGGCGCCCTCACCGTCCACTTCAGGTACGACGGCGCCTCCATGATGTTCTTCAAGGCCTTTGACGTGGAAGGTCGTCGCTTGGAGTGCTGCCCCAGAGGGGGTCGTCAGGACGGTGCAGCGGTCAGCGTCGGGCATGCCGTTGGCTTCTCCAGCGGCTTCTCCAGCAGCAGCGGTGGCGCTCGGGAGTCCAGCGACTCTCCCAAGCTCTACGAGGCCCCGGATACGAGCGACGACAGCTACGTGCCTCCGAGCTCTCGTCGGGCCCGGAGCAAGGCCGCGGCGTCCGGCCGTCGTCGTCGCTGATCTGGATGGGGTTGGCATCGGCCTCCTGTGGCCCATTGTTGATGATGGCGTCGGCTGCGCTGGCGCGTGTAGATAGGGCTCCTAGGAACTCCCCTCTCTTTGTTCCCTGCAAGGAATCGAAATGAACCTCGTGGGGGTGTGTAAAGAACCTGCAATGTCTTTTGTCCATATTATGCTTATTATGAAAATTGGCGAGAGCATGTCTTGTTTCGGCTTAGTCCCCCTTTCCAACCCTATGGTAGCTTGGTGCTCTACGCCGACAGGCCCCGATCCCCAGGCAGGTTGCAGCTGTCATTGGTATGCCAGGTCGCGATGCCGTGGTCAAGGCCAGGAGGTGAGCGGCGCGAGGTCCAGTAAGAGCTCCTGAGACGCGATGCTGAAGAGGTCCCTTTTAGCGCTCAAGCAACTACCGAGAAGCAGGAAAGGGTAGCGACGTTGCCGTAACAAGGCTGCCACAGGTGAGGGTCCGATGCTGTAGTGCCGGGTTGATCTAATCGCGAGACTTATCTTGGCATTCCTGAGCTGGCTCTTTGTGTCGCGCCAGACTTGTGCGTCGACCCCTGTAGGATAGCTAGGCTGGGCCCGTGCAAGCCTCCCCCTCTTCTTCATGCTCTTCCGTGTGCTCTGCATCCTCAAGTCCCGGCCCTCGAGCGAGCTCAGCCGCCACTGGTATGCCAGGTCGTGATGCTGTGGTCAAGGCCAGGGGGTGAGGGCTGGAGAGCCAGTAAGAGCTCCTGAGTCACGATGCTCAGGAGCCCCCCTTTTAACGCGCAAGCGAATCACATGGGAGAAGAAGTAGGAGCCTGTGGTACCGCCCGCTGTCGTTCTTGGGAGGTTCCTGCAGGTCAGCACGAGGGAGAACACATATTGCCACGATGATTGCCGGTCGGCCGCAGGTCGCCCTGCAAGAAGATGAGGGCATTGAGGGCCTCGTGAGGTGGCGTGCGCGTGGCGTTCCGTGAGCCAGAGCTTGACCACTCAGATTTGTCGGCGCTACAGGGACGGACCCGAGCACATGCGCCGTGCCAGAGTGTGTAGCTCTCGTGGTGGGTGACAATCGAGTAGGTGATAACCATAAATAGATTACGCATGGAAAGTGAACTAGCTCAGATAAATGCAAGAACGATACATGCCACTGGGCTGGACCCGAGCGGCTTGGGGATGATGCAGCCCGAGGGGCGCCCCCAACAGAGTAAGCTAAAGATGTAAAGGGATACATGCCACAAGGACGGACCCACGCGGCTTGGGAATGATGCAGCCTGAGGGGCGCTCCCAGCTAAATAAACTTGGAAAATGCCACCTGGTTCTGTTGTTGAAGGAATGTTGGGGCAGCTGAAGACGCGTGGTGAAGGGGTTGCTCCTCACAAGCCACCGGACCCTGAGCCTCGGGAGGCTCTAGGGGTCTGGGCGGATCCTTGAAGATCGTCTCGATCTCCGCCGGGGCTGCGTGATGCCTGGCCTCCTGAGCCGCCAGCATGCTTTGCAGGTTGCGCTGGAAGGCGGATGCCATGCTCGACAGGCCAAAAGGCATGCGAACGGAGCTGTGAGGTGGGCCCTCACAACGTCCCACGCGCGAAGGCCAGAAGAGATCCTGAGAAGCGACCCTGTTGAGCCCTGGGATGTCGATGCAGGCGCGCAGCCCGCCATCCTCACCTGGATGGGGAGCCGCTCCAGGTGAGTGCCGGTCGCCGCGCATGGCTCTCGCATCCTTCAGTTCCTGAGTGGTCTTGGCAATGACCTCCTCAGCGTCGGGCGCTCCACGTCCGGTTTCCTCCTGAGGGAACCATGCTGCGAAGCACGGCTCCACGTGGTGCCCGAGCGCCTCCCTCGTGATGTTGGCAACGTCGGAGGCCCTCCAGAAGAGAGCCCCCAAGCCCTGCCCGAGGAAGGCATTGGGCGCGCCTTCCTATGCAAGGGAGGGAGGCGCCCCAGGCGCAGGCGTTGATCCTGACGTGGCTCCACTTGCGGCACCGCTCTACTGAGGCCCTGTGCGGAGTAGCTTCTTCTTCTTCTTGGGACGACCTCAAGAGGGTACTGTGCTGCATTGCTGTCGGGGTCTTCGATTGGCGCTGCTTGGAAGGCGCGCTCAAAGGATCACACCGCATCTCTTTCTTCACAGGGGACAGTGATGATTTCGCCGCTTCCTGGCATCTTGAGGACGTTGTAGCCGTGGTGTGTCACTGCCATGAACTTGGCCAGGGTCGGATACCCGAGGATGGCGTTGTACGACAGACGGATGTGGGCGACGTCGAAGTCGATGAGCTCGATGCGGTAGTTGTTGCGCTGCCCGAAGGTGACAGGGAGGCGGACCTGCCCTATCGGGGTGGTGGAGCCGTCGGTTACTCCTGAGAAAGGCTTGGTAGGCTGAAGCTGATCGTATGGCACTTGGAGGCTATCGAACGTCTCGACGGACAGGACATTAAGCCATGCGCCGCTGTTGATGAGGGTCTTGGTGACTTGCACATTGCTGATGACGGGTGAGCAAAGCATCGGGAGGGCGCCAGCGATGGCCGCGCACTTGAGCTGGTCTGCTGAACTGAAGGTAATTGCGCACTTGGACCACCTAAGCGGACGTGTGGCCTCGAGTCTAGGGAGGACTGCGTTCACCTCGCGAGCAAACTGTTTCAAGATATGCTGAGAGGCTAGGGCCTGAGCTCCGCCCAAGATGCAGGCGATAGCCCGCGGCTCCTGGAAGCCCCCAGCACCCTCATCCTGATGGTGGTCATCATTCCTCCTTGGTGGTGGCGGCAGTGAAGGAAGCCCAGCATTTCCCTGAGGGCGGTTCTTGCGAGGCTGATCCCTCCAGGCACCCTCGCAAGGTTGGTCCTGCCAGTGGTCCTCGTGAGTCCGATCGCGCCACTCCAAGCGTGGGCCATGATCGTCCCAATGTTCTCCGCCACGTCCTCTTCCTCGGCCGTAGCCCCGGTCGTTGCGCTCAGGGCGTCGACCGAGGCGTCCGTCCCGAATGGCCCTGAGCTCTTGACAACCATTAGTGTTGTGGCTGTGGACGTTGTGGAAGGCGCAGAATGGACGACTTCCTTTAGATGACTCGGGAATGTCTCGGCCGCGCTTCGTCTTCGGTTCCACTGCGAGCACGGCCACCCCCTTGCGCTTCACGTCCTTGGCCTTCGCCTTCTTCTCCTCAGGGTCGGCAGCCAGGAGCTCGAGGAGGGAAGGCGCCCTTCCTCAGCTCTTGCGCACTTGGTCGCCAGGTTGAACAGCTCCAAGGTTGTGCACAGCTCCTCGTGGATGGCGAGCTCCTTCTTCATCTTGACATCATGGATGCCATCAGAAAACGCGGAGATGATGGCCTCGTCCGTCACCTTGGGGATTTTGAGGCAAATGTTGTTGAAGCGCTGGATGTACTTCTGGAGGGTTTCTTCTGGCTATTGCTTGATGCGGCGCAGGTCGCCCACGGCCGGAGGGCGGTCGCGAGTGCCCTGGAAGTTGGCGACGAAGCGGTCGCGCATCTCATTCCAAGAGGAGATCAAACCCGGGGGCAGGTTCAGAAGCCACGAACGGGCGCCATCCTTGAGAGCCATGGCTAACCACTTCGCCATGACTTTTTCATCGCCGTTGGCCACCTCGATGCTCAGCTCGTAGAGCTGCAGGAACTCCGCGGGGCTGGGGGTGTCGTCGTAGCGAGGAGGCAGGTCTGGCTTGAACTTGCCTGGCCACGCGACGCTACACAGCTCAGGGGTGAAGGTGTGGCAGCCTGCGGTGGCCACGGGACCCTTTGCTGATGTGGAGCCTGCCCTTGATGCCCGCGCACCGCCACCGCAGGCGGCGCACGGTCTTGTCGTAGTGGTGTTGGGAGCGCGGGAGCGTTTTCTTGTGGACGACGAACTTCTTGGCAGCTTCCTTCTTCTCGCGCAGGCACCCGGCATGGTGGGCCACGCCGGGGGGCCGCACGCCTTGGCGCCAGGGCACCGTCTTGGTGCAGAGGCAGTGGAGGCGCTCTGTGCACCACGTCGCCCGCAGTTGGCAGAGGGCGAGGCAGCGAGAGAGATGGCGCAGGGGAGCCCACTATGGCGCTGACGAGCTCGGCGTTGTGGTCCAGCCAATCCTCGTAGAGGTCATCAATGGGGCGGTAGTGCAGGAGCTCGCGTGGCATGAGCAGCGGCGCCCGCGCCCGTGGGAGCGCGACGAGCGTGAGACAATGAGCCGACCGGAGTCAGCGACGGAGTGGCGGTGCGGCTGTCCTGCCGCACCGAGGGGTGCAACAAGGATGCTTGCTGCTCGTTTCCTGCCGGGCCAGCGGTGGCGTTGGCAGCAGGTGACGGAGAACGACGGGGAGGCCCGCCGGCGGGAGCCATCTGAGCAACACGGGTGGCGAGGGCGGCCCGACGTTCAGCGCGAGCTCGACGAGCGTCCGCCATGGAGACGACGAAGCGACGGGACGCGGATCACCGGAAAGAAAGCTTCGACGCACCCCTACCTAGCGCGGCAAATGTCGGATTTCGGGTTCCGGCAAAACCCTCGAGGTTCGAACACTGGGGTGCGCATGAAGATCTGCTCCTACCTAATCATGCCCTCAGCCTCGCCGCGATCCCAAAGCCTAGCTCGACGAACTCACAACACAAGAGACACGAGATTTATACTGGTTCGGGCCACCGATGTGGTGTAATACCCTACTCCAGTGTGGTGTGGTGGATTGCCTCTAGGGCTGAGGATGAACAATACAAGGGGAAGAATAGCCTCCTGAGGAGAGGTGTTCTTGTGCTTGGCGAACTTGTGTGGGTGAGGATGGATCTAGTCTAGGATGAGATGACCCGCCTCCTACTGTGGTGGCTAGTCCTATTTATAGAGGCCCTGGTCCTCTCCCCAAATATTGAGCAGGAAGGGAGCTAACAACGGCCAATTTTGAAGGAAGACAACTAGTACAAGCTATCCTGACTAAAGGTGGTCTTCGCCTACCAAAGGCTCTGGTGGTGACGCCGTCTTGGGCTCCATGGTGACCTTCGTCGTGCCGCCCTGCTGGTCTTGGTCTCATTACACCGATATGGAAACCTTTGCCTGATGCCTTGGGACTCCTCGCCTGCGCTTGCCCCCTTTAGCACCAAAGAGAGAATGAGGACACTGCATGCACTAGCGCCCGCCTGGCGCCCGCCTGGCCTTGGTCGTCATAGATGACGTTGTAGGAACCTCACGAGGTGTCCCTTGCCTTGATCTCTCCGCCCCTCGCGAGCCAGCCTGGTGAGGCCGCTCCCGAGGAGGTCTTGTGTCGTCCTCCTCGCGAGGTTCTTGAGTGTTTGCTGGTGAAGGTGGGCCATACGGGGCCGCTGGTGGAGCCACGTTGTGGGCCGCAAGCAGGCAAGTCTGGGGACCCCCGTTCCTAGGACACCGACAGTGCCAACCCCTATCCTGCATGGAGTACCACATCACCGGTCAAAGCGAGTCAAAGAAAGAAGACCACATAAAAAAAGAAGTCAAGAAAGAAGACAAGGAAGCAAAGAGGCCCAATCCCAAGCAAGTAGGTCTCCCCTAGTGCAGGGATTTTCCCTCTAATGGGAAACATCCCACCTCCTAGCATAATAAGGAGCACATGAGCTAAAGGACGGAAAATTAACTAGTTTTATCCTCCCACCTCCTTAATTCAAGGGTAGCCTTGGTCATTTGTCAAGGATCCCTAGGCTATATAAAGCCCCATGGGCCGACGGGCATATAACCAAGTCACTCTCACTTGAATACACAAAAGTGGAGGATCACTCTTCTCTTCCAAGCGCCTCCAGGAGGGCAAACGAATGCCGAGAGTTCGGAGTCCAAGGGAGGCTCGGACTAGTCGGGAGTCGTGGGACACCGGAAACGGACACACTCTAAGTTCCCCCTGCGCAGGCACCCCTCTCGACGACCCTCCCATAGGACGTAGGTCGCGCTCCCACGAGGCAATTGAACCTATTTAGAAAACATCGTCATGCCAGTTTTTCCAGTGTGCAACGACCTTTGATATAAGGCCGTCATAC
>NC_041393.1:240365590-240454644 GCF_002162155.2 Triticum dicoccoides
GTTGTTGGACGTCAATATACTCTTTCGTCAGAATGGGTTATTATCATCTTCCTTCTCTTGGTGACACGATGGAATGGTGCAAAACGCAATGAATCATCAAAATCGATAATGGCCGCCGTCTGCCATGTTTGTCTGTTCAAAAGAAATGTACATGATGTTTATCCTGTGTAGGTGCTCATACGGTCATGATCCCGCTCTTCGCATGGTCGGGGATGTCCAGGAGAAGTGCTCCTGAGGCAGGAGACAACAGGGAAGACATAAAAATGAAAAAGGATAGTTCACTTGAATGTCGCTGCAAATGGTGGGGGAAGGAGGTGGGGCTGAGGGGTGGCGCCAACGGGCAACGGGGTGGGCAGAAGGGTGACCAATGAGAGGTAGGTGACGATGATAGTGGCCACGAGTGACAATGTTCATTCCTTACTTTTACTGTGAAGTGCCTCTTCTAGGTAAAATATGGGCTAGTGAGGTGAAAAAACGGGTGAGGGAAGGGGGCAAGCTAAATATGTTGCATTAAAGGAAATGGGGAATGTGCTATGGTGAGTCGGGAGACTTTTTCAGTGGTTGCCTATGTTGAAGGCTAGAATAGGGAGATAATCTGTCTCCCGACTTGCCACCTCTCCAAGGATTGAAGGCCACTCTACATCCACCGACTAGCGCCGAGATCACGAGATTCGCCTCCCCCACATGCCACCATGAGACGTTATGCATCCCACGCCGCAACATGCTTCTCTTCTTCACATGGTGCCCCACCATAAACACTGATGCGCCTCACCCCTGCTGATGTCAATAGACACGTGGAGATAATGTCAAGGGAGAGAGGGTTACGATAGAGTTTGAGAGAGGGGAGGCTGATATGGATGTGTCTATAATTTTTTATTGTTCCATGCTATTATATTATCCATCTAGGATGTTTTATATGCATTTATATGCTATTTTATATGATTTTTGGTACTAACCTATTAACCTAGAGCCTAGTGCCAGTTTCTGTTTTTTCCTAGTTTTTGAGTCTTGCAGAAAAGGAAACCAAACAAAGTCCAATTGAGCTGAAATTTGACGGAGATCATTTTTGGACCAGAAGAAGCCCACGGAGTACCGACGGTGGGCCAGAAGAGTCCCGAGGCCACCAAGAGGGTGGGGGGCAGGCCCTACCCCCTGGGCACGCCCCCTACCTCGTGGCCGCCTCGGGGACCCCCCCTGACTTGTTCCCGACTCCAACACCACTTATATAACCCCAAACTTCTAGAAAGAAACCTAGATTGGGAGTTCCACCGCCGCAAGCCTCTGTAGCCACGAAAACCAATCTAGACCCGTTCCGGCACCCTGTCGGATGGGAGAATCCCTCTCCGGTGGCCATTTTCATCATCCCGACTCTTTCCATGACGAGGAGGGAGTAGTTCACCCTCGGGGCTGAGGGTATGTACCAGTAGCTATGTGTTTGATATCTCTCTCTCTCTCTCTCTCTCTCTCTCTCTCTCTCTCTCTCTCTCTCTCGTGTTCTTGATGTGGCATGATCTTGATGTATCGCGAGCTTTGCTATTATAGTTGGATCTTATGATGTTTCTCCCCCTCTACTCTCTTGTAATAGATTGAGTTTTCCCTTTGAAGTTATCTTATCGGGTTGAGTCTTTAAGGATTTGAGAACACTTGATGTATGTCTTGCATGTGCTTATCTGTGGTGACAATGGGATATTCACGTGATTTACTTGATGTATGTTTTGGTGATCAACTTGTGGGTTCACCTTGTGAACTTATGCATAGGGGTTGGCACACGTTATCGTCTTGACTCTCTGGTAGAAACTTTGGGTCACTCTTTGAAGTGCTTTGTGTTGGTTGAATAGATGAATCTGAGATTGTGTGATGCATATCGTATAATCATACCCGTGGATACTTGAGGTGACATTGGAGTATCTAGGTGACATTAGAGTTTTGGTTGATTTGTGCCTTAAGGTGTTATTCTAGTACGAACTCTAGGATAGATCGAACGAAAAGAATAGCTTCGTGTTATTTTACTACGGACTCTTGAATAGATCGATCAGAAAGGATAACTTTGAGGTGGTTCCGTACCCTACCATAATCTCTTCGTTTGTTCTCCGCTATTAGTGACTTTGGAGTGACTCTTTGTTGCATGTTGTAGGGTAGTTATATGATCCAATTATGTCATTATTGTTGAGAGAACTTGCACTAGTGAAAGTATGAACCCTAGGCCTTGTTTCCTAGCATTGCAATACTGTTTATGCTCACTTTTACCACTTGTTACCTTGCTGTTTTTATAATTTCAGATTATAAAATACCCATATCTACCATCCATATTGCACTTGTATCACCATCTCTTCGCCGAACTAGTGCACCTATACAATTTACCATTGTATTGGGTGTGTTGGGGACACAAGAGACTCTTTGTTATTTGGTTGCAGGGTTGTTTGACAGAGACTATCTTCATCCTACGCCTCCCACGGATTGATAAACCTTAGGTCATCCACTTGAGGGAAATTTGCTACTATCCTACAAACCTCTGCACTCGGAGGCCCAACAACGTCTACAAGAAGAAGGTTATGTAGTAGACATCAAGCAGTTTCTGGCGCCGTTGCCGGGGAGGTGAGTGCTTGAAGGTATATCTTTAGATATTGAATCGAATCTTTTTGTTTCTTATTTTATCACTAGTTTAGTTTATAAAAGAATACTACAAAAAAATGGAATTAAGGTTGCCTCATATGCTTCATCTCTTTAATGTCTTCCGTGAAAATAAGGATTCCGATAATTGTGCCAAAGTGTTAGAAGAAGAATATATCAAAATGTTTGGCACTAAATCCTTGGATGATGAGCATGACTGTAATGTTGTTAGCATGAATTCTTTAAATACCCATGATGCTAATGATATGCAAAGCCACAAGCTTGGGGGAGCTATGTTTGATGAAGATGATATGTTTACCCCCCAAGTTTTGATGAGCAAATTTATTATGATGAAAGCATGCCTCCTATTTATGATGATTATTGTGATGACACGTGTGCTATAAAGAATAAAGATAATCATGAAACTTTTCATAATGATTTTAACTTTATATTGGATTATTCTTCACATGATAGTTATTTTGTTGAGTTTTCTCCCACTACTATTCATGAGAAGAAATTTGCTTGTGTGGAGAGTGATAAAAATTCTATGCTAGTAGATCATGAAAAGAATGCTTTAGGCGCTGGTTATATTGTTGAATTCATTCATGATGCTACTGAAAAATATTATGAGGGAGGAATATATGCTTGTAGGAATTGCAATAATATCAAGTTTCCTCTCTATGTGCTTAAAGTTTTAAAGCGATGCTTGCTTTGCCTTCCTATGCTAGTTGATTATTGTTCCCATAAATTGTTTTCTCACAAAATCCCTATGCATAGGAAGTGGGTTAGACTTAAATGTGCTAGTCATATTCTTCATGATGCTCTTTTTATGTTTCAATTCTTATCTTTTATGTGAGCATCATTGAAATCATCATGCCTAGCTAGGGGCGTTAAACGATACCGCTTGTTGGGAGGCAACCCAATTTTATTTTTGTTCCTTGCTTTTTGTTCCTTTTTAGTAATAAATAATTCATCTAGCCTCTGGTTAGATGTGGTTCTATGTTTTAATTAGTGTTTGTGCCAAGTAGAACCTTTGGGAAGACTTGGGTGAAGTCTTTATGATCTTGCTGTAAAAAACAGAAACTTTAGCACTCACGAGATTAGCTGCCATTTTTTTACTGGAGAGTGCTTTTAGCTTGATTCTTTTTGCAGATGATTAATAGACAAATTCCTCACGTCAACCAATTTCTTTCAGAATTTTTGGAGTTCCATAAGTATACAATTGATACAGATTACTACAGACTGTTCTGTTTTTGACAGATTCTGTTTTCTATGTGTTGTTTGCTTATTTTGATGAATCTATGAGTAGTATCGGAGGGTATGAACCATAGAGAAGTTGGAATACAGTATATATTAAACCAATATGAATTTAGAATGAGTTCAGAACAGTACCTAAGTGGTGATTTATTTTCTTATACTAACAGAGCTTAGGAGTTTTCTGTTGAGTTTTGTGTTGTGAAGTTTTCAAGTTTTGGGTAAAGATTCGATGGGCTATGGAATAAGGAGTGGCAAGAGCCTAAGCTTGGGGATGACCAAGGCACCCCAAGGTAATATTCAAGTAAACCAAGAGCCTAAGCTTGGGGATGCCCCAGATGGCATCCCCTCTTTCGTCTTCGTTCATCGGTAACTTTACTTGGAGCTATATTTTTATTCACCACATGATATGTGTTTTGCTTGGAGCGTCATTTTATTTTCTTTTGTTTTGCTTGCTGTTTGAATAAAAATACCAAGATCTGAAATTCTTAAATGTTAGAGAGTCTTCACATAGTTGCATAATTATTCAACTACTCATTGATCTTCACTTATATCTTTCGGAGTAGTTTGTCATTTGCTCTAGTGCTTCACTTATATCCTTTTAGAGCACGACGGTGGTTTTATTTTGAAGAAATAGATGAACTCTCATGCTTCACTTATATTATTTTGAGAGTCTTAAACAACATGGTAATTTGCTTTGGTTATGAATTTAGTCCTAATATGATGGGCATCCAAGAGGGATATAATAAAAACTTTCATATAAAGTGCATTGAATACTATGAGAAGTTTGATTCATTATGATTGTTTTGAGATATGAAGATAGTGATATTAGAGTTGTGATAGTTGAGTAATTGTGAATTTGAGAAATACTTGTGTTGAAGTTTGCAAGTCCTGTAGCATGCACGTATGGTAACTGTTGTGTAACAAATTTGAAACATGAGGTGTTCTTTGATTGTCATCCTTATGAGTGGCGGTTGGGGACAAGCGATGGTATTTTCCTACCAATCTATCCCCCTAGGAGCATGCGCGTAGTGCTTGGTTTTTGATGACTTGTAGATTTTTGCAATAAGTATGTGAGTTCTTTATGACTAATGTTGAGTCCATGGATTATACGCACTCTCACCTTTCCATCATTGCTAGCCTCTTCGGTACCGTGCATTGCCCTTTCTCACCTCAAGAGTTGGTGCAAACTTCACCGGTGCATCCAAACCCCGTGATATGATACGCTCTATCACACATAAACCTCCTTATATCTTCCTCAAAACAGCCACCATACCTACCTATTATGGCATTTCCATAGTCATCCCGAGAGAATATTGCCATGCAACTTTCCACCATTCCGTTTATTATGACACACTTCATCATTGTCACATTGCCTTGCATGATCATGTAGTTGACATCGTATTTGTGGCAAAGCCACCATGCATAATTTCATACATGTCACTCTTGTTTCATTGCCCATCCCGGTACACCGCCGGAGGCATTCATATAGAGTCAGACTTTGTTCTAGTATCGAGCTGTAAATAAATAGAAGTGTGATGATCATCATTAATAGAGCATTGTACCATGGATAAAAATAGAAAGGGCAAAAGAAGAAAGGCCAAATAAAAAAAGAAAAAAAGAAAGGCCAAATAAAAAAGGGAAGGCCCAAAAAAAGAAAAAAAGAAGGGACAATGCTACTATCCTTTTTCCACACTTGTGCTTCAAAGTAGCACCATGATCTTTATGATAGCGAGTATCTTATTTTGTCACTTTCATATACTAGTGGGAATTTTTCATTATAGAACTTGGCTTGTATATTCCAACAATGGGCTTCCTCAAATGCCCTAGGTTTTCGTGAGCTATCAAGTTGGATCCACACCCACTTAGTTTCTTTTGTTGAGCTTTCATACATTTATAGCTCTAGTGCATCCGTTGCATGGCAATCCCTACTCCTCACATTGACATAAATTGATGGGCATCTCCCTAGCCCGTTGATTAGCCGCGTCAATGTGAGACTTTCTCCTTTTTTGTCTTCCCCACACAACCCCCATCATTATACTCTATTCCACCCATAGTGCTATGTCCATGGCTCACGCTCATGTATTGCGTGAAAGTTGAAAAACGTTTGAGATTACTAAAGTATGAAACAATTGCTTGGTTTGTCATCGGGGTTGTGCATGATGAGAGCATTTTTGTGTGACGAAAATGAAGCATAGACAAACTATATGATTTTGTAGGGATAAGCATTCTTTGGCCATGTTATTTTGAGAAGACATAGTTGCTTGGTTAGTATGCTTGAAGTATTATTACTTTTATGTCAATATTAAACTTTTGTCTTGAATCTTATGGATCTGAATATTCTTGCCACAATAAAGATGATTACATTGATAAATATGTTAGATAGCATTCCACATCAAAAATTCTGTTTTTATGATTTACCTACTCGAGGACAAGCAGGAATTAAGCTTGGGGATGCTTGAGACGTCTCCAGCGTATCTATAATTTTTTATTGTTCCATCCTATTATATTATCTATCTAGGATGTTTTATATGCATTTATATGCTATTTTATATGATTTTTGGGACTAACCTATTAACCTAGAGCCCAGTGCCAGTTTCTGTTTTTTCCTTGTTTTTGAGCCTTGCAGAAAAGGAAAACCAAACGAAGTCCAATGGAGCTGAAATTTGACGGATATCATTTCTGGACCATAAGAAGCCTAGAGAGTACCCGAGGTGGGCCAGAAGAGTCCCGAGGCCACCATGAGGGTGGGGGGTGCGCCCTACCCCCTGGGCGCGCCCCCCTACCTCGTGTCCGCCTCGAAGACCCCCCCTGACTTGTTCCCGACTCTAACACCTCTTATATAACCCCAAACTTCTAGAAAGAAACCTAGATAAGGAGTTCCGCCGCTGCAAGCCTCTGTAGCCACCGAGAACCAATCTAGACCCATTCCGGCACGCTGCTGGAGGGGGAATCCCTCTCCGGTGGCCATCTTCATCATCCCGGCGCTCTCCATGACGAGAAGAGAGTACTTCACCCTCGGGGCTGAGCGTATGCACCAGCAACTATGTGTTTGATCTCTTCTCTCTCTCTTTCTCTCTCTCTCTCTCTCGTGTTCTTGATGTGGAACGATCTTGATGTATCGCGAGCTTTGCAATTATAGTTCGATCTTATGATGTTTCTCCCCCTCTACTCTCTTGTAATGGTTTGAGTTTTCCCTTTGAAGTTATCTTATAGGGTTGAGTCTTTAAGGATTTGAGAACACTTGATGTATGTATTGCATGTGCTTATCTGTGGTGACAATGGGATATTCATGTGATTTACTTGATGTATGTTGTGGTGATCAACTTGCGGGTTCACCTTGTGAACTTATGCATAGGGGTTGGCACACGTTATCGTCTTGACTCTCTGGTAGAAACTTTGGGGCACTCTTTGAAGTACTTTGTGTTGGTTGAATAGATGAATCTGAGATTGTGTGATGCACACCGTATACTCATACCCGCGGATACTTGAGGTGACATTGGAGTATCTAGGTGACATTAGGGTTTTGGTTGATTTGCGTCTTAAGGTGTTATTCTAGTACGAACTCTAGGATAGATCGAATGGAAAGAATAGCTTCGTGTTATTTTACTATGGACTCTTGAATAGATCGATCAGAAAGGATAACTTTGAGGTGGTTTCGTACCCTACCATAATCTCTTTGTTTGTTCTCTGCTATTAGTGACTTTGGAGTGACTCTTTGTTGCATGTTGAGGGATAGTTATATGATCCAATTATGTTATTATTGTTGAGAGAACTTGCACTAGTGAAAGTATGAACCCTAGGCCTTGTTTCCTAGCATTGCAATACCGTTTATGCTCACTTTTACCACTTGTTACATTGCTGTTTTTATAATTTCAGATTACAAATACCCATATCTACCATCCATATTACCTTGCTATCTAAAACTGTTGTCCATACAAATTTTCCTTCATAATAGCTAGGTTCAAATGTTTAGGGGTGGAAAGTGGTAGCGGATAATCCAAAATATCCGATATTCGTATTCGAGAAAATGCCTATTCGTATCCGAAACATCCGCATCCGAACCAAAATGGAAATGGTAATTATCCGTATCCGAATATTTTAAACAAATAAAAAATAAAATATGGTAGGATATTTTGACACAAATATGGATATGGAAGTGGATATATCCGTATCCGAATAAGATTATGGGAGGTAAATTTTGAAATTCTAGACCCAATATTCCAATTATCCAACATAAAAGCCAAATAAGTAGTTAACTTTTACTCTATATATGATTAAACTTATAAATTATTATGCATTAAAATAGTATTTATTCATAAACCTATTTATCATTGACTTATTGTATGTTATAAGTTGATTATTTAAGGTCGCATAGCAATCGAGTAATTTACTTAAGCAATATGTTGATATTATTCGTATCCGTTCCGAATCAAGAAAATATCCGATACGTATCCGTATTCGAATAATATCTGAGCCGCATCCGTATCCGATAACATCCGTATTCGGATTCGTATTCATTTTGAAAATATGAAAATGGAAGTGGTAAGAGCACTATCCGATCCGCATCCGATCCGTTTCCACCCCTACAAATGTTTATCCAGTTAGCATGCCTGTTGTGATGTCCGTGCATCTACTGATGTGGCACAAAATAATTTTTTTCGGGTCATGTAATAACAGCAATTACTTTCCAAACAATAACAGACGAAGCATTGGACATGGTATAGTTCATGCACAAGCCCAACATTCCAAGTTCAACTTCCACATTAAACTCATATTCGTAGATATCTGCACATGCATAGATAATGTCCACAACCATGATTCACTTCAAAGCCAAAAAAATGTGAGGAGAGTTATAAATAAAGAAAAACCTCTAGTTCTTACTACCAGTGCGAGCACAACAAGTCAAGACCATGCCTAATTAATTACATTTTGGTCATTTTTTGACTAATCGCAAATAACTTCTGGAAGCAGGTATAATTTCTAATGCCGGCCGCCGCTGGGGTCCGTGATGCTTTGAGCCAAACCGGGCAACACACCAGGTGTCTATGTCGGTGACGCGGTGGTCGTAGCATTCGTGGGTTCAGAGCGGCGGCGGCTCCCATGGTCTACTATTCCTCGGTGTCGGCGGTGGCTGCAAACATGTTGGCCACCTCCGCCAGCATGCCGCGGTTCCGCCAACGTTTGCGTCGGATGGCGCAAACCACGGTGCACTGAACATCGTGGTCCCCCGTGTGCCGGCGTGCAACAACTGGCCACTCCTCTATGAGCAGGCTTGGAGCATCGAGTTGATGCACCAGGGGACAGCTTGGAGCGGCGGCTTGCTCCTCTGCTTGCCCGCCTGTAGCCTCGCCCATGGTACTGACGGCCTGGGCGGGGAGGGAAGTGGGGCAGAGAGTTGCCTAGCTTGTCGGGGCACCCAACCGGCTTTTATGCCAGAGAACTCGTCTTCCTGCTCACCGGATGCTATGGAGCATGTGGAGAAAATGGTGCAAGGAGGATATGGGAGCAGCGGTGTGGTGCGGTTCTTGCCAGGCGTCTGGCCTCGTTTAAATAGTGAGCGGATGAGAGGAGCCAGCCATCGTTGTGTTCTAAAATGCGGGGCGGCTCACAGAAGGACGTGTTGCCGGCACGTGCGGATTCAATGGAGGCAGGCGAGGCAGTCTGAAGCTGGTTGCAAGCGGCGAGGAGGTGTGTTCAGCCTGGCCTGCAGCGAGTGGGGCCCTCTTGGCCGGCGCGCCGGTTCAATGCATGCGCTACGAGAGGTCGCGTCCGTGTCAGAGCAATCGCTCCCTCCAGTCCTTTTTTGTTTGGATATAACAAAATTTCGTTTTCCATTCACATTTTACAAGTAAAATTCATGGACAAACTTTGACCCAAAATACGACGAGGGGCTAGTAAACCAGGACGGAGGTAGTAGTTTTTTTTATCAAATAAGGGCTTCCCCCTTCCGATTTTCATTACTGAAAACCAACATCGAAACCATAGTATTTTCCCTAGAACTACCAGGTTCAACATCTCACAACATAAACCCATACAACCATACGCCAAGGAGGTAGTAGTTATGAATTCCATTTTCGCTCCATACCAATCGTTCTAAAAACTACTTAGTACTTATAATGCGCCATTGAGAATCGGAACTCTTACCCCGCTAAAAATGATAGTTTAAACGTGGGTACTCGATCAATGGCGACTGGCGAGCCACCACCTCCAGGTCGTTCACGTGTGGTCCCGACCATCAACTCCTACGGATCAAATTATCACGCGAGCTGACTATTCCTACAAAGGCGCGCTCCACCACGTACCCGTGGCAGCTGGTATAGATGATCATGAAAGGCGGGCCGCTCTAATTTTTCTGCTCAAGTTAGAACGTAGTTTTTCGAAGTGAATTGGCCAGTTTACACTACTTCATTGTATGCAACACGAGGAACCGATCAAGAAAGACGAAGCAGACATGCACAAGTTCAAGAGCGAGGTCAGACAAAGGGGAGTATATCGAATATAAGGCTGCCCTCAGGCAAACCCATAATAAGGCTGATGCAAAGGTGCCTAGAGGACGGGCCAGACGCAGCAGAGCGACCCCCACCTGTCTCTCTTTTTTTTGCTTTCTCAACGATGCTAAAACTCAAACAGTTCCCCAGAGGGGGGGCCCGGGTTGAAAGAGCGAGCTACATTCTTTCATAGAAGTTCATCTTTTCCTGATCTTTGTTTGTCCCCCCAAAGAAGGGGTGAGAGGACATTGCAGATGTCCGGGACGGACACGACTTCTTCTAATGCTAGAAGACCACAGGAAGAAACCCGAGACCAGAGCATGTCGTGAAAGACGCACACGGGGCGGGCATGCTTCGACCGTGTCTCCGACTGAGAACTCTCGAATAGAATATGAGAAGGGAAAGATCCTTTACATAAGGAACTATTGATCATAGGCGTACACTCTGAGTAAACAAATTCAAGTTAGCCCAGTTTGGTTCCTTGGAAAAGCAGTTCAAAGCAAAGGGTTGACGGGTGGTGGAGTCCCCTCAAGGAATCCTCTGGAATTCCAGTCATGATGATCAGGTACCCGGAGTACATCACTTTTCTCGTATGTGGGACTCTCTATCTTCTTGGGTAGATTCTAGATCGTCTTTTACCGCGAGGATGCATTGAGAGGAATCAATTGTTTATCCCGGTACCCGCGCATGCAGGAATTGTGCACCTAGGGTTTTAGGGTTTATTTGTTGAAGGTTCCTTTACGTAACTCTCATGTGTGCGAGATAGCGAGAGACCAACTGCGTGCGTGCGCCTCTTCTCTTCATATATGTACTCCACTGTTTGTCTAGTGTCCAAAAAATTATGCAGTAGTAATAACTACTAGCAATGTGCCAACGCATTGCTACACGATCAAAGTAGATTAATACATATTCACCGATTTGATAGAAAGAGAGTCTAGTTTTGAAATACGTATATCACTAAAACTATGTTATGTTTCACTCAAAATATATTCATTTGGAGGTTTTGATGAGATAAGGAAGGAATGTGGTTGGTTTCAAGATTCGAGAAGTGGTATATCTCTAATTTCTACCCTTACTAGCAAGATGCCCGTGCATTGCACGGAACATTAAGATCTTGTGGGAGAAAAGGATGAACGAGGGAAGGCCTTATCTACAAATGTGGAGAGGAGTGCGGGTAAATTGTCATAGTTTCCTTCCTATCCGTTAGATATAGACCGGAAGGCCTATATTGCAGGATGGCAGGCACACCATCATTACCAACTCTGCTTTTTATAAGAATAGAGATAAAAAACAGAGTTGGTGATGATGGTGTGCCTGCCATCCTACAATATAGGCCGTCCGGTTTATATTTGACGGATAGGAAGGAAACTATGGCAATTTTGCAAAAAGATACCCACACCCCTCTCCATATTTGCAAATAAGGCCTTCCCTCGTTCATCTTTTTCTCCCTCAAGATAAACTACTCTACAAATGCATCTTGATGTTCCGTGCAACGCACGAGCATCTTGCTAGTTGTTGCAAAAAGCCCATGTGCGTGTGTGTGTGTTGTGTGTGAGAGAGAGAGGGAGAGAGGAGGAGGATGGAGTGCGTGTGTAACAAAGACACAAAGAGTGTGTGTGCGAGAGGTATCGGCTTAAAATGAGGCGATAGTTTGTGTGTGTGTGCATGATGGAGAGGGCATGTCTCAAGAAGGGACAAAAAATCTGCATAGATACAAGGAGTGCGAGAGAGACATGTACGCGATAGTGGAAGCACGAGTGTGCGGGTGTATAAACCTATCTGGAGGCTAGTAGATCAATGTTTGTGAGAGAAATACGAGTCGGGGGGTGCGAAAGCGTTATTTTTGTGTGTGAGAGAGAGAGACAGTAGTCGGGAAGGGGAGTGGAAGCAGGAGTTGTGTGTGTGAGAGAGAGGGGGGGGGAGTTTGTCTGATCGGTGAACAAATGAATACTGTCAGTTTTATAACTAGGATGGAGACGGAAAGGAGACCACATCAACTATTGTATCTGCGGGAGAGAGTAATTTTAGTGGTATGAGTCATATCTAGAGAGATATAGGGTGTGTGAGAGAACCCCATAGAGAGAAAGACAAAGTGAAAGATGAGTGAGAGTGTGTGTGTGGCGGTGAAAGATAAAGCTTAGGTACCTAGTGATACCAGAGAACAGTAGAGACATGAGAGAAAATGAAAACCGTGTAATGTATAATGATAAGGAGAGTGTGACTCTTCTCAAGGGAGACGTCGAGAGACCATGTTTGCGAAAATAGGAGAAACATGAAGTGAGCATGCGGGTGAGCTGGAGAAAAGAGAGTGATAGCTACATGAAGGAGCATGCGAGAGAGATGGGCGTGAATCAAATTCGAGATGATGATACATGTAATTCATACTCGAACCAAAATCGATCTATCAAACATACATACTCATATGAATTCACGCGCATCTATGTTATTTAATATGTAGATATTACTGATCCATACATTTTAGTAGAACATAATTTGGTTTAAATTTTTTTAATTCAACCTTATGATTTTGAGATCATTGTATTTGAAATCATAATATTATATATATATATATATATATATATATATATATATATATATATGAAGGAGCAGAATTCTTTGTTGTGCTTTTGAAAATATATATAGAAAAATGATGTATATAGAATTTTATTCCAATCGAAAATGGATCCTGCCCGAACAAAAATAGAATACAAATTGGATTCGAATTGAGTTGGTACGGTAAACGTGCACTCTTGCTCTGCAAAAATTTGAACAAAGTGGGGAAAGTCACAGTAATAGGCCGAAACCAAAATCTGCGAGATGGAAATCACTGCCTATCCCTGACACACAAAGCCTATCGGCTCGATTTCTATAGGTTTCGATAGGGGTAGGTTTGTAATTTCACTCAAACGTGACATAACCGGGTCTCACCCGGAATCATACACGGGGCGCCAAACACAGTGTCTCCTCGCCCGAAATCGACTCCCTCCCCGATTCATACATGATGGGCGCCAAAACAAACTCTCGTCGGCAAATATTTGGTGTATGCGAGATTACCGTCCTATCCCCAACCGACTAATATTGTTGTGATGTAGGAAATTTTAAATGGGGGCTAAATTTGTAAATTTCCTCGCATTTGAGACAAGCGCGCCCTGAAGACATGGTTCCCCCTTCCTCTCTCCCTCCATTTCCCCATCCGTACTCCATGGGCGCCAAAACACCCTCTCCACCCCAGCCTCCTCCGTCCGCCACCCCATCCACCGCCGTCCTCCTCTACCATGCCAGAGTTGATACCCCGACGCTGTCGTCCATTACAAGAGATCGACCTCTCTCATCCACGGCTTCGGACTGGGATCCTTGCATCTCGTCCTCTCGCTTCATCCCCGCCATCGTCCACCTTGCCGGCACCGCTCTTACGATCGTCTCGTCCACTGCACCAGGATATTTCACCCTCCTAGATCTGCTTCCATGCGGCCGACAGCCATCGCTACCGCAACACCGTCAAATTCTTAGCAGATGCATACACGATGCCGCACCAGAGGCGGTACACTTTCGTATCTGCTCAACTTATTTATCGCAGCAAGAAAATAGATCGCCACTGCTTTACTCTGATTTCTTGTCCATCACTTACTTGTTAGTTGAAAGCAAACATTGGTTGTGAAGTTGCCTTTGTCCGGTTTTCACCTTCAGATCCGCCATGGCATGCTCAACACTATACTCAAAATGCTTATGGTTTTCCCCTTTTATATTCCACACTAGTTAAATGATAGTAGGCTAAATTTCAAAATTTGGTCAGTCGATTTTTGAGAGCTCGCCGGAGTTCGCCGGTGCGAAGGAAGGGGCTCGGGTGGGGATGGTGGTTGTGGGGGCGGTGGCTTGGCAGTGGTGGGGCCTCGACGAACGAAGAAAACTCAATGCGGGTGGGGGCGGGGTGGGGGTGGCGGAGGAACACAAGCGGTGGGGGCGGTTCAGGGAAGGGTGGGGGGGTCAGGGCCGGTTGTTTGGCCGGCGGCCCATGCGGTGTTTTGTATGGGAAGAATCAGAGAAGAGGAATAAGAAGGGTTAGGAGACGTAGATCTTCATCCAACCGCCTGAAATGGTCGACTGACCCAAATGACAAAAGTCATGCGACTTGCATGCAGACATTCCTTTATATTCAGTACCATCATCGTAGCTGCTTAGCACTGCTCCTGAATCCATCAAGCTAAACAATGTTCCACTCATAATTCCAAACTTGTTACTCAAATACGGATCTGATATGATGCTGATATTATTAAAACAGATAATGTTTAATTGGTTAGCTAATGTTCCTACATACTTTCAAAAAGCACGTGCACCACATATAGAGAGACAGCAGGGAGTTGCATTCTTAATGCGCTCTGGTTCATCATGTGTGGGCACTGCGCAACGAACATTTTATTATCCAAAATCCGCTTGCTCTTCTTTAGCTTGTTCCTCTTGTGTTCTTCTTTAATAAGTACTCTCTGTGTTCCTAAATACAAGTTTTTGTATAGATTCCACCATGGACTACATATGGAGCAAAATGAGTGAATCTACACTCTAAAATGTATCTGTATACTTCTGCATGTGATCCATAGTGGAAATCTCTACAAAGACTTATATTTTGGAACGGAGGGAGTATGATAGTAGTACAATATGTTCCTTGTAGTGAATATGAGCAGGGACATTTGCAGTTTAGAGGTCTATTCAGTCGGTTGTGCTGGACACTTTGAACTCTTCGGGCCTCTTTGATTCGTAGGATTTTGTAAACATAGGAATAGGAATTGTAGTGGCCTGCCCACTTGAATCCTGTAAGATTAGCAAGGAAATACGGGGAGCTGTGTCGCCTTTGAGAGTTACACTGATATTAAGAGTGTTGCACCTTCAGTTGAAGAGAGCTGGTATCCGAAGCCTTTCGAGCCGTACCGACAATAGTAGCATATATTTTCCAGCAAGTTCCACTTTCCTAATTTTACTTGTGATGCTTACGGTTTTCCCGTTATATCTACACTATGGTCTGTGTAGATGCTTTGTGTCGCACTAGCAGCAGTCCACTCTTGAAGCTAAACAACACACCAATGATAAGTCCAAAGCTTATTTCTTCAAATACGAATTGTGATATGATACTGATATTAGTTAACAAACACACATTTAATTGGTCAGGTAATGCTCCCACTTGATTTTCCAAATGCATGTGGCCACATATAGAGAGACAACATGGAATTGCATTTCTTTGGACGTTGTGATTCATCATGAGTGGGCAACCAACATTGTATGCAATGAAGCGGAACCTCAAGAATATGCTTCCTCTTCTCTTCTTTAACATGTTCCTCTTTTGTTATTTTGTATTTAGTACGTACAGTATGTTCCTTGTCAGGAAGGGGAGCAGGGACATCTGCGGTCAACAGCTGATAGAGCTGGCCTGTACATGATCGATAGGCTTTCAATTAGTAGCGGCAATTAAACACCGTATTTTCCAGCCAGTTCCACTTTCTCGATTTATATATCCTGGTTATGGTGTACCCCTTTTATGTACACTACGATCTGCCTAGTTGTTGTGTGCTCTTGTTATCATGGTTTGACAATAAACTCTCTATACAATATATTATAAACCTATCATCTTCCAACTATCCTTACTTCTGGAGCCTACTTTTTTGTGTACTTGTGCCAGATAATATTAATGCACATACCATATTACAGCACACATGGGCTCTCTCACCATAATACAGTGATAGCACACAAGGGTTTACAGGGCGCCCCTATATTAGAATATCCTCTGCATTACAAAGATAATCTCACTACTATTTATGTTTTCGTGCTTCTTAGATATTATACGTAATCACAGTGAATATCAGAATTAGCGCATCAGAAGAATATTGTGGAACACTGCAACGACTTACAAAATTGGCACCAAGGCATTGAGTGCCATTCTGGATGCAATGAAACTCACACGCTCCCCACATGTAGATTCTTGTTCAGAATATGATCCTAATGACTATTCTGACCTCGAGGAGTCAAAGGCACATGGCTTGTCCTGTTCACCCATCAAGGTGCCTGTTCTAATTTGGCAACATTTTATTGATTGTGCATATCTTGCATAAGTTGTCTTGCATTTCTTCTACTTTGTTGCACCGCCAGCTGCTTAGTTTACTCATCATATATGTCAAGATGACATGCCCATCCATTATCAATACATATTCCATCTGTCATCATACCATGTTTTTCCAATCAAATGTTTTTCTTGTGCATCAGACACCAAAAAGGAAGAGGGTGATTGCCGAACTTGAAGGAGCACCAGCAAAGTCCTTGAAAAACGTGGTGGTGCTAGAGAAATCAGACAGCACCCCACTTATATTGGCTCTACAACCAGTGACACAAAACGTAGGACCGACTCCAGCAGACTGTACCCATACTTTACTAGCCACACCACTAGCCCCACCACACAGGACTTGCACTCCAGCAAAAGGTATGCCGATTTCAGTTGCCATAGCACCAACCGTACCACAAAAAATCCCACTCCAGCAAAAAGTACAGCAAGTCCACCGACCGAAGACCTATCCCAACTACAGAGACGGCCAATTCCTGCGGATTGGAACCCCATTCTAGTTATTCCTAGTTTAAAAGACAATGCTTTCAATGTTGTTAGGGACCATGTGCATATATTTCCATCATGGGAAGATTATAGTGAAGACAAACACCATCTTCACATCTTCCTGTCCCACTTATGTGTAAGCGCTATTATTCATGGTGATTATTTTCCTGTTTTCTACTGATTGAACACATCAATGATTTACATTGCATTGTTGTAAGTAGGCGAGGGTCAATCTGGATAGTCATGACGAGCAAAGCTTGCTTGCGCTTTTCAAGGAAGCATTGCAGCAGTATCGATGTTACCTGAGGAAATCACACTTTGATGGCAAGTCCATAAACAAATTTCCGGTGAAGTCTCCTGTGCTAAATTTAGAAGACATTGAATGGAAAAACCTTGTTATGCACTTGTCTCGATCCCAGGATGAGATTCTGTCTATGATATGACATGACAATTTGAACTTCTACTTTTCCGCATGTGCCTTACGGATCTTTTTTGTAGTAAATCTGCTTGAAGAAGAATTCTGGTTTGAAAAGGACGATAAGATATTGCAAATATGCTGCCCGCTGCTTTGCTCTTGTTAGTACCTGTTGTCCTATACCACTGTACATGCATTCATACCTAGTTCATTATGTGACAGCAGTATGCATGATATCTTGCTTATCAATTGTTCGCTCCAAATTATCTGATCTGTATGAATGGTTACATTAGTGTAGAATATATCCAATGCTAATGGAAAATTTTAGCTCTGCATTGTTCTTGTAAGTACCTGTTGTCCTTTATCAGTGTACTTATATTGACAGCTAGTTGTTCATGTACCATCACTCTGCAGATTATTTTCCTTTGCCCTCCATTTTCTACACATCAGATTTATATTTACTCTTACCATAAGGTTGGATAACACCGATGGTACTGAAGAAGTTTAACTCTGCATTGCTCTTGGCTGTACATTTTGCCTGTATCACTGTACTTACATTTATAGCTACTTGGTTATGTAGCATCACTCTTCATTTTATCTTAAATATTCTCCATTTTTTCTTATGTTATCACATCTATATTTACCCTTAACAAAATGTAGAATAAAGGCAATGCTTATGAAGAAGTTTCTATGGTAAACTTCTTGAATTGCCCCCCATCAGCATGGACAAGGGCTTTATAGAGCCTGTCTTCACCAATAATGTAAGTTTGTCCTTTTCAAGCCTTCAAAATTTGTTGTGTATATTTGGTTAGGCATGACTGCAACAGCTGTTTATTTTTGGTGTTTGCATCAAATTGCATGTTTAAAGTTTATTATGTAGTTCATAAACAAAAGTTTGTCATTCTCAATTTAAGTTTTCAGTTGTACAACCAAGTTCCTTCTTCATACCATGTAAATTAAACTATACAGAGTAAGTGATCTTCTTTTGCACTGCATGTATGCTTCTGTTCTTGATCCGTAATCCAGTGGTGTGGTGAACCTACCCACTATAGCTGTAACGCCCCGGACACACCCGCCGGTGGTCGTTACTCCTGGCAGGACCTAGACTGGCCCCACAGATCAATAATAGTCTTTTCTGCGCACTTTGTCCTCACTCATGCGCATCCGGGAGCAACTTCCCGATCGGTCACCCATCCTGAAACTACTCCAAGCTAAGCACGCTTAACTTTGGAGTTTTGTCCGAATGGGCTCCCGGAAAAGAAGGAATTCCTTATTGATATGAGTAGTCTATCATCCCTAATAAGCCAGGCTATCACAACAGCACAATGTCATATTTTGCAATGTCTTAACTATGAAAAATGTCATATCATTCTACTATTATTTAAACTGTCTCTTTATTTGCCAATCTGAAATTGGATAAATTGACAGCACACTAACCATTGATACTTATGAGTTCTTGATCTGTAATCCAGTGGTGTCGTGAAGCTGCCAACTCCTTCACAATGTTATTTCATGCCATGTCTTAACCTAAACAATACCATATTGTGTTAATGCTATTTTAAACTGTGTCACTTTATTCATCAACAAGAAATGTGATTAATTGTCAGCACTGATACTTATATGTGCAAAACATGTCATCTGTCTGCTTGTTTCTCTTTCAGAGTGAGGAGGATATACGTATCAAACAAGCGCAGTCTCATCAGCTTGCTCAGCTACTTGTGTTGTAGCACCCGAGCAAGGCTAACCTTTCTTGAACTCTATTGAAGTGTTGTCGGTTTTGTATATTATTTTGTCGGTGTGTTTATTTGCACTTGTGACGATCTTTGATGCCCAATGTATGTAATCTGCTGTCTGCTTGTACTTTATTATCATAGTGGCAAACTTTGATGTCCAGTGGATGTAATACGTTGTAATTTCTTTATTTTATAGTCTAGTTTTTTTTTCTTATTCACGAGTTGCAGTTATTTTAATGTATATATATCTTGTCTTCGCAGTAAACCAGCCAAACCGTAAAATTGCGGTACATAATCAGGCCGTCATGCAAATCACTATGTATGATCCGCATCATGGGCCCAGTTGGTCCGTTAACAGGCCTAAATGTAAATTGGCCCACTAGTAGTTTCAGGCCTTTAATAAGCCAAGTAAACCGCCGGCCCTATTTTTGCAAGAAAAAACAATGGGCTTTTAGTAGGATGAAAAGTAGGTTAGGCTTGAAACGTGCCAAACAGCTCACGGGCCGACATCAGGTCGAAATAGACCCTATCCCATGATTGTGCCAATCACATCACGAGCCGTTAATAGGCCAAAATTGTCTCGGTCCTTATTTGGCCCAATCAGATTATCGGCTGTGAGCAGGCCGGATGCAAAGCGGGCCGTAGTTAGGCCCAACTATATGACGGGCTTTTAACAGGCTGAAATAAATATAGGACCGAAATGTTAAACAGGCCTTTAATAGGCCGAAACTAATATCAGGCTGTATTACTAAATGGGCCTTTAGCAAACAGAAATCCTGACCGGGCCTCAAGTGGGCCCAAAAGCACAGTGTCCAGTTGAGGGCCAAATTTGACATGGGCCATAATTTAGCTCAAAGCCTCTTAAAGGGACGGATCTGATCTGGGCCGTAATATGGCCGAGAATGTGGTAGGCTATTAATGGGCCAGATCTCATATGGGCCTTTATTGGGCCCGGAACGTGCCAGGCTGTTAATGGACCGGATCAAATACGGGTCGGCATTTGGCCCAAAACATGGCAACCTATTAAAGGGCCAACCCACTAGTGTCCTCACAATCTTGTGGGCCTTTAGCTGGACCGACCCATTATGGTCTGCAAAATCTCATGGGCCTTTAGCTAGGCCGGCCCATTATGGTCTGCAAAATCTTATGGGCCTTTAGTTGGGCCGGCCCATTTAATCTTTATGGGCCACTTTTGGGCCGGTCCACATGTCAACATATCATAGGCGCATCTCGCCCATTGGATGAGTGACACCTATGCCAACGCAGAGCTGACACGTGGTTCCATCAGCCAATGAGAATTTTACACGTGGAAAATCACCATTGATCGTGGCTGTTAGCGGGTTAGCGGATCCAAAACCGGACCCGATAGCTTAACGACAACCTGTTATGATGGATGCCATGTGTCGGTCACCCTTGACAAAAGCACTTCCATGACATGGCATTTATCGTCATGGAAGTGGACACTTCCATGATGATAATTTTGGTAATGTCATGGAACACTTCTACGACAAGGTATGACTATCTTGATTCTGTCATAAAATCGTCATGGAAGTACATGCATGGCAGAAAACGTGACCTACTGTGACAAACACGTATCATCATTGAAGTGTATTTTTTTGTAGTCTTGCCTTGATTTTTTTACCGAGGCAATATAGACCAATAGGAGTGTCATGCTAAAATTTAGAATTATTCAGGGTTCGTTTGACCTATTTTATACATTAATTAAGTTTTATATGCATTTAATGTGCACAATTCAAATTTGAACTATAGACACATGCTCCAGTGTACCAAAATGGGTTGAAAAATCATACATGTGTCATTGGGTGAATGTTTAGGTCCCATGCAAGAAATGATAGTGAAATTCAAACTTCTAGGCACGGTGGCTCGGCCGAAAACATTACGAAACTTGGTTTTTAAAAATTCCTGCAAATCCAAATCTCGTCTGAAAATCGTGAAACTTGGCATGGTGTCATGACATGGCACCAACATGCCTTGTAGTTTTTTTGTCCGATTTGCGAAGGTGCACACATTAACAGCCAACGAAGTCACTTGGAACAAAGAGATGCCATGTTACAATCGGAAACAGAAGTATTATGGAAAAACATGGGTGTTCTACTAACCATTTACGTGCCACCACACATCCCTATTTTTATTGGCTTGGAGTTGTCGTGTGTGGTAGCTATTTGAGTAGATGGGAGGCATGCGAGCAGACCACTATGCAAGCTCACCGGGAGTCAAGCCCTTTGACATCCGCCGCCCACCTCTCTCCAATTTCTCCATTCATGGCGCCCGAGCCCCTGTTTTATAGGCGCTTAATGGTGTGGCTAGGTCTCAGTCGAGTGAGATTTAACCAAGTATCTGTCAAGTGACATAACAAGTAATAGAGAAAAATGAAAATATGAAAAGAAAATTTTGCACGGGTCTTGATGTAAGATCTCACGGATATAGAATAGACTGAGACTTAACGAGGTCCCAGTTGACTGAGACTTAGCAAGAATGATATATATGATGACAATGGCAATCAATAAAAAGTATCTTACATATTCTGTAAGATAATTTAAAATGCCACATGCGGCAACACCCGGAAGACTTAGGGCAAATAAGAAGACGTAGACAAAAATCTGGGTCACTGCTCTCTACATCATGATGGGTTGCTGCAGGCGGGCATGGAGTTCCCCCAACTCCTTCATCACCTCCACTACCTTCATCTCCTCTCGCCTATCCTCTTCCATCTTCGCCATCACGTCCATGACACATGAGTTCTCACGACGAGCGGCGATGATCTCTTTCACGTCTTCAATACTTCGCTTGACAGCAACCACAAATCCCTCCACCAGACTTTTGTGCTTGATGCGGAGCTTGGCATTGGCGTCCATAAGTTCCTTGGCCATGGAGGCCGTCTTGCTCAACAAGGAATTGGTCTCCTCGTGCTACTTCGCCATGCCAGTGATCTTCTTTCTTAGCAGGTCGCGATGGGTGAGGGAGTCCTGGATTAGGGGGTCTTCGGACAGCCGGACTATATACTTTGGCCGGACTGTTGGACTATGAAGATACAAGATTGAAGACTTCGTCCCGTGTCCGGGTGGGACTCTCCTTTGCATGGAAGGCAAGCTTGGCAATTCGGATATGTAGATCTCCTTCTCTGTAACCGACTCTATGTAACCCTAGCCCCCTCCGGTGTCTATATAAATCGGAGGGTTTAGTCCGTAGGACAACAACAATCATAATCACGGGCTAGATTCTAGGGCTTAGCCTCTATGATCTCGTGGTAGATCTACTCTTGTAATACTCATATCATCAAGATCAATAAAGCAGGATGTAGGGTATTACCTCCATCGAGAGGGCCGAACCTGGGTAAACATCGTGTCCCCCGCCTCCTGTTACCATTAGCCTTAGACACACAGTTCGGGACCCCCTACCCGAGATCTGCCGGTTTTGACACTGACAATGGGTGTGGAGCTTCTCCTTGTCATCAATTAGTCCTTGGATGACGCCGGTCGCCTTATCAAACGAGGCATTGGTCTCATCCTACAGCTTTGCCCAGACGGAGATCTCATCCTTCAGCTTATTGAGCTCATCATGCATGTCGTCATGAATGCGCCTATGAGAGCCCTCACTCGCCCGCCAGAGATCTTTCCAGGCTACCGCGGCATGGCAGGACCTCTCTGCTACTTCCATGGCGTGGTTGGGCATCTGTGCTGCTTTCGCTACGCGGCCGGACCACTCTGCTGCCTCGATGGTGTGGTGGGACCTCTGTGCTTCCTCGGCGGCGCGACGGGACCTCGTTGCTACTTTGGTAGTGTGGTGGGACCTCTCGTCTACTATCGCGGCGAGCAGGACATCTCTACTGCTTCGACTTCCATGCTCACCGCTCCTTGGTCATTTCTCGACACAGAACTCCTCCTATAGGCCATGGTAGACATAAGTAAGGATGGAGAAAGACTTGTTTGTTTGTTGATGAGGAATTGAGGAGGAATGTGCAATCATTTTTGAGTATGTAGTATTTATAACCTACTAATAAGCTGCTAAGTGGGTAAACATTTAGGTTTTGATCGGTATAAATAGGTAGGTAATTAAATATAGCGAGGTAATTTGGAACGTGACGGGAAAAAATCAAATTTATTAATGGTCCCGGTTATGAAGTGTGGCATGATTTTTGGATGGCGTAACGTGGGCACGCGTTCTCGAATGCGTACGTGGCGTGCGCACCGTAATCAGCGATGTCAGCACATGACTTGTTTCATCAACCGTGGGCGCTCGTTATTACTATAACGCACGATTCTTTTTAATAGAATGTGTGCCCGTCTATTGCAGACTCCTCGATCTGGCTGGCCATTTCTGTTGTTTTGGATAATTGCAGATAGTTCATTTGAGTAAATTTATGCCGTCTATCGCACACACCTTGATCTCGCCGACCGTTTCTGTTGTTTTGACTCATCGCAAATAGTTTATCCGAGTGAACTGTATGACATCTATCGCACAAGCCTTGATTTGGCTGACCTTTTCTGTTGTGTAGGCTAATCGCAAACAGTTCATCCGAGTGAACTGCCTGTCGTATATCACACACACACCTTGATCTGGCTGACCGCTTCTATTGTTCTGGCTCATTGCAAACAGTTCATATGGATCAATTGTATGACATGTATCGCACACGCAACTCTAATCTGAATTATGCTTGATGTCTCCGCCATCACACACAATTCATCTTATTGGTGATGGTTTTATTACAGTACCGTTTGCGATTGCTTGGCACATAGTTTCATCGATTGGTCTGTGATACATGTGTCACATTTGGACCGTCCTGCAATAGTTGCATAAATCAGGGAGGAGGACTCGATGGCTGTAGGATAAACTATGAAGGGAGAGGGCATTGGTCGCCAAACATGTGATGATGAGACTCGAGTGTGGTGGATGAGATGATGAAAATCGAGGGAAGTAGAGGATTCAAGAGAGCTTGAGATAAACAAAGTATTGAGAGAGGGATAGGATTATTTAGTGGACTTATGTTGATGTGAGATATAAAAAGTATGATAAGTTGTTTCTTTTTTTCTCGCTTAATGTTGTTACTATTGCTTACACACTTCAAATATCATGATTCTTCATGCCGACGATAGTTGATGACGAACATGTTTTGGTAGCACATGCCCATTTGGCTTTAATCACGACGGGGTGTAATTTTTACTAATGTATACATATGGTTGTTGAAAAATTTAATCTTTCAAAAATATAATAGTTATATATATTTTGTGGTTATAAGAAAATAGGAGAATGCAAGTTCGTGAAATTTGAGGATTGGATATGATAAGTGTGTTGAACATACAAACAAAAAAATAAAAATAAAATAAAGAGGGACACTTTTGAGTTGACTCTTTGCATGAGGATTTGAGGAGTCAGTTTTGAGCAGGATGTTGCAATTTCCCTTACATACTTGTAATATGTTTGGATGCAAGTGGATGTTTTTAAATCATTGTTACATTTAAATAGTTTAGCTACTTTGTTTTTTCTCTTGTCTATGGGACCTTCTCTGATTTCGGTATTGAAATCGGGCCAAAATCCCACACAAAACCATGAAATTTAGTTAGTTATAGCTAATTTTAATTTTATTTTATTAATTCTAGTGGAATCCTATTGTTATATACAACCAAATTAATTTTTGAGTGATAACATCATCCTTATAAGATAAATATATGTTTACTTCCGCACTATTAAAAATAGTTGTCGGTGATCGCACATATCTGATGGGCTAAAATGTACATGCTAATGGTAGAAACATCACATATAGATAGTAAATAGGGCCCCTAAAAAAGAAGATAGTAAATAGGGTCCCCTAAAAAAATAAGAAAGTAAATAGGGTAGTAAGTGGTGACTTCGGTAGAAATATGAGATTTAACGAGAAAGTCATCGCTGACGGGTAAAAAAAGACATGTCACTGGTGACATTGTTACCACTAATGGGATTATACTAGTGAGTGGGCCAAAATATGGCCTGAAAGCGCAGTTTTACTCCTAGAGGGGGCGGGGTGCATGGGAGATTTTTAGAAATTCATCAAACTCTGAAGAATTTTACGAAGACCAGAGTGAAGAAATAGAAACATGAGGGAAACTAAGTCATCACAGAAAGAGAGTGCATACAATCAGGATACGTAATAGTAAAAAATTTGCAATCATACAATCATACGAGCATGAAGAATATGAACCAAGGAAAAGAAAGATAGCAAGATGAAATTCTTCAGTTCAAATTCGTGAGAAGATATATAACAAATTATTCAACAGCGGAATAATGTAAGAGAGGGTTGAGGAATTTAAAACCAGGTTGGCTTTGTGAAGACAATCCAATTTGGTAGACTACTTCTAGTTGCTGCATCAACTGTATGTCTGGTTGAGGCGGCTGAGTCGCAACTCAGAGGACACACGGTCCTCACCGTATTTCTCTTGAGCTAAGGCCCGCAGGCCTCTCCCAATCACTAGTGGTAAGTCTTCAAGGTAGACTTCCAAAACTTTCACATACTTGTTCACCGACACACCACAATGACTCTTGGTGTACTCAGAATTTGACGCCTAATCGTCTGGAAGAATGACAGTCTTCAAAGGTAACATGCATCAGATCACACAGATCAATCCCTTCAGTGAAGCTAAATCACTTTGGCTCTGGGTTTTTCCTCACTTAGGATTCTCTCAAAGTCGTCAGAGGATGGGTTGCTCTCTTATGAATAGTTGTTGGGAAACGTAGCATGCAATTTCAAAAAAAATCCTACGCTCACGCAAGATCTATCTAGGAGATGCATAGCAACGAGGGGAAGAGTCTTCTACGTACCCTTGTAGACTGTTAGCGGAAGCGTTTGATAATGCGGTTGATGTAGTCGAACTTCTTCTAGATCCGACCGATCAAGCACCGAATGTACGACACCTCCGAGTTCTGCACACGTTCAACTCGATGACGTCCCTCGTCATCTTGATCCAGCAAGGTGTCGAGGAAGTAGATGAGTTCCGTCAGCATGATGGCATGGTGACAGCGATGGTGAAGTGATCCGCGCAGGGTTTCACCTAAGCACCGCAAGAATATGACCGGGGTGTAAACTATGGAGGGGGGCACCGCACACGGCTAACAATTGATGTTGTGTGTCCTAGGCGCCCCCCTCCTCATATATATAGGTGGGAGGGAGAGGGGAGAGGCCAAGGGGTGCCCCAAGTGGGGTTGAATCCCACTTGGGCTCCTGCCCTGGTTCGGCCCCCTCTTCCTTGTATAGGCGCCAGGGGAAGGAAGGGGGAGGTGACGCCCCCTTTCCTTTCTCCCTTGAGGAGGGGAAGGAAGGAGGGACTTGTCCCCCCCCCCCTTTCCTTTCCCTAGGGCAGACCGGCCTGGTGGAGGGGTGCAGTAGCCCCTTGTGGGCTGGTCTATCCCTCCCTTGACCCATTAAGCCCATATCTTTGTCGGGGGGGGAGGGGAGGGGGTGCCCGGAACCCCTTCCAGTGACCGTATATGTACCCGGTACCCTCCGGAACACTTCTGGTGTACGAATACCATCATCCTATATATCAATCTTTACCTCTCAACCCTTTCGAGACCCCTCTTCATGTCCGTGATCTCATCCGGGACTCCAAACAACATTCGGTCACCAAATCATATAACTCATATAATACAAAATCGTCATCAAACGTTAAGTGTGCAGACCCTACGCGTTCAAGAACTATGTAGACATGACCGAGACAATTCTCTAGTCAATAACCAATAGCGAAACCTGGATGCTCATATTGGATCCTACATATTCTACGAAGATCTTTATCGGTCGAACCGTTATGACAACATACGTTATTCCCTTTGTCCATCGGTATGTTACTTACCCGAGTTTCGATCGTCGGTATCCACATACCTAGTTCAATCTCATTACCGACAAGTCTCTTTACTTGTTCCATAATACATCCTCCTACAACTAACTCATTAGTCACTTTGCTTGCAAGGCTTCTTATGATGTGCATTATCGAGAGGGCCTAGATATACTTCTCCGATACTCGGAGTGACAAATCCTAATCTCGATCTATGCCAACCCAACAAACACCTTTAGAGATACCTGTAGAGCATCTTTATGATCACCCAGTTATGTTGTGATGTTTGATAGCACACAAGGCATTCCTCCGATATTCGGGATTTGCATAATCTCATAGTTGAAGGAATATGTATTTGACATGAATAAAGCAATAGCAATAAAACTGGATGATCAATATGCTAAGCTAACGGATGGGTCATGTCCACCACATCATTCTCCTAATGATGGGATCCTATTATAAAATGACAACTCATGTCCATGGTCAGGAAAGCATAACCATCTTTGATCAACGAGCTAGTCAAGTAGAGGCTCACTAGGGACACAATGTTTGTCTATGTATTCACACATGTATTTAGGTTTCCGATCAATACAATTTTAGCATGAATAATAAATATTTATCATGAATAAGGAAATATAAAATAACAACTTTATTATTGCCTCTAGGGCATATTTCCTTCAGTCTCCCACTTGCACTAGAGTCAATAATCTAGTTCACATCATCATGTGATTAACACCCATAATTCACATCGCCATGTGATTAATACCCAAAGAGTTTACTAGAGTAAATAATCTAGTTCACATCGCTATGGGATTAATACCCAAAGAGTAATAAGGTGTGATCATGTTTTGCTTGTGAGAGATGTTTAGTCAACGGGTCTACCACATTCAGATCCGTATGTATTTTGCAAATTTCTATGTCTACAACGCTCTGCACGGAGCTACTCTAGCTAAATGCTCCCACTTTCAATATGTATCCAGACTGAGACTCAGAGTCATCCGGATCAGTGTTAAAGCTTTACAACAAACTCTTTGTCACCTCCATAATCGAGAAACATTTCCTTAGTCCTCTTTAGGTATCTAAGGATAATTTTGACCGTTGTCCAGTGTTCTACTACTGGATCACTATTGTACCCCCTTGACAAACTCGTGGCAAGGTACACAATAGGTCTGGTATACAGCATGGCATACTTTATAGGACCTATGGCTGAGGCAAAGGGAATGACTTTCATTTTCTCTCTATCTTCTCCCGTGGTCGGGTGATACGTATCCAACGTATCTATAATTTTTTATTGTTCCATGTTATTCTATTATCCATCTAGGATGTTTTATATGCATTTATATGCTATTTTATATGATTTTTGGGACTAACCTATTAACCTAGAGCCCAGTGCCAGTTTCTGTTTTTCCTTGTTTTTGAGTTTTACAAAAAAGGAATACCAAACGGAGTCCAATTGACGTGCCAATTTTTGATGATTTTTTATGGACCAAAAGAATACCCCAGAGCAAAAGAGTTGGGCCAGAAGAGTCCCGGGCCGTCCACGAGGGTGGCGGCGCCCCCCCTCTCCCCCCGGGCGCATGGGCCTACCTCGTGAACGACTTGGGAACCTTCTTGACGTGAGACCTACGCCAAAAATTCCTATAAATACTGAAACCTCCAGAAAATAACCTAGATCGGGAGTTCCGCCGCTGCAAGCCTTTGTAGCCACTGAAAACCAATCGGGACCCTGTTCCGGCACCCTGCCGGAGGGGGGATCCCTCACCGGTGGCCATCTTCATCATCCCAGCGCTCTCCATGATGAGGAGGGAGTAGTTCACCCTCGGGGCTGAGGTTATGTACCAGTAGCTATGTGTTTGACCTCTCTCTCTCAAGTTCTTGAGTTGGCACGATCTTGATGTATAGCAAGCTTTGCTATTATAGTTGGATCTTATGATGTTTCTCCCCCTCTACTCTCTTGTATTGGATTGAGTTTTCCCTTTGAAATTATCTTATCAGATTGAATCTTTAAGGATTTGAGAACACTTGATGTATGTCTTGCATGTACTTATCTATGGTGACAATGGGATATCACATGATTCACTTGATGTATGTTTTGGTGATCAACTTCCAGGTTCAGTTGAACTTATGCATAGGGGTTGGCACCCGTTTTTGTCTTGACTCTCCCGTAGAAACTTTGGGGCACTCTTTGAAGTACTTTGTGTTGGTTTGAATAGATGAATCTAAGATTGTGTGATGTATATCGTATAATCATACCCACCGATACTTGAGGTGACATTGGAGTATCTAGGTGACATTAGGGTTTTGGTTGATTTGTGTCTTAAGGTGTTATTCTAGTACGAACTCTTGAATTGATCAATCAGAAAGAATAACTTTGAGGTGGTTTCATACCCTACCATAGTCTCTTCGTTTGTTCTCCGCTATTAGTGACTTTGGAGTGACTCTTTGTTGCATGTTGAGGGATAGTTATATGATCCAGTTATGTTATTATTGTTGAGAGAACTTGCACTAGTGAAAGTATGAACCCTAGGCCTTGTTTCGAAGCATTGCAATACCGTTTGTGCTCACTTTTATCATTTGTTACCTTGCTGTTTTTATATTTTCAGATTACAAATGCCCGTATCTACCATCCATATTGCACTTGTATCACCATCTCTTCGCCGAACTAGTGCACCTATACAATTTACCATTGTATTGGGTGTGTTGGGGACACAAGAGACTCTTTGTTATTTAGTTGTAGGGTTGTTTGAGAGAGACCATCTTCAACCTACGCCTCCCATAGATTGATAAACCTTAGTTCATCCACTTGAGGGAAATTTGCTACTGTCCTACAAACCTCTCCACTTGGAGGCCCAACAATGTCTACAAGAAGAAGGTTGTGTAGTAGACATCAAGCTCTTTTCTGGCGATGTTGCCGGGGAGGTTAGCGCTTGAAGGTATATCTTTAGATCTTGCGATCGAATCTTTTAGTTTCGTGTTTTATCACTAGTTTAGTTTATAAAAGAAAACTACAAACAAAATGGAATTAATTTTACCTCATATGCTTCATCTTTTTAATGTCTTTCGTGAGAATAAGGATTCCGATAATTGTGCTCAAGTGCTAGTAGAAGAAGTCTATAGAATGTTTGGCACTAAATATTTGAATGATGAGCATGATTGCAATGTTGTTAGTATGAATTTCTTGAATATCCATGATGCTAATGATATGCAAAGCCACAAGCTTGGGGATGCTATGTTTGATGAAGATGATATTTTTAGTCCCCCAAGTTTTGATGAGCAAATTTATTATGATGATAGCATGCCTCCTATTTATGATGATTATATTGATGAAAGTGGGTTTGGAAGAGTGTCAACTTTAGGAAATAATGATCCCACTATTTTGGAGGGTGTTGAATCTTCTAATAATTATTAAATTGGATTTGGAGAGGTCATGACTTTATTTAGTGATGATTCCACTATTTCGGAAAAGGTTCCAATTGATTATGAGAACAAAGTTGCTATCTATGATGATTATTGTGATGACTTGTATGCTATTAAGAATAATGATAACCATGAAACTTGTCATCATGATTTTAATTTTCAATTGGATTATGCCTCACATGATAGTTATTTTGTTGAGTTTGCTCCCACTACTATTCCGAATGAGAAGAATTTTGCTTATGTGGAGAGTAGTAAATTTTCCATGCTTGTAGATCATGAAAATAATGCTTTATGTGATGGTTATATGGTTTAATTCATTCATGATGCTACTGAAAATTATTATGAGAGAGGATCATATGCTTCTACATTTTGCAATAATATCAAGTTTCCTCTCTATGTGCTTAAAGTTTTAAAGTTATGCTTGTTTTGCCTTCCTATGCTAGCTGATTATTGTTCCCATAAGTTGTTTGCTCACAAAATCCCTATGCATAGGAAGTGGGTTAGACTTAAATGTGCTAGTCATATTCTTCATGATGCTCAATTTATGTGTCAATTCTTATCTTTTATGTGAGTATCATTGAAATCATCATGCCTAGCTAGGGGCGTTAAACGTTAACGCTTGTTGGGAGGAAACCCAATTATATTTTTGTTCCTTGCTTTTTGTTCCTGTTTAGTAATAAATAATTTATCTATCCTCTGGTTAGATGTGTTTTTATGTTTTAGTTAGTGTTTGTGCCAGGTAGAACCTTTGGGAAGACTTGGGTGAAGTCTTTGTGATTTTGCTGTAAAAAACAGAAACTTTAGCGCTCACAAGATTAGCTGCCATTTTTTACTGGAGAGTGTTTTTAGTTTGATTATTTTTTCAGATGATTAATATACAAATTACTCAGGTCTACCAATTTATTTCAGAATTTTTTGAGTTCCAGAAGTATACGTTTGATACAGATTACTACAGACTGTTCTGTTTTTGACAGATTCTGTTTTCACTGTGTTGTTTGCTTATTTTGATGAATCTATGAGTAGTATCGGAGGGTATGAACCATAGAGAAGTTGGAATAGATTAGATATTACACAAATATTAATTTAAAATGAGTTCACAACAGTATCAAAAGTGGTGATTTATTTTCTTATACTAACGGAGCTTACGAGTTTTCTGTTGAATTTTGTGTTGTGAAGTTTTCAAGTTTTGGGTAAGGATTCGATGGACTATGGAATAAGGAATGGCAAGAGCCTAAGCTTGGGGATGCCCAAGTCACCCCAAGTTAATATTCAAGGACAACCAAGAGCCTAAGCTTGGGGATGCCCCGGAGGGCATCCCCTCTTTCGTTTTCGTTCATCGGTAACTTTACTTGGACCTATATTTTTATTCACCACATGATATGTATTTTGCTTGGAGCGTCATTTTATTTTCTTTTGTTTTTCTTGCTATTTGAATAAAATACCAATATCTGAAATTCTCAAATATTAGAGGGTCTTCACATAGTTGCATAATTATTCGACTACTCATTGATCTTCACTTATATCTTTCGGACTATTTGTCGTTTGCTCTAGTGCTTCACTTATATCTTTTAGAGCACGGCGGTAGTTTTATTTCGAAGAACTTGTTGATCTCTCATGCTTCACTTATATTATTTTGAGAGTCTTTTAGAACAGCATGGTAATTTTCTTTGGTTATGAAACTAGTCCTAATATGATGGGCATCCAAGATGGGTATAATAAAAACTTTCATATAAGTGCATTGAATACTAATAGAAGTTTGATACTTGATGATTGTTTTGAGATATGGAGATAGTGATATTAAAGTTGTGCTAGTTGAGTAGTTGTAAATTTGAGAAATACTTGTGTTGAAGTTTGCAAGTCCCATAGCATGCACGTATGGTAACTGTTGTGTAACAAATTTGAAACACGAGGTGTTCTTTGATTGTCATCCTTATGAGTGGCGGTTGGGGACAAGCGATGGTCTTTTCCTACCAATCTATCCCCCTAGGAGCATGCGCGTAGTGCTTGGTTTTTGATGACTTGTAGATTTTTGCAATAAGTATGTGAGTTCTTTATGACTAATGTTGAGTCCATGGATTATACGCACTCTCACCTTTCCATCATTGCTAGCCTCTTCGGTACCGTGCATTGCCCTTTCACACCTTGAGAGTTGGTGCAAACTTTGCCGGTACATCCAAACCCCGTGATACGATATGCTATATTACACATAAACCTCCTTATATATTCCTCAAAACAGCCACCATACCTACCTATTATGGCATTTCCATAGCCATTCCGAGATATATTGCCATGCAAATTTCCACCGTTCCGTTTATTATGACATGCTTCATCATTGTCATATTGCCTTGCATGATCATGTAGTTGACATCGTATTTGTGGCAAAGCCACCATTCATATTATTTCATACATGTCACTCTTGATTCATTGCCCATCCCGGCACACCGTCGGAGGCATTCATATAGAGTCATACTTTGGTCTAGTATCGAGTTGTAATCATCGAGTTGTAAATAAATGGAAGTGTGATGATCATCATTAATAGAGCATTGTCCCAAAAAAAGAGAAAGACCAAAAAAAAGGCCCAAAAAAAGAAAAAAAAGAAAATAAATAAAATAAATAAAAAGGGACAATGCTACTATCCTTTTTCCACACTTGTGCTTCAAAGTAGTACCATGATCTTTATGATAGAGAGTCTCTAGTTTTGTCATTTTCATATACTAGTGGGAATTTTTCATTATAGAACTTGGCTTGTATATTCCAACAATGGGCTTCCTCAAATGCCCTAGGTATTCGTGAGCAAGCAAGTTGGATGCACACCCACTTAGTTTCTTTTGTTGAGCTTTCATACATTTATATCTCTAGTGCATCCGTTACATGGCAATCCCTACTCCTTGCATTGACATCAATTGATGGGCATCTCCCTAGCCCATTGATTAGCCGCGTCAATGTGAGACTTTCTCCTTTTTTGTCTTCTCCAAATAACCCCTATCATATTATTCTATTCCACCCATAGTGTTATATCCATGGCTCACGCTCATGTATTGCGTGAAAGTTGAAAAAGTTTGAGATTACAAAAGTATGAAACAATTGCTTGGCTTGTCATCACGGTTGTGCATGATGAGAGCATTCTTGTGTGACGAAAATGGAGCATGACCAAACTATATGATTTTGTAGGGATGAACTTTCTTTGGCCATATTATTTTGAGAAGACATGATTGCTTAGTTAGTATGCTTGAAGTATTATTATTTTTATGTCAATATTAAACTTTTATCTTGAATCTTTCGGATCTGAACATTCATGCCACAATAAAGAAAATTATATTGAAGATTATGTTAGGTAGCATTCCACATCAAAAATTCTGTTTTTATCATTTACCTACTCAAGGACGAGCAGGAATTAAGCTTGGGGATGCTTGATATGTCTCCAACGTATCTATAATTTTTTATTGTTCCATGCTATTATATTATCCATCTAGGATGTTTTATATGCATTTATATGCTATTTTATATGATTTTTGGGACTAACCTATTAACCTAGAGCCGAGTGCCGATTTCTATTGTTTCCTTGTTTTTGAGTTTTACAGAAAAGGAATACCAAACGGAGTCCAATTGACGTGCCAATTTTTGACGATTTTTATGGACCAAAAGAAGACCCCGGAGCAAAAGAGTTGGGCCAGAAGAGTCCCGGGCCGTCCACAAGGGTGGGGGGAGCCCCTCCCCCCCCCCCGGCACGTGGGCCTACCTCATGGACGACTCGGGCACCTCCTTGACGTGAGACCTACGCCAAAAATTCCTATAGATACTGAAAGCTCCAGAAAATAACCTAGATCGGGAGTTTCGCCGCTGCAAGCCTCTGTAGCCACTAAAAACCAATAAGGACCCTATTCCGGCACCCTGCCGGAGGGGGGATCCCTCACCGGTGACCATCTTCATCATCCCGGCGCTCTCCATGACGAGGAGGGAGTAGTTCACCCTCGGGGCAGAGGGTATGTACCAGTAGCTATGTGTTTGATCTCTCTCTCTCTCATGTTCTTGAGTTGGCACGATCTTGATGTATCGTGAGCTTTGCTATTATAGTTGGATCTTATGATGTTTATCCCCCTCTACTCTCTTGTAATGGATTGAGTTTTCCCTTTGAAGTTATCTTATCGGATTAAATCTTTAAGGATTTGAGAACACTTGATGTATGTCTTGCATGTGCTTATCTGTGGTGACAATGGGATATCACGTGATTCACTTGATGTATGTTTTGGTGATCAACTTGCGGGTTCAATTGAACTTATGCATATGGGTTGGCACACGTTTTTGTCTTGACTCTCCGGTAGAAACTTTGGGGCACTCTTTGAAGTACTTTGTGTTGGTTTGAATAGATGAATCTGAGATTGTGTGATGCATATCGTATAATCATACCCACGGATACTTGAGGTGACATTGGAGTATCTAGGCGACATTAGTGTTTTGGGTGATTTGTGTCTTAAGGTGTTATTCTAATACGAACTCTTGAATAGATCGATCAGAAAGAATAACTTTGAGGTGGTTTCGTACCCTACCATAATCTCTTCGTTTGTTCTCCGCTATTAGTGACTTTGGAGTGACTCTTTGTTGCATGTTGAGGGATAGTTATATGATCCAGTTATGTTATTATTGTTGAGAGAACTTGCACTAGTGAAATTATGAACCCTAGGCCTTGTTTTGAAGCATTGCAATACCGTTTGTGCTCACTTTTATCATTTGTTACCTTGCTGTTTTTATATTTTTAGATTACAAATACCCATATCTACCATCCATATTGCACTTGTATCACCATCTCTTCGCCGAACTAGTGCACCTATACAATTTACCATTGTATTGGGTGTGTTGGGGACACAAGAGACTCTTTGTTATTTGGTTGCAGGGTTGTTTGAGAGAGACCATCTTCAACCTATGCCTCCCACGAATTGATAAACCTTAGGTCATCAACTTGAGGGAAATTTGCTACTGTCCTACAAACCTCTGCCCTTGGAGGCCCAACAACTTCTACAAGAAGAAGGTTGTGTAGTAGACAAAATCAGGTTTTGATTCTTAGTCAACTTCATACCTTACAACTCACGCAACAACTCCTTTTTTGATTGATCCATTTTGAACTCCTTCAAAATCTTATCAAGGTATGTACTCATCGAAAGTCTTATCAAGAGTCTTGATCTATCTCTATAGGTCTTGATGTCGAATATATAAGCAGCTTCACCGAGGTCTTTCTTTGAAAAACTCCTTTCAAACACTCCTTTATGCTTTCCAGAAAATTCTACATCATTTCCGATCAACAATATGTCATTCACGTATATTTATCAGAAAGGCTGTAGTGTTCCCACTCACTTTCTTGTAAATTTAGGCTTCACCTCAAGTCTTTATAAAACTATATGCTTTGATCAACTCATCAAAGCGTATATTCCAACTCTGAGATGCTTGCACCAGTCCATAGATGGATCGCTGGAACTTGCACACTTTGCTAGCACCTTTAGGATTGACAAAACCTTCTGGTTGCATCATATACAACTCTTCTTTAATAAATCCATTAAGGAATGCAGCTTCGACATCCATTTGCCAGATTTCATAAAATGCGACAATTGCTAGACAAAATTAAGCATCGATACACGAGTGAGAAAATCTCATCGTAGTCAACACCTTGAGCTTTTAGAAAACCTTTTGTGACGAGCCGAGCTTTATGGACAGTAACCTTACCATCAATGTCAGTCTTCTTCTTAAAGATCCATTTATTCTTTATGGCTCGCCGATCATCGGGCAAGTTCACCAAAGTCCATACTTTGTTCTCATACATGGATCCTATCTCAGATTTCATGGCCTCAAGCCATTTATCAGAATCTGGGCTCATCATAGCTTCTTCATAGTTTGTAGGTTTGTCATGGTCTAGTAACATGACTTCCAAAACAGGATTACCGTACCACTCTGGTGCAGATCGTGCTCTAGTTGACCTATGAGGTTTAGTAGTAACTTGATCTGAAGTTTCTGTTGCGGAACGCAGTATTTCAAAAAAATTCTTATGAACATGCAAGATCTATCTAGGAGATGCATTACAACGAGCGAGGAAAGTTTGTCCACGTACCCTCGTAGACCGAAAGCGGAAGCATTTAGTAACGCGATTGATGTAGTCGAACGTCTTCACGATCCAATCGATCCAAGTACCGAATGTACGGCACCTCCGTGTTCAGCACACGTTCAGCTCGATGACGTCCCTCGAGCTCTTGATCCAGTTGAGGACGAGGGAAGTTCCGTCAGCATGATGGCGTGGCAATGGTCATGATGAAGTTACCGGCGCAGGGCTTCGCCTAAGCACTACGACGATATGACCGAGTGTTAACTATGGAGGGGGCGCTACACACGGCTAGGAATGAATTATGTTTGTTCTAGGGGTGCCCTCCCCACGTATATAAAGGAGGGAGAGGGAGGGAGGCAGCCTAGGGGTGCCCAAGTAGGAGGAATCCTACTTGGGTCCCTAGTCCAATTCGCCCCCCCCCCCTACCATATTCAGACAAGGTGGGAAGGAAGGAGGGGGAGCGGAAGGAAGTAGGAGTTCTACTTCATACTTTCCTTTTCCTCCTCTCCTTTCACTTTCTCCCCACGTGTCTGGCCCTATAGGGGGCGCACTGGCCCCTTGTGGGCTGGTGGGTTCCCTTACTTGGCCCATTAAGCCCATATCTTTGCCGGGGGTTGCCCGGAACCCCTTCCGGTGACCCGGTATCACCCGGAACACTTCCGGTGTCCAAATACCATCGTCCTATATATGAAACTTTACCTCTTGGCCATTTCGAGACTCCTCGTCATGTCTGTGATCTCATTCGGGACTCCGAACAAACTTCGTTCATCAAATCACATAACTCATAATACAAATCATCATCGAACGTTAAGCGTGAGGACCCTACGGGTTCGAGAACTATGTAAACATGACCGAGACACATCTCCGGTAAATAACCAATAGAGGAACCTGGATGCTCATATTGGCTCCTACATATTCTACGAAGATCTTTATCGGTCAAACCGCATAACAACATACGTTGTTCCCTTTGTCATCGGTATGTTACTTGCCCGAGATTCGATCGTCAGTATCATCATACCTAGTTCAATATCGTTACCGGCAAGTCTCTTTACTCGTTCCGTAATGCATCATCCCGTGACTAACTCATTATTCACATTGCTTGCAAGGCTTATAGTGATGTGCATTACCGAGAGCCCAGAGATAACTCTCCGATACACGGAGTGACAAACCCTAATCTCGATCTATGCCAAACCAACAAGCACCTTTGGAGACATCTGTAGAGCATCATTATAATCTCCTAGTTACTTGTGACATTTGATAGCACACAAGGTGTTCGTCCGGTATTGCGAGTTGTATAATCTCATAGTTAGAGGAACATGTATAAGTCATGATGAAAGCAATAGCAATAAAACTAAACAATCATTATGCTAAGCTAACGGATGGGTCTTGTACATCACATCATTCTCTAATGATGTGATCTTGTTCATCAAATGACAACACATGTCTATGGTCAGGAAACATAACCATCTTTGATTAATGAGCGAGTCAAGTAGAGGCATACTAGGGACACTCTGTTTTGTCTATGTATTCACACATGTACTAAGTTTCCGGTTAATACAATTCTAGCATGAATAATAAACATTTATCATGATATAAGGAAATATAAATAACAACTTTATTATTGCCTCTAGGGCATATTTCCTTCAGTCTCCCACTTGCACTAGAGTCAATAATCTAGTTCACATCGCCATGTGATTTAACACCAATAGTTCACATCACCATCTGATTAGTTCACATCGCCATGTGACTAATACCAAAAAGGGTTTTACTAGAGTCAATAATCTAGTTCACATTGCTATGTGATTAACACCCAAAGAGTGCTAAGGTGTGATCATGTTTTGCTTGTGAGAGAAGCTTAGTCAATGGGTTTGTCACATTCAGAGCCGTATGTATTTTGCAAATTTTCTATGTCTACAATGCTCTGCATGGAGCTACTCTAGCTAATTGCTCCCACTTTCAATATGTATCCAGATTGAGACTCAGAGTCATCCGGATCGGTGTAAAAGCTTGCATCGGCGTAACTCTGTACGATGAACTCTTTATCACCTCCATAATCGAGAAATATCTCCTTAGTCTTCTAAGGATAATTTTGACCGTTGTCAAGTGATCCACTCCTGGATCAATATCATACCCCCTTGCCAAACTCATGGCAAGGTACACAATAGGTTTGGTACACAGCATAGCATACTTTATAGAACCTATGGCTGAGGCATAGGGAATGACTTTCATTCTCTTTCTGTTTTCTGCCATGGTCGTGTTTTGAGTCTTACTTGACTTTACACCTTGCAATACAGGCAAGATTTCCTTATTTGGTTGTTCAATTCTGAACTACTTCAAAAATCTTGTCATGGTATGTACTCATTGAAAAATCTTATCAAGCGCCTTGATCTATCTCTATAGATCTTGATGCCCAATATGTAAGCAGCTTCATCGAGGTCTTACTTTGAAAAACTCCTTTCAAACACTCCTTTATGCTTTCTAGAAAATTCTGCATCATTTCCGATCAACAATATGTCATTCACGTATACTTATCAGAAAGGCTGTAGTGCTAGCACTCACTTTCTTGTAAATACAGGCTTCATCGCAAGTCTGTATAAAACTATATGCTTTGATTAACTTATCAAAGCGTATATTCCTACTCCGAGATGCTTGCACCAGTCCATAGATGGATCGCTGGAGCTTGCACATTTTGTTAGCACCTTTAGGATTGACAAAACCTTCTGGTTGCATCATATACAACTCTTCTTTAAGAAATCCATTAAGGAATGCAGTTTTTGACTTCCATTTGCCAGATTTCATAAAACGTGGCAATTGCTAACATGATTCAGACAGACTTAAGCATCGATACGAGTGAGAAAATCTCATCGTAGTCAACACCTTGAACTTGTGGAAAACCTTTTGCGAAAATTTGAGCTTTGTAGATAGTAACACTACTATCAGTGTATGTCTTCCTCTTGGAGATCCATTCATTCTCAAATGGCTTGCTGATCATCGAGCAAGTCAACCAAAGTCCATACTTTGTTCTCATACATGGATCCCATCTCAGATTTCATGGACTCAAGCCATTTTGCGGAATATGGGCTCATCATCACTTCCTCATAGTTCATAGGTTCGTCATGGTCTAGTAACATGACTTCCAGAACAGGATTACCGTACCAGTTTGGTGCGGACCGTACTCTGGTTGACCTATGAGGTTCGGTAGTAACTTGATCTGAAGATTCATGATCATCATCATTAGCTTCCTTATTAATTGGTGTAGGAATCACTGGAACTGATTTATGTGATGAACTACTTTCCAATTCGGGAGAAGGTACAACTACCTCATCAAGTTCTACTTTCCTCCCACTCACTTCTTTCAAGAGAAACTCCTTCTCTAGAAAGGATCCATTCTTAGCAACAAAGATCTTGCCTTTGGATCTATGATAGAAGGTGTACCCAACAGTCTCTTTTGGATATCCTATGAAGACGCACTTCTCCGATTTGGGTTCGAGCTTATTAGGTTGAAGCTTTTTCACATAAGCATCGCAGCCCCAAACTTTTAAGAAATGACAACTTAGGTTTCTTGCTAAACCACGGTTCATATGGTGTCGTCTCAACGGATTTAGATGGTGCCCTATTTAACGTGAATGCAGCTGTCTCTAATGCATAACCCCAAAACAATAGTGGTAAATTGTTAAGAGGCATCATAGATCGCACCATATCCAATAAAGTATGGTTACAACGTTCGGACACACCACTACGCTGTGGTGTTCCAGGTGGCGTCATTTGTGAGACTATTCCACATTGTTTCAAATGAAGAGCAAACTCATAACTCAAATTTTCACCTCCATGATCAGATCGTAGAAACTTTATTTTCTTGTTACGATGATTTTCCACTTCACTCTGAAATTCTTTGAACTTTTCAAATGTTTTAGACTTATGTTTCATTAAGTATATATACCCATATCTGTTCAAATCATCTGTGAAGGTTTAGAAAATAACGATGCCCGCCGCGAGCCTCAACACTCATCGGACCGTATACATCGGTATGTATTATTTCCAATAAGTCAGTGGCTCGCTCCATTGTTCTGGAGAACGAAGTTTTGTCATCTTGCCCATGAGGCATGGTTCGCAAGCATCAAATAATTCATAATTAAGTGATTCCAAAAGTCCATCCGCATGGAGTTTCTTCATGCACTTTACACCAATATGACCTAAATGGCAGTGCCACTAGTATGTTGCACTATCATTATCAACTTTGCATCTTTTGGCATCTGTGTCACTACGATCGAGACTCAATAAACCATTCACTTTGTTTGTATGACCATAGAAGATTTTATTCATGTAAACAGAATAACAATTATTCTTTGACTTAAATGAATAACCGTATTGCCATAAACATGATCCAATCATATTATGCTCAACGCAAACACCAAATAACATTTATTTTAGGTTCAACACTAATCCCAAAGGTAAAGGGACTGTGCGATGGTGATCTTATCAACCTTGGCGTCACTTCCAACATACATCATCACCTCGCCCTCAACTAGTCTATGTTCATTTTGTAACTCATGTTTCAAGTTACTAATCATAGCAACTGAACCAGTATCAAATACCTAGGGGCTACTATGAACACTAGTAAAGTACACATCAATAACATGTATATCATATATACTTTTGTTCACTTTTCCATCCTTCTTATCCGCCAAGTATTTGGGGCAGTTCCGCTTCCAGTGACCATTTCCTTTGTAGTAGAAGCACTCAGTTTCAGGCTTGGGTCTAGCTTTGGGCTTCTTCATGGGAGTAGCAACTTGCTTGCCATTCTTTTTGAAGTTCCCTTTATTTCCCTTGCCCTTTACTTGAAACTAGTGGTCTTGTCAACCATCAACACTTGATGCTTTTCTTGATTTCTACCTTCGCCAATTTCAGCATCGCAAAGAGCTCGGGGAAATCGTTTTCGTCATGCCTTGCATATTATAGTTCATCATGAAGTTCCAGTAACTCGGTGATAGTGACTAGAGAACTTTGTCAATCACTATCTTATCTGGTAGATTAACTCCCACTTGATTCAAATGATTGTAGTACTCAGACATGCTGAGCACATGCTCACTGGTTGAGCTATTCTCCCCCATCTTGTAGGCAAAATACTTGTTAGAGGTCTCATACCTCTCGACTCGGGCATGAGTCTGAAATACCAATTTCAGCTCTTGGAACATCCTATATGCTCCTTTGCGTTCAAAATGTTTTTGAAGTCCCGGTTCTAAGTTGTAAAGCATGGCGCACTAAACTATCAAGTAGTCATCATACCAAGCTTGCCAAACGTTCATAACGTCTATAACTGCTCCTACAATAGGTCCATCACCTAGCGGTGCATCAATGACATAATTCTTCTGTGCAGCAATGAGGATAATCCTCAGATCACGGACCCAGTCCGCATTATTGCTACTATCATCTTTCAACTTATTTTTCTCTAGGAACATATCAAAAATAAAACAGGGGAGCTATACGCGAGCTATTGATCTACAACATAGATATGCAAAACTATCAGGTACTAAGTTCATGATAAATTGAAGTTCAATTAATCATATTAATTAAGAACTCCCACTTAGATAGACATCCCTCTAGTCATCTAAATAATCACGTGATCGCTATCAACTAAACCATGTTCGATCATCATGTGAGATAGAGTAGTTTTCAATGGTGAACATCACTATGTTGATCATATCCACTATATGATTCACGTTCGACCTTTTGGTCTCAGTGTTCCGAGGCCATATCTTCATATGCTAGGCTCGTCAAGTTTAACCCGAGTATTCTGCATGTGCAAAACTGGCTTGCACTCGTTGTATGTGAATGTAGAGCTTATCACACCTGATCATCACGTGGTGTCTCAGCACAAAGAACTGTCGCAACGGTGCATACTCAGGGAGAACACTTATACCTTGAAATTTTTAGTAATGGATCATCTCATAATGCTACCGGCGTACTAAGCAAAATAAGATGCATAAAAGACAAACATCACATGCAATCAAAATATGTGACATGATATGGCCATCATCATCTTGTGCCTTTTGATCTCCATCTCCAAAGTACCGTCGCGATCTCCATCATCACCGTCATGACACCATGATCTCCATCGTCTTGATCTTTATCAACGTGTCGTCACATGGTCGTCTCGCCAACTATTGCTTTTGCAACTATTGCTATCGCATAATGATAAAGTAAAGCAATCATATGGCGCTTGCATCTTATGCAATAAAGAAACAACCATAAGGCTCCTGCCAGTTGCCGGTAACTTGAACAAAACATGATCATCTCATACAACAATTTATATCTCATCACGTCTTGACCATATCATATCACAACATGCCCTGCAAAAACAAGTTAGACATTCTCTACTTTGCTGTTGCAAGTTTTACGTGGCTGCTACGGGCTTCTAGCAAGAACTGTTCTTACCTACGCATCAAAACCACAACGATTTTTCGTCAAGTGTGCTGTTTTAACCTTCAACAAGGACCAAGCATAGTCAAACTCGATTCAACTAAAGTTGGAGAAACAGACACCCGCTAGCCACCTGTGTGCGAAGCATGTCGGTAGAACCAGTCTCATGAACATGGTCATGTAATGTCGGTCCGGGCCGCTTCATCCAACAATACCGCCGAATCAAAGTAATACGTTGTTGGTAAGCAGTATGACTATTATCACCCACAACTCTTTGTGTTCTACTCGTGCATATAACATCTACGCATAGACCTGGCTCTGATACCACTGTTCGGGAACACAGTATTTCAAAAAAATTCCTACGAACACGCAAGATCTATCTAGGAGATGCATAGAAACAAGCGGGGAGAGTGTGTCCACGTACCCTCATAGACCGAAAGCGGAAGCGTTTAGTAACGCAGTTGATGTAGTCGAATGTCTTCATGATCCAACCGATCCAAGTATCGAACGTACGGCACCTCCGTGTTCAGCACACGTTCAGCTCGATGACGTCCCTCGAGCTCTTGATCCAGTTGAGGACGTGGGAGAGTTCCGTCAGCATGATGGCATGGTGATGGTCATGATGAATTTACCAGTGCAGGGCTTCGCCTAAGCACTACAACGATATGACCGAGTGTTAACTGTGGAGGAGGGCACCGCACACGGCTAGGAACAATTGATGTCTATTCTAGGGATGCCCTCCCCATGTATATAAAGGAGGAAGAGGGAGGGAGGCAGCCTAGGGGCGCCCAAGTAGGAGGGATCCTACTTGGGCCCCTAGTCCAATTCGCCCCCCTCCCCTACCATATTCGGACAAGGGGGGAAGGAAGGAGGGGGCGGAAGGAAGTAGGAGTCCTACTTCATACTTTCCTTTTCCTCCTCTCCTTTCCCTTTCTCTCCATGTGTCTGGCCCTATAGGGGGCGCACCAGCCCCTTGTGGGCTGGTGGGTTCCCTTACTTGGCCCACTAAGCCCATATCTTTGCCAGGGTTTGCCCGGAACCCCTTCCGATGACTCGGTATCACCCGGAACACTTCCGGTGTCCAAATACCATCGTCCCATATATGAATCTTTACCTCTCGAACATTTAGAGACTCCTCGTCATGTCCGTGATCTCATCTGGGACTCCGAACAAACTTCGGCAATCAAATCACATAACTCATAATACAAATCGTCATCGAACGTTAAGCGTGCGGACCCTACGGGTTCGAGAACTATGTATACATGACCAAGAAACATCTCCGGTCAATAACCAATAGCGGAACCTGGATGCTCATATTGGCTCCTACATATTCTACGAAGATCTTTATCGGTCAAACCGCATAACAACATACGTTGTTCCCTTTGTCATCGGTATGTTACTTGCCCGAGATTCGATCGTCGGTATCATCATACCTAGTTCAATCTCGTTACTGTCAAGTCTCTTTACTTGTTCCGTAATGCATCATCCCGTGACTAACTCATTAGTCACATTGCTTGCAAGGCTTACAGTGATGTGCATTATCGAGAGGGCCCAGAGATACCTCTCCGATACACAGAGTGACAAATCCTAATCTCGATCTATGCCAACCCAACAAACACCTTCGGAGACATCTGTAGAGCATCTTTATAATCACCCAGTTACGTTTTGACATTTGATAGCACACAAGGTGTTCCTCCGGTATTCGGGAGTTGCATAATCTCATAGTCAGAGAAACATGTATAATTCATGGTGAAAGCAATAGCAATAAAACTAAACGATCATTATGCTAAGCTAACGGATGGGTCTTGTCCACATCATTCTCTAATGATGGGATCTCATTCATCAAATGACAACACATGTCTATGGTCAGGAAACATAACCATCTTTGATTAATGAGCTAGTCAAGTAGAGGCATACTAGGGACACTCTGTTTTGTCTATGTATTCACACATGTACTAAGTTAGTTAATACAATTCTAGCATGAATAATAAACATTTATCATGATATAAGGAAATATAAATAACAACTTTATTATTGCCTCTAGGGCAAATTTCCTTCAGTTTCATGATCATTATGATTAGCTTCCTCTCTAGTTGGTGTGGGCATCACGGGAATGGTTTTCTGTGATGAGCTACCTTCCAATTCGAGAGAAGGTACAATTACCTCATCAAGTTCTACTTTCCTCCCACTCACTTCTTTCGAGAGAAACTCCTTCTCTACAAAGTTTCCATTCTTGGCAACAAAGATCTTGCCGTCGGATCTATGTTAGAAGGTGTACCCAATTGTTTCCTTAGGGTATCCTATGAAGACGCTCTTCTCCGATTTGGCTTCGAGCTTATCAGGCTGAAGCCTTTTGACATAAGTGTCACAACCCCAAACTTTAAGAAATGACAGCTTAGGTTTCTTGCCAAACCACAGTTCATACGGTGTCGTCTCAACAGATTTAGATGGTGCCCTATTTAACGTGAATGCATCTGTCTCTAATGCATAACCCCAAAATGATAGTGATAAATTGGTAAGAGACATCATAGATCACACCATATCTAATAATGTACGGTTACAACGTTCGGGCATACCATTACGTTGTGGTATTCGAGGTGGCGTGAGTTGTGAAACTATTCCACATTGTTTTAAATGAAGGTCAAACTCATAACTCAAATATTCGCCTCCGTGATCAGATCATAGAAACTTTATTTTCTTGTTACGATGATTCTCGACTTCACTCTGAATTTCTTTGAACTCTTCAAATGTTTTAGACTTGTGTTTCATCAAGTAGATATACCCATCTCTGCTCAAATCATATGTGAAGGTCAGAAAATAACGATACCCGCCGCGAGCTTCAACACTCATCGGACTGCATACATCGGTATGTGTTATTTCCAATAAGTCATTAGTTTGCTCCATTGTTCTGGAGAATGGAGTTTTAGTCATCGTGCCAATGAGGCATGGTTCCCAAGTATCAAATGATTCATAATCAAGTGATTCCAAAATTCCATATGCATGGAGTTTCTTCATGTGCTTTATACCAATATGACCAAAATGGCAGTGCCACAAGTATGTTGCACTATCATTATCAACTTTGCATCTTTTGGCATCAATATTTCTGAATATGTGTATTAATACGATCGATATTCAATAAACTCTTTACATTGGGTGTATGACCATAGAAGGTATTATTCATGTAAACAGAACAACAATTATTCTCTGACTTAAAATGAATAACCGTATTGCAATAAACATGATCCAATCATATTCATGCTCAATGCAATCACCAAATAACATTTATTTAGGTTCAACACTAATCCCAAAAGTAGAGGGAGTATGCGATGGTGATCTTATCAACCTTGGAATCACTTCCAACAAACATCGTCACCTCGCCCTTAACTAGTCTCTGTTCATTTTTGCAACTCATGTTTCGAGTTACTAATCTTAGCAACTAAACCGGTATCAAATACCCATGGGCTACTATGAACACTAGTAAAGTACACATCAATAACATGTATATCAAATATACCTTTGTTCACTTTGCGATCCTTCTTATCCGCTAAGTATTTGGGGCAGTTCCGCTTCCAGTGACGATTCCCTTTGCAATAGAAGCACTCAGTTTAAGGCTTAGGTCCACCTTTGGGTTTCTTCATGGGAGTGGCAACTTGCTTGCCATTCTTCTTGAAGTTCCCCTTCTTTCCATTGCCCTTTTTCTTGAAACTAGTGGTCCTATTAACTATCAACACTTGATGCTCCTTCTTGATTTGTACCTCCGCAGCTTTGAGCATTGCGAAGAGCTCGGGAATTGTCTTTTCCATCCCTTGCATATTATAGTTCATCACGAAAGCCTTTGTAGCTTGGTGGCAGTGATTGGAGAACTCTATCAATAACACTATCATCTAGAAGATTAACTCCCAGCTGAGTCGAGTTATTATGATATCCAGACATTCTGAGTATGTGTTCACTGACAGAACTATTCTCCTCCATCTTGCAGCTATAGAACTTGTTGGAGACTTCATATCTCTCAACTCGGGCATTTTCTTGAAATATTAACTTCAACTCTTGCAACATCTCATATGCTCCATGACGTTCAAAATATATTTAAGTCTCGATTCTAAGCCGTAAAGCATGGCACACTAAAATATCGAGTAGTCATCAGATCGAGCTTGCCAAACATTCATAACATCGGCATATGCTCCTGCAGTAGGCCTTTCACCTAGCGGTGCATCAAGGACATAATTCTTTTGTGCAACAATGAGGATAATCCTCAAGTTAAGGACCCAGTCCGTGTAGTTGCTACCATCATCTTTCAACTTAGCTTTCTCTAGGAACGCATTAAAATTCAAGGGAACGGTAGCACGGGCCATTGATCTACAACATAGATATGCAAAAACTATCAGGACCAAGTTCATGATAAATTAAGTTCAATTAATCAACTTACTCAAGAACTCCCACTTACATTGACATCCCTCAAGTCATCTAAATGATACGTGATCCAAATCAACTAAACCATGTCTGATCATCATGTGAGATGGAGTAGTCATCAATGGTAAACATCTCTATGTTGATCATATACGTTCGGCCTTTAGGTTTCCAGTGTTCCGAGGCCATGTCTGTACATGCCAGGCTCGTCAAGTTTGACCTAAGTATCCACATGTGCAAAAATGTCTTGCACCCGTTGTATTTGAACGTAGAGTCTATCACACCCGATCATCACATGGTGTCTCAATACGCTGAACTGTCGCAATGGTGCATACTCAAGGAGAACACTTATACCTTGAAATTTAGTGAAGGGATCATCTTATAATGCTACCACCGTACTAAGGAAAATAAGATGCATAAAAGATAAACATCATATGCAATCAAAATATGTGACATGATATGGCCATCATCATTTTGTGCTTTTGATCTCCATATCCAAAGCATCGTCATTATCTCCCTCGTCACCGACTCGACACCTTGATCTCCATTGTTGTGTCGTGGTCGTCTCGCCAACTATTGCTTCTACAACTATCGCTAACGCATAGTGATAAAGTAAAGCAATTACATGGCGTTTACATTTCATACAATAAAGGGACAACCATAAGATCTATCTAGGAGATGCATAGAAACGAGGGGAAGAGTGTGTCTACGTACCCTCATAGAGCATTAGCGGAAGCGTTTGACAACGCGGTTGATGTAGTTGAACTTCTTCTAGATCCGTCCGATCAAGCATCGAACGTATGGCACCTTCGAGTTCTGCACCAGTTCAGCTCGTTAATGTCCCTCATCCTCTTGATCCAGCAAGGTGTCGAGGAAGTAGATAAGATCTGTCAGCACGACAGCATGGTGATGGTGATGGTGAAGTGATCCACACTGGGCTTCACCTAAGAACTGTGAGAATATGACCGGGGTGTAAACTTTGGAGGGGGCGCCGCACACGGCTAACAATTGATGTTGTGTGTCCTAGGCGGCTCCCTCCTCATATATATAGGTGGGTGGGAGAGGGAAGAGGCCAAGGGGCACCCCAAGTGGGCTTGAATCCCACTTGGACTTCTGCCCTGGTTCGCCCCCCCCCCCCTCTCCCTTGTATAGGCGCGAGGGGAAGGAAGGGGGAGGTGGCGCCCCCCTTTCATTTCTCCCTTAAGGAGGGGAAGGAAAGAGGGACTTGCCCCCCCTTCCTTTCCCTAGGGCTGGCCGGCCTGGTGGAGGGGTGCACCAGCCCCTTGTGGGCTGGTCTGTCCCTCCCTTGGCCCATTAAGCCCATATCTTTGTCAGGGTGCCCGGAACCCCTTTCGGTGATCCTATATGTACCCGGCACCCTCCAGAACACTTTCGGTGTCCGAATACCATCGTAGTGTATATCAATCTTTACCTCTAGACCATTTCAAGACTCCTCGTCATGTCCGTGATCTTATCCGGGACTCTGAAAAACATTCGGTCACGAAATCATATAACTCATATAATACAAAATCCTCATCGAACGTTAAGCGTGCGGACCCTGCGCATCCGAGAACTATATAGACATGACCGAGACACTTCTCTAGTCAATAACCAATAGTGGAAACTGGATTCTCATATTGGCTCCTACATATTCTATGAAGATCTTTATCAGTCAAACCGTTATAACGACATACGTTATTCCCTTTGTCCATCGGTATGTAACTCGCCCGAGATTCGATCGTCGGTATCCACATACCTAGTTCAATCTCGTTACTGGCAAGTCTCTTTACTCATTCCGTAATACATCATCCTGCAACTAACTCATTAGTCACTTTGCTTGCAAGGCTTCTTATGATGTGCATTACCGAGATGGTCCAGAGATACCTCTCCGATACTCGGAGTGACAAATCCTAATCTCGATCTATGCCAACCCAACAAACCCCTTCGGAGATACCTGTAGAGCATCTTTATGATCACCCAATTACGTTGTGAGCACATAAGGTTTCCAAAGGCTTCACTCTTTATGATCGGAGATACCCCTTCCAAACATTTCCAAAGGCTTCACTCGAAGAGGCTTTTGTGTGTATAGGTTTGAGTAAGTTTGAGCATCACTTTGGAAATGTGAAATATGTTTCACAAACACCCCCTTTAACAGTACGGATTTTCCTATGACTCAAATAAGAAGAAAAGAAACTACGAAAACAAAGGTATTCAAGCTTCTAAGTCTTCACATCAATTTCTTTAAAGGTCGTACCAATTCCATCATCAAATTCTTCACTTGAAGAAATCCACTTTTAGGGGTCGTCTTCCATGTGTTAAACCAAATCTTCAGGGACTCTGTTTTCTGTATATACTCGCAAACACATTAGTTACTCAACCTATTTGTCTTCAATACTACAAAACCACTAAAGGGGCACTTGATGCACTTACATGGCCTGCCAATCATATGAACATATCGTTGATAGGCTAAATTCTGGCCTACTAGTTTTTTGATTAGCTTAGGACTAAATCCCATATTACCGATGTTCACTCCTATATATATTCCTCTGTGATACTCTACTCCCTCGCACCCTTCCCCTTCTCTTTTTCCTCTTCCTAGCGGTGCCAATTGCTCAAGCTTATATTTCTCATCCTAACCTAGTTTTCATCCCTCTCTTCCTCACCTTGTACCATGCTAGAGGTCACTGATGTGGATGACCAAGAGTCTTTCCCTTTCGTTTCTATCCCATCCCCGTTACTCATATCACAAGCATGAGAAAGATGTTGGTCTTTGTATAGTCCTTAATTTATTTAGGTATGCCTCGCAGGTCTGAGCCCCTAAATATACCTTGCCGCTCCTCCGAGCAATGTACTATGCAATTTTCTCTATGTCTCGTCCGTATTTTGGCCCTCATGCATGTGTGCCTGGGAAATCCTGGCCTCCAAATTGCCAAACTTTATATGGAAGATCTAGGGTTTGGCATAGGTTCATGATATTGGTTGGAATGTGAAGGGCCTTGTATATAAGCTCCCCTTCTTGCCAACCAACAAACCTTGACCTTTGGATATGAAAAAACCACGCCATTGTTGAGCTTCCTACTTTGCCTCAAATTTTGATTCCAAGTAAAAGTGGTTTGAAACTAGATCCAATATTCCACCGAGGCAAATCTTGACCCCCGCCCCTCCGAGTTAGTCATTGATCTTATTACTATTGGAGTATGGAGACTCCTACGCAGTTTGAGGCACCTGAGAGTTTCCAAGTTGTGGATTTGCTCCCAGAAAGTTTATGAAGACTAGAGATTGCCTCAAGATCTACCATTGGTGGTTGAGCTTGGACTTTGTGGCCAAATCGTAAGGATGAGAATACTAGGCCTTCGTGCCATTGGGCGACATTGTGTCCCAAGCCTCTACAATTGGTATTATAATCCTCCCTTTCCCAAGGATTTGAAATTCAGGCAAAAACCTCCTTGTCTTTTGGTTCTATTTTGGTTACTTCTATCATCTCCATTACTTTGTTCTTAACTTATTTCTAACTTGTTTAAATTGTGTGATCTTGCTAGCTAGAATTGCTTTTCCATATAGATTGATTCACTTAGTTGTTGTTTTAGAGAACTTATAATATAACATTCCCTAAAATCAATGAAATAGTAAAAAATGTGGGTCGTCATATATTCACACTCGCCTCTCGTTGATGTCATCCAATATCATGGTTGTGGGGAAACGTTTGAAGAGGCAGAGGCTATGCTCTCGGCACTTGGAGACATGGAACTAAGCTAAGGATGGTAACATCGGAGGCATGAAAACTATGGGTAAGAGCTCGACTACCTCCTTTCACTCGCCGCATCCCTCCTCCTCTTCAACGTTGACCTTTGACACGTCCTCCACTCCATCTCCTTTCTCCTTGTTTTCCTTCTTGGTGACATTATGTGTATGACTGAGGAGGAAATGAAGACACCGGTTTGGATACCTATCTTCCTCACCAGGCGGAGCAAGGAACATGACGGTGGGTCTGACTGGTCCTCATCCATATCGACCAGCTATGCTGGCAAGGCTCGATTTGGGGTGTGGTGGTTGTTGTTGCCGTCGTGCGATGATACATGTCGTCCTGATCTGGCCGGTCATGGGTGGGATTTTGGAGTGGCCGGTCCATCACCCAGATTCGCCCGTTGAGGTGACCACTCTGACATGTAATGGCCATTGAAAGATCTTCATGAGGGTTCCTCCCCACATTTCTGGTTGTTGACTTTTTGACAATGAGATGTAAACTATGGACGACAACTTTATGCAGATGGATGGTTGTGCTGCAGCGACAGTCGCACATCGCATGTAGCTACTGGAAACCTAGAAAAGTGATGACAATAACACATGAGTGACATCGATGGTGGTGCTAATCGATCACCCGATCTTGATCGATCTCGGGGGTGAGGGCCTAGCTTTGACCCGAGTTGGTTATACATGGCAATGACGATATTTTTACGTCATTACCTTATTGAAGACATTGCTCAGTGCCCAGACTTGTTCCTCAGGGTGAAATTTCTGGCCATTATTATTACCTTATCTAGAATTAAAAGCGGATTTCGCTAGAGTATCGGCCACCCCGTTGGCCTCTCCAAAGCAACGTAGAAAATTAACACGAATTTTACTCAGTGTGTGCATTATAGCTTTGCAGAGGTCAGTAGTGTGCTTATTGTCTTTGTATTCTTTTGATGTTGTATTTTCTATTTTAAGCTAATAAAATCCACCTTTGGTTGACAAAAAAGTTTTGGGCATCAACTAGAATTGCTCTTAAATATACGATGAGTTATGAGTTAGTTGCTACTACTAGTACTCACATCTCCACATGATATAGTTAATTATATTTAGTAAGACCCCACCATTTTGTAATAATAATTAAATTTAGTAGAAATTGCAGATGATAAGACACTAAAGAAATACGGTACATATCCTGCTGCAACTAAGCTAGCAGCTTCTGAATTGAGGTCAGCCATGACGACAGGGAAATAAACAATTCCCCACGAAATCTTGGACGCAGTATCTATACATGCATAGCTGGATTTGGCAATTGATGATTAAATTAAGGTGGGCCAGGGCTAGTGGAAGGCCATGATTAGTGTGTATTATATTAGCAGCGCGATCTTAGCTTCTTCTTTTAGCACTGGTACGTGTATGACAGTGCCACTACTATTATATTGCCAACAAATCTGATTTAATTAATAGCCGCGGAGTCCAGAAGCGTCTGTTCGGTCTACGGATTCGAGTTGTATAGACTAAATAATTGGCCCCGAATCTAATCTTACCGGAAATAAAGTTGTCTTGTCGTATACTCCCCGTTTGCGTGAGGGATGAATACCACTGTTCACAACGCAAGGTGTTTTACGCTTTTGTTTACTCGTGTGTAAACTGGTTATTAAAAGATAGGGTGTCTAGAACTCGTCTAGTGGAGAAATAATTTTTTTTAAGGAACAGCAGAGAAATAAATACTATGTTTCATTCACCCGTTTACTGCAGCTCATTTCACTTGGGCGGATCAAAGAGTTGGGAGCACCTATCTAGCGTGGGTCGGCGGACCCTGATCCTATTCCATGCCTTAAGCTGTAGTACTACAAACCGGCGCCCACCCCTCTTCAAGGCATATAAAATTAAATTAGTATTCTATTTTCTTGTTAGTACTCTTTCGAGATTGCTTTTTTTTAGCATCTGTAACCTTTATTATAGTTGAATGTTCATAGGGATACAGATGATATCGGGCGTAGAAACAAGCCACACATGGCGCCCGCTAGACAAAGAAACAGCAGCTTTCGCAAGCAAGCGAGTGTGCTTCAAAATTAAACTTCCTATTTTCATGAACAAAGCGGATATTATGAAAAACAGCAGTGCGATGGTTAATCTCCCGGAGTATCGCTGTATATTGGCAAGGAGCTTTCGTCCCGATCTTGGAGATTACCTCAGCGCAGTCCGATGCCACACAAACAGCACTCAAGTTGAGGTCCTCGGCCAGTGAAAGAGCCTCATTGCAGGCTTGCGCCTCTAACGAGGATGGGTCCGTAAGGCCGTCAAAAACTCTCGCTGATGCTCCCAAGAAAGTTCCCGCCTTGTCTCGGCAAACGACCGCCGCGGCCCCTCTTCTGCCACATCTTGACACCCCACCATCAGCATTAATTTTCACATCGAAATCGGCTGGGGGAATCCATGATGATCTAATCACTCTGGCCCTTGCATTATCAGCTGTTACATGCAAGTCCTTGTGTATCGCATGTCGGTCCTTGGCCGGGCGCCGCTTGCTGTCCGCCACCAAATCAAGATCTTCCAGGAACTTTTTGACAAAAACCGAGGTGCTTAGGGGGCTTTGGAATTGATCGTCATGGATAGCACGTCGTCTCGCCCACCATATGGCCCACAACGTAACCAGAACTTGAACTACCTCCTCCTCTGGTAAAGTATCAAGCAGCCAAAACATCCATAATCTTGCATCTTCCGTTCGGTTTGAGATAGCAACTTCAGTCAGTTCCTCCTCGGCTAAAGCCCACACACAGCGGGACATATGGCAATCAAATAAGGAGTGTCTCCAGGAATCGGTAGCCGCGTTGCATATCGAACACGCTGGCGTATTTGTCATTTTTCTGTGATTTCGGACATCTCCAGTTGGGAGCGAAGTCTTGGCTAAACGCCAAGCAAACACCTTAATCTTGGATGGGATGCTCAGGTACCAAAGTTTTCCCCAATATTTCCTGTCCTCATCGCCATGAGAGTGGCTCGGATTATGCTCCAGCCAATCTGTTCTCTGCTGTTTCGTCGAGGCTAGAAGTCGACAGGCAGACCGAACTGAAAAAACATCCCTCCTATCATAGTGCCAGGCCCAGAAGTCATCTTGAGCTCGAGTACTCAACGGAATGTTCAGAATTGCCTCCCTGTCCATCGCATAAAAGTATTCATCCAGTACAGCAATATTCCAGCAAGCATTGCTATGGTCAATCAAATCCGATACAAGCTGCGGAGGGTCTGAAATCTTTGGACACACCGGCCTCAACTTGTGATCCCAGGGTATCCAATTGTCATGCCAGATGTTCGTTTCAATTCCTGTTCCGATCCTCTTAATTATGCCCAATTTGAGAGTATCCCGACCTTCATGTATAGATCTCCAGATCTGGGATGGTTTGCTCCCCAGCTCGGCTTCCAGAAAGTTGCGGTCAGGGTAGTAAACTGCCTTGAGTATACGTGCACTGAGGGAGTCAGGTTCTTGCAGTAAACGCCATGCTTGATGAGCCAGTAAGGCTAAATTGAACAGCTCAATGTCACGGAACCCCATACCTTCCATAAACTTGGGCCGAGTCATCACCTCCCATGAGACCCATGCAGTCTTGCTCTCACCCTTCTTGGAGCCCCATCAAAACTTACGGAGCAGGCCATTGATGTGTAGGCACAAACCCCTCGGAAGCTTGAAACACGCCATAGAATATGTAGGTATTGCTTGTGCAACTGACTTAATAAGAACCTTTTTTCCTCCGACTGAGAGTGCCTTTTCCATCCAACCTTGAACCCGCTTCCAAATCCTATCTTTCAGGTATTTGAAAGAGCCCACCTTAGCTCTCCCAACATCTGATGGGAGGCCTAGGTATTTCTCTCACAGCTTTTCATTTTGGACATCGAGAACTTGCATGACATTCTTCCTCAAGACATCCGAACATCCCTTGCTAAAGAAAATAGAAGACTTCTCTTTGTTAATTCGTTGTCCAGATGCTTCACAATATTTCTGGAGCAACACATTTACTCGCTCCGCCATTTCAGGTGTAGCATCAAAAAAGAGCAAGCTATCATCTGCAAAAAGAAGGTGATTAACGCACGGTGCTCCCGGTGCAACCTGGATCCCATGAATACTCTCTCCGGGGGTCATGGTTTTAAGCAGCGAAGAAAGACCTTCCGCCGCCAACAAGAAAAGGTAAGGTGATATAGGGTCTCCCTGCCTTAACCCTCGAGTTGGTTTAAACTCATCAAGCTGTCCTCCGTTAAACATGACAGAAAAAGACACCGAGGTTACACACCTCATAATAGCATCAGTAAACCGAGGGCTAATACCCAGCTTCAGCATCACCACCTTCAAATATGGCCATTCGAGCCTGTCGTAGGCCTTCATCATGTCAAGTTTTAGTGCACAGAACCGGTTACCCTTCACCTTCTTGGTTTTCATATAGTGCAAGCACTCATAAGCAGAGATAAAATTATCAGTGATCAAGCGGCCAGGTACGAATGCAGATTGTTCCTCAGAGATGATCGCAGGGAGAATAAGTTTGAGCCGGTTAGCCAATACCTTTGATGCGATCTTAAAAATAACATTGCAGAGACTGATCGGTCGAAACTGAGCTAAATTTTTTGGACTAGCAATCTTGGGAATAAGAACGATGAAAGTTTTGTTTATCTCCTCCGGTGAATCATCACCACTCAGAACACGCAACACCATTTCTGTTACCTCATCACCACACAAGTCCCAGTGCCTCTGAAAAAAGTGAGCAGGGAAACCATCTGGCCCGGGGGCCTTCGTAGGAAACATTTGGAAGAGTGCAGACTTGACCTCTTCCATTGTATACGGTGAGTCCAGCCTACTGTTCATTTGATGATCAACTTTCACCGGGATGTGGGAGAGAACCTCTTCCATCCCAATGGTGTTTTCCGAAGCATACAGATTCTTATAAAAACTTGTCACCATGGGCGCCATCTCATCAAAATCCAACGTCATAGAACCATCACCTTTCTGGAGTTCCACGATATTGTTCTTGGCCCTGCGTGCACTTGCTTTTTTATGGAAAATTTTTGTATTGCTATCACCTTCAGCCAGCCACTGGATGCGGGCCCTTTGCCGCCACATGATCTCCTCTCGGAAACATAGTTCGACCATCCTGGCTTCAACTTCCTTCTCTTTCGTGCTCGGTCCAACTCGCATTTGTTCCGCTCGCAAGTCCCCTAGCTTTCGACGTAGATTCCTGAGTTCTTCCCGGACTGACCCGAAGGTAGCCCGCCCCCACTTTTGTAATTCTGTCGCCATATGAGCTAGTTTTGCAGAAATAGCCGAAACAGATTGTGCCCTCCCAGTAGCCTTCCATGCGTTCTCCACAGCAGCGCCAAAGCGACCATCACGTTCCCACATACATTCATATCGAAAGGGCCTCTGTGTTGCCCGTATACTATCATTAACCAGTTCAGTTTCCAAAAGGATAGGAGAGTGATCCGACTTGACAGCCGTTAGATGCTCTAAGCTAGCATAAGGAAAAAGCCCAGACCAGCACGTTGTGGCCAAGGCTCTATCAAGCCGAACTCGACAATAGTGGCCACCAGCCACCTTCTTCTCCCACGTCCAATCCAGCCCTCTATAGCCCAAATCCGCTAGGGCACAGACATCAGCTGCTTCACGAAATGCCTCCATCTGTGCACTATCCCTCTCATTTGGGCCAACCTGCTCCTCCTTCCTTAGAATCTCATTAAAGTCACCAATGCATAACCAAGGCAAAGTGCTCTCGCCTCTGAGACGTTTCATCATATCCCATGTTTGTACCGTAGGTTCCTGTTTGCTTCACCATAAAAACACGACAAACGCCACTGCTCCTTCTGTGGCTCCTTGACCCATGCATCCACATGACACTGTGAAAAAATCTTTATTAAAATATCCAGAGAGTTTTTCCAAAAGATACAAATGCCGCCGCTACGGCCAGAGCTATTCACACCAAAACTGAAATCAAAACCTAACGTAAAACGGAGACCTTCAACCCGGTTCTTCAACAGTTGAGTTTCAACTAGACAAAGAATCGACGGCGCACTTCTCTCCACGAGATCGCGGAGTTCTCGAATCATCGCAGGATCACCAATCCCACGACAGTTCCAGCATAATGTTTTCATTGGGCCTGGCGGCGCCCCATGTCGGAGCCCGCCAATAATGCCAACTTGTTCTTATTCTACTTTCCTGGTGACTCTGAGTTTTTTGCCTTCTTTGCTTCCCTTGGAGAGATGTAAGCTGGAGGGAGTGGTAGAACAACCTTTAGAGCTTGATTATTCCGCGACATGTTGTTTGCTTCCTCATCTTGAGCCGAGCCAACCACATGATCAGATGGGTTTCCGGACAAGGCCAAATTCAGGTTTCTACGCGCCGTTGGTGCTTCTGATTTGTGGTCTTCCTCCATTGAAGCTACTGGCTTTAATGGGCTCGTAACATCCTCTCCACCTTCTACATCCTCATCGAGTCCCGCATCTTGCGATGACCGTTTCCTCGGTGATCCTGTCCGAGCCGGGGGAGCACCCCTGCCTATCCGTCCTCTACCTCTGCCACCTGAGCGGCCACCCCACAAGCCACGACCACCATCTTGCTGTTCCGGTGGTATCTCCCTTCTCTTTGCAAGCATCCATCCACCCCATTGCTTATCTTTGGCCTCCCAGACTCCATCGCCGCACTCCTCATGGTTGTGACCCATGAAACCACAGACCTGGCAGAAGTAAGGGATCTTCTCATATTTCACCGGGAGGATCTTCCGCCCTTCCCCCGTCACGTTCAGCGATGTCACCCTAGTTAGAGGCTTATTCACCAGAACCCTTGCACGCACTCTGACATAGTCTCCCTCATAAAATAGCCTCGGAGAGAGCTGAGTTTCCTTTACCCGACCAATGCGTCGTGCTAATTGATCCACTACCTCAGCCTTCCTGTATAGCTTTGGTATGTTGTGAATCTGAGCCCAAACGTAAAGGCCGTCAAACACATAGGAAGCTGGCTCCTGCTTGCCATCGTAGTCTTCAATAAGCATCCCCATCCCTCTAAACAACCAAGGTCCGCCATGAACAACCTTCTTCCAATCCCCTAAGCAAAACATCTGGAAGATATAAAGGTTCTCGCCAGCCTCTCTGTACTTGGGTACATGCGCTAGCCCCCATACTGACTTCATAGTTTCGAACATCGACGATGAGCTAAATTGCCGGGTCGTGTTTACCTTCACAATTGCTAGCCACCTTGCATCTGCCTCGTACTTCCTCAGATCCTCCTCCCCTACAACCACGTCATCCAACTCATCGTCCTGATGATCCAAATGTTGCAGCATCTCTTCCAAGTCCTTCCCCTTCCATCCCGCAGAAGAGGAACTCGCGTCAGCCGCCATCTAGGGTTTCTACTCCCGGAGTCGACGCGGCAACAGTTGATGAAGAAGCCAACCGATCCTCTCCCCCGAGACCCTCCCCCAGGCCAGGGCAGCAGATTTGTCGAGAGCGGACCGGCGGCCGGTAAGAGTCTCTAGGCGGAGGTAGATCGTCGCCAGAGCCGTAAACCCTAAACACGAGGGTAGATGGATATGCCGTCGTAAGTGGCGGCTGCTCAGTTGAGTCCGAGCTTGCTTAAGCACGTCTGAAGCGAGTTCTGACCGAACGGGCCGGTCCATTTTAAGACAGTAGTTGTAGTGCGTTTTTTCTCACCTTTTCTTGTTCTCTTTTTTCTTTTTTCTTTTATTTTCCTATTCATTATTTATTTTAATTTCCTTCAATTTTATACGCGTGAATTTTATTTATATTCAATTTTTTATTAAAATCTCTGAACATTTTAAAACTTCATGAACCTTTTTCTAAAAACATTGAATTGCTTCAAATTCATAAATATATTTTGAATCCCGCGAACTTTTTCAAATGCATGAATACATTCACATTCATAAATTTTTTTCAATTTAGTAAGCTCTTTTTTCTAAAACCCGTAAACTTTTCAAATTCAAGATTTAAAAAAAAGGCGAAGTTTTTCCAAAATCCATGATTTTATTTTCAAAATCGACAAACTATTTTCAAATTGCCAAACCTTCTAAAAGATCAGCGGACATTTTTCCAATTCTTTTTTTTTCAAAATCGTTGAGCTTTTTTCAAATCCTCCAAAAAAATTCAAATACCCAAACTTTTTTTTTGATTTTTTTGTTTTTTCAAAACTGTGAACTCTTTTTTAATTCATGAATCTTTCCAAATTCACTATGATTTTTTGGTGATATTTTATTTTGCTTTTTTCCCAAAAGTCATGGTTGACCAATCAATAGTCGGCCGGTTAGTCATTGACCGAGCGAACCAGGGCATCTTGACTAGCGATCCAATCGCGCGCACGATGGGCTGGCCCATATCTGCGACACGTAAGCGTCCGGGCCCCTAACAGGCGTAGAAGGCGCCGATTGACGTGACTATGCACCGGGGGTGGCTCACCAAGGAGGGCCATGCAGGAGGCTCGATAGGGGGCCACAAGGCCCAACAGGGGGATGAATCGAGTCGCGACCATCTTGCCTCCCAAGTCACAAAGGGCGGCGGCCTAGATCGCATCTCCTTCCTATAAACCCTAACCTCCACCGGCTATATAAGGAGAGGTTGGAGGGCTCTCATCATCATCTAATGTTGGAGAAAATAACTCTCGGTAGTAGCATGAATAACAAGAGTTAGGGTTTATAGGAAGAGTAATATCTCTTCTATGAATGTATTCATGCGATCTAGGATAACACCATCCTCCTTCTTCTTGTTATTCATGATGGTGGGATAACTTTCGGAGAGTAATATCCCACCATCATGAATAACAAGAAGAAGGAGGATGTAGGGTATTACTCTCCGAAAGCCTGAACCTGGGTAACTTGTGTGTGCGGGCTCCATTTCGGTACTTCCAATCTCGTCAGGAACACTACCAAGGGATCTGGCGGTTTTCTGCACCATCAGTTGGCGCGCCACACATAGGCGACGCTGGTCGGAGGCCTAATCCGGGGCAGAGATCCAGACAAGCCTGAAAAATTCATGTCGGGCCAAACCTTCAGCTTCGGCTCCTTCGAGCTAGCGGTTGACGGCAGGGGCGGATCTTCGATGTCACACCCCCGCCGTTTATCGACTACATGGATTTCGGGATGATCGAATTCATCTTCAGCGAACAAGGAGAGACTGTGGCGGGTTACCTTGGGTCGAACTACATCGCAAGAAAATACGCGCGGGTTGCTGCCTGGAGGGAGAAAGCTGGGCCTTCTTCAACCCACTAGCCCTCCCATGTGTCCACTGTAAACATGATCTTTCCAGCAGCAGAAACATGCCAAAATCAAAAGATCATGCGACGCGAGATCTATGCAGTGGTGCCCGCACCCAGTGAGTTCCTTGCATGCTCAGAAAAAGCAATGACATTCTGCAGAGACAATCACACCGAACACATCCCCCACCCAGGCAAGCACGCCTGTCTGGTAGATCCAATCAACGGGGGTTGCCGCCTCCCACGTGTCCTGATGGACGGGGGCAGTGGCCATAACATAATCTTCGTTGACACTCTAGCCAAGATGGGGATCTCCCTATTCGGCCTATGGAATTCGGACGAGGGCTGCCACGGTTTCATGTCAGGGTCGCCCCGTTCGCTCCTAGGACTGATCAAATTTGAGGTTGTCTTCAGAGATGAGGATAATTTCCAAGTTGAACACCTTCAGTTCGAGGTCACCCCTTTCACATCCGCTACATGCAATCTTCGGCAGACTAGCACACATGAAATTCATTGTAGTACCGTCATACACATATCTACAACAAGATACCAGGTCTGAATGGCACCATCACAGCCTATGGGAGCCCAAAAAGAGCGTTCGAGGAGGAAGTTGCTAGCAAGACTTCGACACCTCAACAATGGAGCTCCCGAAAAAACCAAGGCCAGGCCCGATTTTTCAACCGTCCAAAGACACAAAAAAGTTCCTGGTGCACCCGGAGAACGTCAAGAAATCAGTAACAATTGGGAAAGACCTCTTGGAGTAGCAAGAAGAACTCCTCACCTTCCTTTGAGCTAAATGGAACATATTCGCTTGGAGGCCTGCCAACATGCCAGGGGTGCCAGCCAGCAAAGCAGAGCATAGCTAGCCTAAACGTCCATAAGGACGCATGGCTAGTCAAACAAGCCTTACGCTGCTTCGCCACATAGAAGCACAAACCATATGAGAAGTGATAGCTCGGCTCCTTGATGCCAGGATCATCAGAGAGGTCGCACACCTAGAGTGGCTTGCTAACCCATTTATGGTGTGCAAGAAAAATATGTCTTGGTGCATGTGTGCGATTACACCGATCTCAACAAAGCATGACCCAAGGATCTGTTCCCTCTTCCATGAATCGATCAGATCATCGATCCCACCGCGGAAGCGTGCACTTATGCTTCCTTGACGCCTACTCAGGGTATCATCAGAATGTGCATGAAAGTATCGGACCAGGAAAAGACCTCCTTCATCATACCTTATGGACCTTTCCATTACATCACAATGCCTTTGGGATCAAAAATGCCAGAGCAAGCTATCAACAAACGATGCAGAAGTGCTTCCATAGCCCAATTGGGATCAACGCAGAGGCCTACGTCGATGACATTATGGTCAAATCTCGCAAGGGCTCCAGCCTATGACCTCCAGCAAACATTTGATAGCCTTCACGACTTGATCATGAAGCTGAACCCCAAAAAATGCATATTTGGAGTCCCCGTAGGGCAACTTTTGGGATTCATTGTGTCCCAGAGGGGGATAGAGGCCAACCCGAAAAAATTCAAGCAATAGTCAACGTGAAGCCACGGGAAATGGTTCGAGAAGTCCATAAGCTCACGAGATGTGTGGCAGCCCTCAGCCGCTTCATCTCTACGCTGGGAGAGACAGCTATCCCACTTTACCGACTCTTGAAGAAAGGGGACAACTTTTACTGGGGCAACGAGGCCAAAGCAGCATTCACCAACCTCAAACGACTACTACATTCAAACCTGCTCCTAGCCTCCCCAACACAGTCTGAACCCATGCTATTACACACACACACACACACACACACACACACACACACACACACACACACACACACACATATATATATATATATATATATATATATATATATATATATATATATATATACTAGTAGAACGCCCGTGCGTTGCCACGGGCTTTTGAAAAAAATTAAGGTACTACTCACTGAGCTAAGATTACCGAGAACAATGTCACATCTTTTTCTTCAACATAATCAGCTAACACACATCATAGTATCAAACACAATAATCTTAGAGCACCTATAGCCCGTCCCCTCAAATCTACGGACACGCCCTGTCGTTGACCAAATATGAGAGAGAAGGAAAAAGGTGACCCAACCAGACCCCTTATATCATCACTATAAGTCCGGGTTGTCTGTAAACTATCATATTAACACCCAACATATGAAGGATATGAAGCTCGCAACACCTAGTCAATCCGCCAGGTAGGACGCCCGTCCGTTGCTATGGGTAGAAGACGAAAAATGCCACAAACACGTTACAACAAGCACTAAAGTTTCTCTTCCTGCATCGCACCTTTTCACCACTATGATTCCCAAACATTTGTCCAAATCAAAATGGTCATAGAACATAAGTACAAATGTTTGGAAGCTAAAAGTATACTACATAATTTTTCACTTATAACACCTTTGTCCCTATTTTTAACAGTGACTCGCTATTGCAGCATAAACTAATTTATTCTAGAAATATTCAGAAGAAAACATATTGACCAAGCAAAAACTTTAGCACAAGAACCTTGTGACAACTATAGAAAAAATATTGAGATGGTTACTCTCATAGAAGACAACTTCAAATATAATTTTTGGAAATAAATTTGTACAATATTGGCCTACACCGAAAGAAAAAAGCTCATACACGCAGTATCATGAAGGAAACGATTCCTCGTTATCTCAGTTCCAAATGGAAACTGGTATCAATTCACTAAGATTTAAATGAATGAGAACCGTTAAGTCCATGTCTATCTCCATTTTTAGCGAGTTCAATAGCAGGCTCACAGGTATCTACACAACAGAAATATAGAATATGAGTTTCAGTTCACTTTATGTGACAATTATAGAAAAGGAACAACCACAAGAAAAAACAAACAAACATGAGAAAGCACATGCAAGCAAATAAGCCTTTATTTTTTTGATGAACATATGAAACATCATAGTAACTAAACACAGTAACAAACACATTCGAAGGTAACCATATTAGTGCCCATAGTGCATAGTTATTTGATCCATATTTGTTGTCACGGGCGACAAGTACATCAAAATTGATGAATGATCAAAGGGTATTTGGTCAAAGGATAGTTAGTTCTACTTCACAAATTGCGACCATGATACATTACAAGTTTCATAGATTTTTGGTTTAATGAATGTTCAGCTAAGAAGAAAATGAATAAAATATCAACGTCTTAATCTCTACTATTAAACCGCAGTTGGTACGTTAAATGGTACCCACGTATCCACCACTCGCGTGACCTTCCCACATCATCGTTTTTTTCAACCGAACCCATTTCCCGATGCAAGGAAAAAAGCCCTAGAAAACCGACCACCCTTTTCCTTCTCCCTGGTACGACCCCCACACGCACGATTGCTCCTACGGCGCCGATTTTGACCATGTCTCCCATGCGATGTTGCTTTGTCCCGCTCCCTCTGCCATCCAGACGCACTCCCTTGCCGCCTCTCTGCTTCAAGGTGTGTGCTCTGAAACCGTCGCCTCCTTTCTTCAGCCCGTGGCATCTATTCTCCACTGGATCATCTTAATTTTTCGTCCTTCACTGAGTCCGGCGGCGACAACCAAAGAACCAAGTCCCCATACATTTTTTGAGGGCATGCAATTAAAGAAGGGGATGTGTGGCCCATGAGGTTGCTGCCATCAGCCATCAAGGCTGCTGAAATCTAATGAAAAAGTGCCTACGGTACAGTTCATTTCCACTCTCAGTTGGTAGAAATAATCAAATTTCAAGCATACAAATTCAAAATGAAAAAGTCTATTATGAGCACCAGAAAGATAGAAATGATCCATTTATTTCATTGCATACTACTACACCTTGGTGCTTAAAGACAAAACTTAGTTGCAAACAGTGCATTACCTAGGAACAACATTTGGTGTACTGAGCATAACAATTCAAAATTATTCTATGGCTATTAAGTGCCTAAATCTGAGATTGCAACATGAAAGCAAGTACTGATTATATTGACAAATTATATGGTTCATTTGTCCATAGTGAACACAGAATTAAAAGAACTGCCAGAACGCATGGTGGCATTCTATAGAAGCATCATTCTTCTGCAAGTATAGTGTTCTCAAGAAAGCATGGTGTAGCCAAGAGATCAAGGTGTTATACAAGCATTATTTCATAGCACAATCTAGAGAAAAAAATCCTTCGTTCTAGAAGAATGGCAACCCAAGATGTACCGACGACAAGATCCACAGTTACTTTGCATTACTCCAAATCAAGAGTTGCAATAGCAACCTGTTAATCTGACATACCTTTAGATAGAAGCTCAACGACAATTTCCTTCTGAACCCATATTGAGAAAAATAAGCCAGATTTGAATTTTAATATCTTTGCCAGCATTTATTTTCAACTGCTCAAGCAAAATAAAACATGAATTTCACACCGCAGAAACTACTAAATGTGAAATTACAGAATTTTAGCATTTGAATATGAGAGAACTGTAAAGCATTGTACATGATAGTAATCGTGTTTCAGAGAACTTTGTCAGTGGTAGTGACATGCCGCCGACACCAAATGTCGTTTATAATGTACTCCATAATGATCTTTTTTCAGTTTATCCATAATGATTTACAACCATTCCTTGAGCTTCACATGGTACCTGGTCCTGATACCAACATCAAAACAATGCAGAGTATTGCTATGTTTTAAAGTGTGCTTGTCTTAGCAAGGCGTGCCTCAGTTTTCAATTGCACCATGGTAAACCTCCCACTCTCTATATCTCTCTCTAAACATCTCCGCCTCCATCATCGCCCCCGCTCCCCTCACTATGTCTCTATGCACTGCCACTCCCCTGCTACCCAGTGTTGGTCCCTGTTAAACTGTTTAACCATTCGTGAATTAAACACTATGCCTTGAAAAATACTTTCCCTTTATAATGAAACATGCCTACTTCTTTTCCTAAATATCATTCATCAATTTAAATTTGTGAGGTTTCTCTACTACTTAAATAGTGCATTATATCAACATAAACTTCAAGTGAGTACAATAATTAAGTGAGGTAGCTACATGCTTGTATTTCACCTAAAAATGATTAAAAGAAGTACTATTTCGCTCTAAGGTGGCATACAAACAACAATAACTCAGTGGACTTTCTGTACAATTTAGAAGAAAAGCGCCTAGTATATCACCCCACTCGACCCTGCTTGGCATAGAAGATGGTAGACTCAAAAGATATACTATTTCTATTCCTTAGCCCGATGGGTCTGTCTCTCTCAATATTACCTCCATCCCACTAAAACGCATGTGTTATGAATCATGAACAGGGTGGCTAATGCGTTTCTGTTACAAATATGCTACCAGAAAAGGCTATATGAAATAAGCCTAATAAATACGAACCATATATTCTCTGCAAATAACACATGAAAACAAAATAAACTACAACTTATAACAGATTGTACTGAAGGTAAATCATCACCCTTCACAACATGAATTCGTTGTGAAGCATCAATATTTACATAAAACAAATTCCATGTCATGCTTAATGCAAAAGTCCGCACTTATACCAGCAAAAAAGAACTTAAAACAATTCTGAAGGGACAACATCGCTATCAGGTGGCAACTCTCCTGCAGCAGTGGCAACAAAAGCAAATATGAAGAAGTCTTTACTAACCCCACGTGCGATTCTGAAAATGAAAAGATGGAGATTGATGTCGAACATCCGACACTGACGAAGAAGATGGTCAGGCCAATCGTATGATGTACAGTACAAAATTTATGACAATGACAGTTTATTTCGATCAGCTATCTTTCCAAATTACACAACTTCTTGTGAGTAAAGTTTTGCCATCTCTTCTTGTTATTTAAAGAACCAAACTGCAAGAAGCAACAAGTAGTCAAGCACAGGTTAGAAATTGTATTGGACGTACAGTTTTGCCATCTCAAATTTCTATCTTGCTATTACTAAGCTCGCGGTTGCACTTGAGAAAACCGTGGCAATAAGGACCGAGGAAACAGTTACTTAAAACAAATTATACACTTATGTATATGGAAAGAGAAACCAGACTTGTCAATATGATGTTGGACTGTCACTACTTGTAAAACTGAGTTTTCTTCTCTCTAGCAATTTCTTCCTGGAAAGATGATAAAGTAACTCATGTCTGCTAAAATACAAACATGTGGATCAATAGATAATAAAGTGACAACAAAAGTTATACGAAACTCGCAAAAGAGATGTTAACCTCAGAACCTTTACTGGATGGTTGGTGCACGGGGCAGCACAACAGAACCGGGAAGTGAGCTGGGAGCGGACGGACGATCTGGCTCTTCATTGCGTCGTGCTACAGTCCTCTCGTCCAAGTCATCCTACAACGCTCATGTAAAATGTTTTCATAAATAAGCACATGTTCTTGCAGGACAAGAGATTTAATTGATAGCTAACAAGTACCCGATGCTTGCAATTAGCCTGGTGTAGCAGGTTCAGCTCCTCATTGATGGCCATCAAGATGAGCTTTGTGTCGGTATACGGTCTCCTCCAGCCTCTCCAACCTCTGTATCACGATGCACCATTGTTCAGTTCACGGTAAGCGAATTTGTTTAGGTTAGCAACAGTGGAAAACATACGTTGGTGTGTGGCCAAGCATGGATGGAGTTACCGTACATACCTTTCATAATGTTCTTTTGTAGCTCAATGTTCGCCGTGCATCTTATGTCCACCACCACACACCTGTCCTCGTTCGGTCCAAGTAGGTCATTTTGCTAGGTTCAGAAGGAGTGAAAACAAGATATGGCTTAATTGCTAGGTTCAGAAGGAATAACAAGAAGTTGCATTGAGTTTCCAGTAAAAGGCACCTTAATTGCACGGTGTGGCACAATCTGCTTTTTAGTGTTTTCCATTTTAAGAAAAGCTTATTTGAAAATAACAAGAAGTTGCATTGAGTTTCCAGTAAAAGGCACCTTAATTGCACGGTGTGGCACAATTTGCTTTTTTAGTATTTTCCATTTTAAGTAAAGCTTATCTGAAAATAACATACATCTGGTACTTAGATGGCACTACTTCACTGCAAGTCTGCAATATACAATATGCACAAAACAGAAATTCCTTGAAATGCTTTGTACACTTACTAATTATGATCAACATCAGCTATGAAGTTTGTTGTAAAATGTACTCTTGTTAAATCTGGAACTAAGTTATGTGTATGCATTTAACAACATAAACTTAAGGGCTTAAATTAAGAAAAAGGAAAAAAAATGAAAATTTAACCACCTTGGCTGATCCATAATAACATATACATAGAAGTTGCCAGCCAACTCTTGTTGATCCTACTTACCACATGAACTTGTTCACAGTTGAGTAAGCTTACTGAATCTAATAATATCAAGTAATGTGGTATAGGAAAAGGGGAAGCTTTAGAGCCTGAATAATGACCGACAAAAATAGAGATATCTCCAGCTCCTTCATGTTGGCGCCCACCCCACTCCAGCTCAGCCTTGACCTCCTCGTAATTGATCTGCCTGTGAAGTTCTCTGCAATCACCTGCAGGAACACAACCACGCAATGTGTACATTCACTTACAACTGAGGCTCACATGGATATTGGTGAGGCAATGAAATAGATGATGCCAATGAAATCAGTTTATCTCCCGGAAATCATTAGGGACGAACACCTGATTTCGAAATCCCTAGGACCCAAAGAATGAAAACAACAACGCACTCAGACTGGCCGGTGGCGGTGGATCTTGCATCCTCATTAGCACGACCATGCTCAGGTCCTCATCTGCCGAGGAGGCACTTTTATACCGCATCAGCACGAAGCGAAACAGTGGCGCCAGCACGACCACCTCCACCTGACATCAACATATGTACAAACAGATTATGTGAACTGAAGTCTCTGTACTCTGCAAAGTGTGACATAGCTCATAATTCAGATGAATTTAATCCTACATATATGCATATCACAACAATGGATAATCTTTTCCATGCATCCATGGATAACTCAAGCTTGCCAATATCTGGTTATTGATCAAGAGTGAAGGGACAACTCCAATCTACAATAAACCTGATTAGGCTGCTGACATGAATGGAGCAATTTGCAGTGATCTGGTCGCGTCACCGGGCCGCCGACGGGCGTCGATAAGGAGTCGGCGTCGGCGGGCCGCCGACGTTGAGATAGAAGACGGAGGTTCTGCTTCAGACTATTGGAGCAGCAAAATTGTCCGAATCAATAGAGAAACTGAAGATATTGCAGCAAAATTGTCAAAATTATATTAGCCACTAAAACTCCCAGGTCTTGCAGCAGCAAGATAGCAGAAAGAAATGGGCCGGGAACATAACATAATTTGCTCTTCTAATATGTATTCCGAACTGTTCTAAAAAGTAGATAATTAATCCAATGTATTCTGTTTGTACATCAACATTTGACACGCCCAACTCGCTATATATGTCATTTACCGGATGTTGAAATTACAGTTTGTATCTTTGTTCTGACGCTATACTTGAAATCTTTGTGTTTTCAAGAAATAATCTATTACACTTCTACAAAGGAATGAAAATGTACAATTCTGTTTGCGGACATGCTTCTTCTACTTCTATTTAAGGATTACATTTACTATTATTTTAGAAGATAACACCGACCAAATATTTGAGAATGCATTAGTACGTACATGATAATTAAAATGTAAATATTCAGACCAAAACATCATATCAAAGGAGATTATATTCACATAAACTTGACTGACATTAAATTGAAAAAAGCCATGTAGTACAAGACGACAGCAACAACAGACATGTAGTGCTAACTTCCAAGGATTCATTTCAGTACAGGAAGAATTAAGGGGGAGTTTTGTTCAAAATAACAATCAAGGAGCCGCCGTTTACATACTGATGGACACATACAAATGGACAACCAAGGAGCGGCCATATACTGCAAGTGCCATTTACATCCAGACACATACAGACTGAATACAAACTGAACCAAAGAACCAAACCAAGATGCTTATCCATATGTATGTATGTAACAGATGCTCGTGCCATCCAGATTTGGGGGTAGAGAGAGGGGAACCTCACCACGTCCACGTTTCAAGTGTCGCGTACAGGAGGAGGCGAATCCACGAGCGTGAGGATGAGCTGGACAACGCCGGATGGGTGGATGGGATTTGGGGACGGGGGTGCCTAAGCTGTACCGGTGCGCGTCCTTGGAGGTAGAGGACGAGAAGGAGCATCGGCGTTCGCCGCCGCCATCATCGACTGGGACAAGGTTGTCGCGCCCGCGCTCATCCCGAACAGCCGCTGCAAGGCGCGCCGCATCTGCACATCCTATGGGAGGAGGGCCTCCGTGCGGCCCTGTTCCCGGAGCACCATCCAGCAGGTGCCGATGGGGATCCGGAGAGATAGAAGACGAAGCAGCGGCGGCGGCCCTCGATGGAAAAAGGGGAAAGCGGAGGTCGGGATTGACACACATGGGCCTCGAAATACCTGTGTTCATCCTCCAAACAAGGCAAGGCCGGCAGGGTCTCCTCCAATCAGGGCAATGCGACCACGCCCTTGGGGATCCGAGGCGGCGGCGAGCGGCGTCTCTCGTGATTCGCGACGGCGGTGGCGTGCGGCATCCCTGGGGATTCGCGACGGCGGCGGCGTGCGGCGTCCTCGGGGATTCGCGGCGGCGGCGGTGGTGTGCAGCGACCTGGGTAGGGATTGTGGAGGGGCGTGCGGGGACGAATAAAAACCTGACAAAAAAAACGACGAAAAAAACCCGACGAAACTAGGAGGTGGGAGGATAGACAAAAAAACCAGCAAAAATTAACCGGCGGACTATTCACCAACTGCTCCATTAGGAGTATGTATGTATATATATATATATATATATATATATATATATATATATATATATATATATATATATATATATATATATACTAGCAAAAGAGCCCGTGCGTTGCAACGGAAGAGAAAACATAACACACGCTCTTAACCCAACAACCATCACTCAAGATTACAATAGGTCCATCTTTATTTTCATGAGATGTCATATTTGTGTTGCCGCTTATCCTATTAGGTAGAGATATAGCAAATATGCCCGTGCATTGCAATGGGGAAAAACAATTAGACTATGTCAGGATGAGATGTCATAAACTACGTCCCATCTTGACCTAGCATTGCGCCATAGAAAGTTGTGTCAATTTTTCTGGGAGCAAGCATTGTAGAACATAAAAACCCTTTTTTACCCGATGCGTCATGGACTAAATAAAATCATAAAACAACCTCTATGTATCCCTAAAAATATTTAAGTGATGGTTCGTCTTTTCGTTATTTACGTATCTGTTTGAATTTTTGCAAACATTTTCTAAAATTTTATGGACATAATTTTCAAATTGTTGAATATGTTTTGAATTCACGATCACCTTTTAAAAATCATGAATATTTGTTTTGAAATAATGTTTTTATACTATGCAAACAGTTTCTTAATCTTATTTATTTTATGATTTCTCTACCATTTTCTGAGTTCGCGAACATTTTACGATTTCTATACAAAATTCAACTCACAACCTTTTAAATTTTGGAATTTCTCCGTTGAATTTAAAAGAGAAAAACATAAACAGAAATAAGAAGAAAAAAAGTAAAAAAAATGAAAAGAAAACAGAATGGAGACATCACACCTGTAACATGTGCGGGAGAAGGACGACCCCTTGCAGAAAAAAAAGAGAAAAGGGGTGAACCGAGGATCGAACCCAGGTCTCCCACATCATGTGTCGAAGCACAGACCAATGCGGCACTCTACTGCTTGTGTTTTATTAGGGTACCACTGTCTAATAATCAAACCCCGCGGCGGCCTTCAAGAAAAAAAAACTGAATCGTTTTTTTCACTTATATGTGGCATAGTGGGTAATTTAGGGCAACTTCGAGGGTAGTTTTTATGACGTACGGCAGAAACCCAATTCTCTTTATTATTATATACTAGCAAAAGGGCCCGTGCGTTGCTACGGGAGAAAAGTTTATAATCTCCAATGGCCATGACCATATTTTGCTGCATCGGCGAGATACAGTATCACTCTCAATTTTGAGAAATCATGACATTTTTTTAAACTCGTGCACATATTTGAAATCGTAAACATTTTTCAAATTTGTGAACACTTTTACAAATTTTCAAACATTTTCTAAAATCAAGAACATTATTTGATTCACGAACATTTTATACTATTTTCATTTTTTTAAGTGTCAATATTTTTTTAAATAATTTTCTTGAATCGGTGAACATTTCTAGAATCGATGAACATTATTTTGTAAATTGGTGGAGCAATTTTTGAAATCCCAAACATTTTCTGAAATGCATGACCATTTTTGAATCAACGAACATTTAATGAATGAATAAACTATTTTGTAAGCCACGAACAGTTTTTGAATTTTAAGGATATTTTTCCATTCATAAACATTTTTTGAATTGGCAAAATTCTGTTCAATTTCATTACAATATTTTAATAAACAAACTTTTTAAAAAATCATGAACATTTGTTTTCAAAATTTGGAACATTTTTTGAATAAGCAAATATTTTGTTTACAAAATCGCGAACATTTTTTGACTCGACAAACATTTGATGATTTATTAAACATTTTATTTCAAAATTCTCATTTTTAATTTTCGGACCTTTTTTGAATTCCCTAATTATTTATGTTGTGTATTGAGAATATAGTAACTTCTGCCAAGAAAATAATTCTAGTAAATCATACACTTGCACTCACCTTCGTGCAGTATTTCTTTTTTCTGTTCGTCCTATACATCGCCTTGTACATGTTCACATTGTGTTCTTTTTATATGAAGGCAATCAGGTGTTGCTTCCATTGATTAAGGAGAGTGTTCAGTACATTGAAATGCAGAACAAGGAAAGGTCAAAATACAAAGAAAATAAAGAACTCTGGTTCAAGAAGATTATTTACAGAGTATAGTTTTGCTTGCTCGAAGCTTGCTGCAATTGGAAGAAATCCACATATAGCTTGTTCTCTGCGAAACTTTGCAAGGCATCAACGCTATCCGTTCAACAAATTATCTCCCCCCAACAAAGTAGTATACTCCTGTGGTCCTACCATGAATTTTAAAATCTGTAGAGAGCCGCATGATTGTTTAGTATTTCAAAAGAATTAAATGCGCCATGGTAATTTAAATTTTGAAACATGCTTTTGCATACGCAATAACGATATGCTCCATTATATCCAATGAAGTAGTGACAAACTGGTTACTGCAGCCTGTTCAAAAAAAGGGCAATGAATTCTTAGCTCAAGTGTAGGATCAGAAAAATGAGACTGACATCCACTGATGGGATAGTAGGCAAGATGAATATGTGTTGCTTCTGCTGGAACTAAATCCTTAGCCATGGCATGCAACATCAGTTTACTTACATTATGAGAAAAAATATTAAAAGCTTTTGGCATAAAAACCTGTATATATTTCTCACTTCTACTGGAAAAACATGTCTAGATGAGCATTATGTCTGTGCAAAATTCAGCTAGCAGCAGCGATAGCAAAATTTAGCTACCACAAAGTTCAGCTAGCACCAGCAATGGCAAAATTCAGCTAGCAGTGAAGCACCACATCAACGCTATCTCATTCTCCTTATCACAACCCGACCGAGGCCGTGGCAATGGAGAGAGCAAAAATCGCAAGGGCCTACCCAATAAGTATGACTCAAAACCAGCACAGGTCCCCTTCCCATTTTTTTAACAGGACGCGCTTCAAGCACACTTTCCTCAGCTACATGTATAAAACTACCATCAAGGCTACCAGACAACACATAAGCTCCTTTTCTGGAACATCACACATGTCTTGTTAAGAGGAAATGGGCAATAGCACCACCAAGTAAATCAATCTCGAAGAAGAAATAGTCTCCAGACGTGTTTACTGAACTGTGTTACACAAATGTACGTCAGGTCCCTTCTCTATAGTTTCATATTGGAGAACAATGATGTCCTACAATCATCAAAATGGTGAGGTTAATTTACAAAAACTAACAATTTTTGTTATGATGAAACCTTCTAACTGCATCCAAAGGTTGAGATCAAAGCAAATACATGATCCTCGTTCATACGGTGAACTTTTGACAAGAGGTGCCACATTTGGAGTTTGTGTCAGCCACACACACGATACTTTCTGTGGTACAACCTTTGCTATATCTGGAAAATGTAGAATAAAAAAATCTGAGCACCTGTTTTACTTTGGTTTTCCTGATACAACTGATGAATCCCAGGACACCAGCACACATATTGTCTTCACATTCATTCTCTTTAAATGTTAATAGATGTCCCATAATTTGTATTCTGAGTTCATACCAATCCTGTAGATTCACCATTTTTCTAAACGAATAAGATTTGCATCACATGTGTAAAAAAATAATGATTTAAGTACTACAGGATATGCCCAACATCAAAGAGTTCTTTTTCCAGTTAGCAAACTATGATATCCTGTAGTTTACAAAAAGCTCACATATCTAGTTCAAAGGAGTAGCTCTTCAAAATTGAGCAGTGGCCTAAAAACTGAAATATTTGGTATGCTTTCAGAGCTGGTGACTTCCCTCTGTTATCTAATTTCTGGGCATTGGCATACTGGCATGATAAAGACATGGTGACTTTGCTATAATTAAATACATGTACCCGCGTGATTCTACAGGACAAATGCAAGGAATGCCCACCAAGTGCATCGCTGCAAGCATGGGAGTTCCTTGCATCTCCAGCGACTACCATCTGATTCTCCAATCCGTCAAACTTCAATACCTACATGAGGAGGCTTAAGTTTTCAAAATAAAATGGAAGGTCAAATTCAAGCAATTATTAAGCAATGCTATAACTCAACTCACACTGAAGTTGGAGGATCTCCTATTGAGACGAAGCTTGCATTCAGAAGACATGCCATCATACACATCAATTACAAATATACCAGCTCCCTTCCAAGCAAAACTGCATCTGACATGGTCGAATTGGTTGAACATTTCGTAAATGAAGAATCTGAGTGCTCGCAGTTGTTCGTTTCTGTAGAGCCATCATCACTGGTAACATTTAGATCTTGCACGAGATCACTAATCTTTTGCTTGACAAGGCGAGAGATTTATTTGGCTGCAGTCCCATCAAAAAGCAACAATCTCAAATACCCATCAGCTCCAATCTTGCTCAGGTTGTTTTAGTGACACCACTCAAGTGACTTGCGGTCAAAGTGTAAGTCGACTGATGTTCGTCTTGCATCAGTGCTAAGCCACTCAGTACCGCCGACAGGGGGTAAAAAAGATAATGAAAAACACATGCCCTCATACTCTAAAGCTAAATAGTAATCTCTTCAATATTGAACACTGCTAAATACTGACCAAAGTTCCAAAGAGTAACCATTTTAATATGCCAGCTCCTTATTTGTGTGCCAAGTGTAGTATTAGAGCATCATTTCTAAGTTCTAACTAATGGGAGTCCTGAGATCCTCGGCGATAGACATACAGTTCGCCCAAGGTGTTTACAAAACAGACATAAAGAGGATTGTACAAAGGTTATGCTTATTGCTTAGTAGTGCTCAGACCTGAGGAAGGCCGTGCCACGGAAAATCATCCTGCAGGTGGAGAGAGACGCGTCTGGCGACGTACATGCTTGTCGATGTCCCCTGTTGGCGACTGACCTGAAAAGCACAACATTGTTGCTATTTCATTGAACACGTTGAGAGCACTAAGACTTTCAACGATCCAAGGTAAGGTAGAAGCTAGAGATGTCACCTGCACTAAAAGCTAGTACACGTGGAACTTGTAAGGCATAGAGAAGACTTGCCACTGCCTGTTGGTCTCCTGCTTGTGCGTCTCTGTTGTGTTCGTCTTCCGCTGCTGCTTCGCTGGAATCGTCACTGTCGGAGTCCTCCTGACGGCACGGTGACACGGGCGAGAAAGCGGATGCGAGAGAAGGAAGCAGTCGCCCTACTCTTTTCCTCCCTCCACCAATCGCCCTTGCCATACGACCACCACCAGCGCTGGTCCTTCCCTCCACCATCCTCCTCTTCATCTGGCATGGGGAATATGCTCGAGGCTGCTTGTTTGCCTCCCGAAAATCCAAATCAGCGATTCCCTCACGAATCCCCTTCCAGAAATCAAGCGCCCAGCAATCCTTGCCCTCCCCAAGAGCGCAACTCTCGCGTGATTTCTACCTTCCCAAGTTGTGTAATATTTTGCCTCCCCAATCCCTTATATGAGTCGCCTGACATTTCGATGGAGCCCCGATGCATTGGTATGTCGGCCGGCTTACTTCAATCCCAGCGGCGAGGCAGCAACGGGATCGTCCCTGTCCGTCCAAGAAAAACTTTGCCAACTCGGCAAGGACGCACGCACCAGGAGAGGAGTGTCGTGCCCCTCGCGCGCCTGCGCGTCCCGCCCGGCAGAGACTTAGACACCGGTGAGGTCCTCGCTCCCGGACGCCTCTTCATTTTCTCCTCCTTCCTCTCCGTGTGCTATCCCGCTCGCTGCTGCCGCCTAATGCGACGCCCGAGCGTAGCGCCGCCTCCCCGCCATGGCTGCCGCCCCTCGCAAGCTTGCGCCGCCGTGGTCCGTGGCTTTGATGCCAGAGAACTCCTCGCTCTGGCCGACTCTTCATGTTTTCCTCCTTCATCTCCACTCATGCCTCCCGCCTCGCTGCCGCCGCCTGATGCGGGCGCCCGAGCACAGCGCTGCCTCCCTGCCATGGCCGCCCCGGCAAGTCAGAAACTTCGCCCGTCCACCCAGATCGAGCAGGGGGAGGCCGGCGGACGGGAGGATCGACGCGGGAGGCTTGGTGGTGGCCGGATCCGGGGCGCGGCGGAGCAGAGGATGCGGATCCGGGCAGTGGCGGCCGGATCCCGTCGGAGTCGTGGCCGGAGGCGGGCGGCGCGGCTGCCGGCGAAGCTCGGGGCGGCCATGGTGGCACTGCAATGAGAGGGGGAGAGAGATGGTGAGAGGGAGGGAGGAAGGTGAGGGAGGAGGAGAAGGCAGGGGCGGCCACGTGACCTGGTCGCGGCGGCGGTGATCTCCGGTGAGGCCGGCCGGCGTGGCGAGGCGGCGGAGGAAGGCGGGGTCGGGGCGAGCGCGTGGCGAGGCGGCGGAGGAAGGCGGGGTCGGGGCGAGCGCGTGGCGCGGAGCCGAGCTCCCTGGCTCCGGCGCACGCGTTTCTGCCCCAAAAAGGACTGCGGGTTGAATAGAAACAAATGCGGGGTCGTTTTTGTAAAAACTAAGCGTTTTATAGATACCCACTTAAAATTAGGACTGCGGGCTTATTTCAAAGAAATAGAAGGGCTTTTGCGCAAATATGCCGACGACGTACGGGCAGAAGCATTAGCTGCTTTATTAGTACTAGCAAAAGGGCCCGTGCGTTGCAACGGGAGATTTTTTTTCATAATCTTCAATGGCTATGACCATATTTTGTTGCATCATCGAGATACAATATCACTCTCAATTTCGTGAAATTATGAACAATTTTTGACATCATGAACATTTTTTTAAACTCGTGCACACATTTTAAATCATGAACATTGTTCAAATGAACACTTTTACAATTTTTCGAACAATTTCTAAAATAAAGAACATTTTTTGAATTCATAAACGTTTTATACTATTTGCAAAAAATTGTGAACATATTTTATTTTATTTTTCTATTTTATGTGCAAATGGACGAACCAAATGACGGATGAAAATCTGATAATAAGTGACGTGCAAAGAATGGGAGTAAGAAACATCCATGCCTTTAATAGAAAAGGAGAAGTACTAATTAATTTTGCACATAAAAATAATTAACATGCAAGATAATATCATATTTAGAATCTACAATTTTTTCTGAGCTATTTTCATAAATAACGTGCTAAATTTAGAGCTTGGGTTTGAAAGACATGAATATCTTAAAAATACTTGAATCTGCACACAAAAACTTTAAAGAAAATATTTTGGTTGTAACTGTAGTGTGTACACCATCTGTTAAGTGACACTTGGCAAGCTAGCTCTAAAATTTGATGGACATTTTTGTCAGATTCACGAATTTGTTTCGAATACACGATTATTTTTTTTCAAAATCATGAACATGGTTTTATTATCGGATATATTTTTCCAAATTGTGATTTTTTTAATTTAAGAACAATTTTGTAAAATTACTAATATTTTTAAATTACTAATATTTTTGAAACTGTGTAAATTTTATGATTTCCCAATATTTTTTTAATTCGAAAATATTTTATAATTTCTCGAACATGTTTTTCAAAATTCGCAACATTTTGAAATTTGGAGAAGGGAAAAACAAAATAAAAAATGAAAAAACAAACAGACCAAAGATGAAAAAAACAGGAGCGTCGCGCCTGCAGGCTGGTCCATGAACGGGCATTGGTGGAGGGGAGGGGTGCGTGACAACAATTGAGGGGAAATTTGCCAAGCCTGGGGGTCGAACCCCAGTCTCCGGGTGGAAAGAGACAAGCTCCACCCACTGGGCTATCGATGTTTGTGTGAACTATTTGTGGTATCTTCTCTATAAGACCACTAATCGCAGCGGAGACTTTGAAAATACCGAATCGTTTTTTGACTTACAGATGGCATTGGTGGGTAATTTTTGTCAACTTATAGGTTAAATTACATGACGTACCACCAGAAGCAATAGGTGCTTTATTAGTAGGTATAGAAGGGAAAGATTAGGTAGAGATAGAGATAGATATATATATATATATACTAGCAAATGTGCCCGTGCGTTGCAACGGGAGACAAAAAATTATGGCTAACCAAATAAGTATGACTCAATATCCTGATACATAGTGGCTCATCATGTTGCCATTTTTTTACCCTAGCCGATGATGGCCGCGATGTCCACGTGATCACAATGCATTCGACGCGGTAAATCCCAAGGCTATGAGTTCGCCGGTGCATGCCACACGTGTCATTTTGTTGCGCAAGGGAATGCTTAAAACTTTAAAAACAAATCTCATTAACCACGAAATACTCCCAACGCCAAGACATATAAAGACTTTCGAAAAACTAATCAAATCCTAGACATAAAACACTTTTGAATCAGTGAACAATTTTTCGAATAGACAAACAATTTTTTTTTGAAATTTTTGATTTTCTCAAAAAAATGATAAAGATTAGTTTTCTTTACAAAAGAATTTAAATGTATGAACCGGTTTCGAATTCATTAACAATTTTTGACCCAACAAACATTTTTAGAACCGATGAATTTTTTTAAAATTATGGAAAAAATATTTATTTTTATTTTTGTGAACATTTTCTAAAATGTCATGAACATTTTTTTCAGATTCCCGAATATGTTTTGAATACACGGTCATTTTTTTAAAATCATGAACACGATTTTATTTGCCGACCATTTTTTCTAAATCATGATTTATTTATAATTTTGCGAACAGTTTTGCAAAACCACCAACATTTTTTTAATCTGCAAAATTTTTATGATTTTCTAAACATTTTTGAATTCACATATATTTTATGATTTCTCAAAGATTTTTTTTTTGAAAAAGTGCAACTTTTAAAATATTCAAATCCCAAATTAATTTAAAGAGAAAAGAAGAAAGAAAACAGAATGAGAAAAAAAAGGAAAATGAATAAAAAACAGGGAAGTGAAGTCCCACACATGCGTGAGAAAAGAAAAATAAAAATTGCAAAACGGGGGATCGAACCCTGGTCTGGTTGATAGAGGAGCGATTGGCCAACCACCCTGGTGCGCCTCATCCTGTTACATGTACTCGTCGCACCACTATAAAACAATGAACGGGGCGGCGATATTTGGTCCGAATATTTGAATCGTGTTTTCACTTATGGGTGGCATTGGTGAGTAATTTTTACTAACTTGGAGGGTAATTTTAATGACGGACGACCAGAAGCAATAGCCGCTTTATTAATAGGTAAAGATAAAGATATATATATATATATATATATATATATATATATATATATATATATATATATATATATATATATATATATATATATAAACTCTATTTAGGACCCTGGGTGAAGAATAAACAATTCCTCGCCCCGGTCGAACGACCCTACCAGCCGGTAGGCGACTCGACTCTGTCGCACCCGCTCGCACCGCTCCCCAGCTGAGGTAATTTATTCCCTACCAGAGCAGCCCCCACTCCCCGCAATTTCTGAAGCTATTGGGAACGGAAGCAGCGAGCGGTTCGGAGGTGAGCGACTAGGTTTCCGCGGCGATCCGACGGCGAATTCCGGTCTGCGCGGCTCTGGGAGTGTCCCTGTTGGCTGGTGCAGCGTCGAGGCGCGCAGCATTTTGAGAGGCTTTTCGACGGGTGGCAGCCTCGTCGGCCGGCGGCCGTGCCTCGACTCGCCTCCACCCTCCGCTCCCTTCGCCGCGCTGGCGATGGCCCGGCCTGCCTTGCTATTCGCCGCCCTCGAGCCCTGCCATATCTTGTCGTCATCCCATCGGCGCCGGAATCCATCCCACTTCCTTTTTGTTGCGCATAATAACAGGGAGTCTCCGTATGTAGCGACGGTCGCGGCCCCCTTCCTACGACCTTTGGAAGCAGATCCCGCGTAAGATGCCCCTACTTCTTCAACCAGCTAGATGAGGATCCATGTCCTTCGTGTCCTAGCCGCTACCCTCTGGACAGGTTTCTCTCTTTTCCTCTTACCTTCTCTCCCTCTGTATGTGTGTGCATGAGTCTGTCTGTATTCTTCTGATTAGTCACTACTGATGTTTACATTAATTGACATGTTATGCAGGACGAGTATTGTGCAGGAAGCCCCCATTAGTAGGTTTATATTATGGTTTGGCTTTGGCGTCTGTATATGTTTATTCCCAATTAGGAATCAGCTACTGTACCATAGTAGCACGTCTCTCATTCTGAATCTCAAACGTATTTTAGAAATCTCATATTAATCATTTAATTTATGACATAATTGGAGAATCCTCAAACAAAATTTGTTGATTTGATGGTTGCAAACCTTGATGTTTCAATTTTTCAAATGCCATGTAATGTTTCTCATAGGCTAGACATATATATGTTGGCTTAAATTTACATTTGTGCTTGGCTCTCTACCTAAATTCAATTTCTTCCTTTATTTTTGTTGGTTTGATGATGCATTTCTCTCAGAGCTTAGTTATACTATTGTTAGATGAATTTAATCTTGGACTGGTCTGATTTCCATCCCATGAGCATGTATTGATTTATTCTCCCATGGGAAGTATCTGCTCCATGCTCCAGTTTGGTCACATTTAGTAAGAAATTCAATTATCTGAATTTAAATAGATTGCCCATATGCAGAGGTTAAGCATTGTATTTTTTATTTTCATTTCAGCCCCATATTTACCTGTTTAGGGCATAGTTGTCCTACAAGCTAAATACTCGTTTCGAGCCAAGATTATGTGTCGCCGGCTTCCCCTCTCCATACACGATCACCAGTGACACATGCATCAACGAGCTTGGTTCTCTCCTGTAAGTATTCTGTTGGATAATGAGCAACTACAATTACTGAGGGCCAAAGGCCAGTACATATACATGTGTGGTAAATGACATAAAGGCCCTTTATACACTGGGGATGTACACAAGTGACTATACATATCTAACACCCCCCTCAAACTCATGGTGGATCAACAACACTGAGTTTGGAGAGAAAGAAGCCATGCTGCGCTCGAGTCTGTGCCTTCGTGAAGAAGTCAGCCAACTGTAACTCAGAGGGCACATAGTGAAGAGCAAGAGTCTGATCCTGCACAGCAGCACGCACAAAGTGGGCATCCACGCCGATGTGCTTGGTGAGCTCATGCTTCACCGGGTCATGCGCAATGCTGATAGCACATGTACTATCAGACAGTAGGGGAGTCGAGGTAGTAGCAGACACACCAAAATCCTCAAGTAACCACCGTAACCAGATCACCTCAGCCGTCAACATAGCCATGGCTCGCAACTCAGCCTCTGTACTCGAGCGAGAAACCGCAGTCTGTTTCTTTGTCTTCCAGGCAATAAGAGAGCCGCCAAGAAAGACACAGTAAGCGGACAGCGAGCGTCGATCAGAGGGATCACTAGCCCAGGTAGCATCAGAGTAGGCCTGGAGCTCAAGAGAGCTGGAGCGGGGAAAGAAAAGGCGCTGAGAGATCGTGCCACGAAGATAGCGTAGAACACGGAGGAGGTGACTATAGTGGACAGAGGTGGGGGCTGAAACGAACTGACTCAGGATGTGGACAGGATAGGAGATGTAAGGACGCGTAACAGCAAGATAGACAAGGCTACCAACAAGGTGACGATAGCGAGTGGGATTAGGAAGAGGGTCATCATCGGAGGCACGAAGCTGAACGTTGAGCTCCATAGGAGTCACAACTGTGCGCTCATCACCGAGAGCAGCGCGAGCAAGAAGATCCTGAATATATTTCTCTTGGGAGATGTAGAAGCCATCAAAGGTCGAGGAGATCTCAATCCCAAGAAAATATCGAAGAGGGCCAAGATCAGTCATGAGGAACTGGTCCCGAAGGCGAGCCTTGACAAAGGCAATGTACTCAGAGTCGTCACCAGTGATGATCATGTCATCCACATAGAGAAGGAGAAGAGTCCGACCACGAGGAGACGTGTGGACAAACAACGCGGGATCATGATCACTGGGCAAGAAACCAGCGGCAGTCACCATAGAGGCTAAGCGCTCAAACCAGGCGCGAGGGGCCTGTTTGAGCCCATAGAGAGAGCGATGAAGTCTACAGACCATGCCATCAGGAGCATAGTACCCCGGTGGTGGCTGCATGTAAACCTCCTCATGTAACTCGCCATTGAGAAAGGCATTCTGGACATCAAGTTGAGAGATAGACCAATGACGAACAACAGCTACAACAAGAAGAGTGCGGACAGTGGTCATGTGGGCCACAGGGGTGAATGTCTCATCATAATCGCGTCCCTGCTCCTGCTGGAAACCACGAGCCACAAGACGAGCTTTGTAACGCTCAAGAGAACCATCGGGACGAGTCTTGACTTTGTAGAACCATTTGCAGGTGATGGGACGAACACCAGAAGGGAGGGAAACCAGATCCCATGTGCCAGAGCGCTCAAGAGCAGCAAGCTCTTCGGCCATCGCAAGCTACCATTCAGGCTGAGTCATGGCAGTCCGATAGGAGGGGGGCTCAGCAAGAACAGAGAGACCGTATCGATCAGGAGAGTAGCGATCCGGCGGAGGGCGAGGCCGGGCACGGAGGTTGTGGACCGGGGTAGGCGTGAACAGAGGTTCACCAAAGGTAGAAGGGGCGTCAGACACGTCAGGAGAAGCATCCTCAGTACGAGGACGATGAGTATAGTGGAAAGGAAACGGTGAGAGAGGGCGACAGACGGGAGAGGACGGTGGAGAGGTGGAGGAGGAGGAAGGGGTAGATGGGGGCGGTGGTGAAGGAGATGGAAGGCGAGGTGTAGGAGGAGGAGAGGACATAGGAGGCACATAGCCGGATGTATCAGGAAGGAGAAGGAAAGAAATATCGTCCACAGAGAAGCTCGAGGAAGAAGGACGTGGGTAGTAAGAGCGGGACTCGTCAAAGGTCACATCTCGCGAGATGCGCAAGCGGTGACCAACAGGGTCCCAACATCGATAGCCCTTGTGCTCATCACTGTAACCAAGAAAAACACACTCAACCGACTGGGCAGTCAGTTTGGTGCGTTCCCGCGGGGCAAGGAGGACATAGCACACACATCCAAACATACGAAGAGCAGAGTAGTCAGGAGAGCGACCAGTGAGATACTCCATAGGAATACCACCCTGCAGAGCAGTCGATGGCTGAATGTTGACGAGATAGGTGGATGCAGAGACAACCTCGGCCCAAAAGTGGGGTGGAAGAGACGCGGCAATCATCAGTGCACGAGCCGTCTCAAGGAGATGACGATGCTTACGTTCGGCAACGCCATTCTGAGCATGAGCACCAGGACATGAGAACTGGGCAAGAGTACCCTGTTCCGCCAGAAAACCACGCAACATCTGAGAGATATACTCTCCAGCGGAGTCAGCACGAAAAGTACGAATGGGCGTGGAAAACTGGGTGTGAACCATGGCAGCAAATCGTTTGTATATAGAGAGAACCTCGCTACGAGATTTCATGAAGTAGAGCCAAGTGTAACGAGAGAAATCATCAATAAACAAAACATAGTAGCGATGACCACCTTTCGAATCAAAGGGAGCAGGGCCCCAGACATCAGAATGAACTAAGTCAAAAGGACGTTGAGATACAGACTCGCTAGTAGGATACGGTAACTGGGTCTGTTTGCCAAGCCGGCAACCATTACAATGTAAGGGGACATCTCCAGATACAGACCCTAAGAGGCCCTGTCGAACTAAAGAAGACAAGCGAGAGCCGCAGATGTGACCAAGGCGATGATGCCACTGCTGAAAGAACGCAGACGAAGAAGCAACAAGAGCATGGGAGCTGGCAGAAGTGGTGGCAGCGGAAGGAACACAAAGCCAGTCAACCTCCCAAAGGCCCTCTGACTCACGGCGCCGGGGGCCAGCACCAACCAAAGTCTTGGTGCGACGATCCTGGATGGAGCAAGAGTCGGTATCAAGAATGACACGACAACCAGAATCAGTAAGTTGGGCAGCAGAAAAAAGATACATTGTAAGGCGAGGAACATGTGAAACATTAGAAACAAAAAAGGATGGAGTGGAAAGAAGACCACGACCAGTAACAGGAAGCGGTGTGCCATCGGCAGTAAGAACATTAACAGGCGAATCAAGAGGTCGAAGGGAAGACAACACAGAAGAATCAGAAGACATATGGAAGGAGGCTCCAGAATCCAGAACCCACGAAGATGTACCTGATTGCATAGATGTCTGCGGTGGTGGAGCAGTGGATGCAGTCACAGTAGCAGCGGAACCAGTCGACGAGGAGCCGGAGGAAGCCAAGAGACGCTTGAGCCTCACAATGTCCTGGTCAGTGAGTGACGGAGTCGAGGAAGATACAGGAGTCCCACTGGAAGAGGAGCGCCTCTGGTCACGCTTCTTCTCACGGCAATCAGACTCTTGATGACCTGGCCGAGAGCAATAGCCACAGAAGGTGTCACGGCGCGACAGGCCCCTCTCAGTATAAGCAGGGCGACCCACCCCGCGGAAGGTGTGGGGAGTAGCGGTGGAGTGGTGAGCCGAGCAGACGACATAGGAGCCCGAGCAGCTAACACAGACGGGACCACCAGCAAACCGGTAGAGCGAAGGCGGGTCTCTCCAGCACGAAGCTCGGCAAGTACCTCCGAGATAGGAACACGACCACGAGCCAGCAAGTGAGCACGTCGGGGCTCAAACTCAGAGCGGAGACGTGATAAGAACTCATGAACCCGCTGAAACTCCAAGTCGGACCGAGTAGTTCGACAGCAACGGCAAGTTCCACAAACAACTGTCCGCAGGGAGTCAAGCTGACGCCAGATGGCAGAGCACTGTGAATAGAACTCATCAACAGACGAGTCACCCTGCTGAAGAGCATGCTCCTGACGCACCACAGAGAGGTAGAGAGCATCTCCAGAGGGTTGATAGCGCTGACAAAGATAGGACCACATTGCTGCAACAGTGCCGAGACCCATGAACTCCGAGGCAAACTGAGGGAGGACACTCGCAGTAAGAACAGCAGCAGCTCGAGCATCATCATTGCACCACTGAGTGTAAGCAGACAGATCATCTCGGTAGGCAGAAAGAGCATCAGAATAGGCGGATACCTGCTGATCATAAGCATCAACCGCAGCATCATCGAGAGCCTTGGCATCATCCCGGTCAGCCTGAGAAGCCTCAGCAGCAAGGACCGGCGGTACTGGTGGCATTGGGGCCACTGGCGCAACCGGGCATGGCGGACAAGGGACCTCGCCAGAGAGAACACCCCACAGAATGAGTCCACGCATATGGATGCGCATAAAGCCCACAAACTCAGCATAGTTGGTGCCATCGAAGATCACCGAGCACTGAGGAACCGTGACATAGCCCGAAGAGGACATGAGAAAGTCACTCTGCTGCTATTGTTCCTCTTTTTTTTTGGTCAACGGGCCCTCAGCTGGATCTGGATCGAGAGGAGCGCTCGAATCAGGGAGCGAGCAAGAGAACCAGCGAACGCAGCCAGGGAGGCAGGGGGCAGGGATGACCAGCCAGGGTGGAGGAGAGGCTGGTGCCGTACCGGGCGGCGGCGGCCGGACCGGGCTGTGGCGGCGGCGGCGGCGGCGTACCGGGCTGTGGCGGCGGCGGCCGGACCAGGCAAGTGCGGAGGCGGCCGAACTGGCAGTGGCACCGGCCAAAATGGAGAGAAGACAGGGCGGTGGAGGCAAGGCGCACTCCCGTGCGAGCTGCCAAAATGGAGAGAAGCAGAGGAGACCAACCAAGAGCATCGGGCTGCAACCAAGAGCGCCCGCGCGAGCGGACACGGACAGTAGGACGACGAGCAGAACGACGGCCGAAGACTAGGGATGGAGCCTAGATGCAACGGCGACGAGTATGGAGCACACACGGAGTTGCATCGTGCGGGAGAGAGGGGAACCTAACATCTGATACCATGTTGGATAATGAGCAACTACAATTACTGAGGGCCAAAGGCCAGTACATATACATGTGTGGTAGACATAAAGGCCCTTTATACACTGGGGATGTACACAAGTGACTATACACATCTAACATATTCCTCCATCCTCCTCCCATTTCTCTTCCTTTTCCTCGTCCGAAAATCTAGGTTTTTCAGATATCCATCTCTCCCAGGCTCCCCTTTTCCTGATTCTCTTGTTTTGTTATGTTAGATGATTGTAAAATTAACAAGAGTTTCTTGTAAAAAATATTGTTGTTTAGGCACAATGCCACTGCATGCTAAGATTATTGTTGTGTAGTAACTTCAATATTTCCCCCTCCTTTTTCTACAAAATGTGTAAATGTAGTTAGATTTAGGGGAAACATTAGATTTTGTTTGAAAAGCCTTCAGATATCTTTGTCATTAGGATATCAAAGTTCAGTAATGTTGCTGCTCTGAAATAGTATTAATCATATAAGAAGTGTCAACTACTTGTACACTCTAGTATTTTTATGAAGAATCAAGGAAAAAGGCCATCAAATCGCCTTGAGGTTGGGAGCAGCGGCAACATCGATAAAGTCATAACCAGATAGGTATCATATATATCTAGTCTTGCATGAAGTGATTTTTGTTTTCCATACAAGGTCAGTTGCACGGCTTCACCTTCAGTTTCCCAAACTAAGCTTCGATCTCCTTAAATACTATCTACTAGACAATAACATTTGTTTACCCTCCTTGTTTTCAGTCAACAGAGTAATTTGTCATAATAAAATTAGTTGTGCATGTAGCAACTTACCATGCCTTCAAGTGAATTTTTTTTGACCGTGATGCCTTCAAGTGAAATTAAATTTAGTCAACTTACTAAATTTGAACCGGTATCGCAAATTGTGCCTACAAGCTCAGTTATTGGGGCTTATTCTTTCCTGCATGATATTATGTCTAGTAGCCTCCACCGCAGACCATATTTAGGAGTTACTTGTTCAATTCATTCTATATCAAATATATAAAGCATGGTGCAGGAAATATCCTTGCTAATCAGTTCAAGTGCCATACTCTTGTTTTCTGTCCCAATCGCACGTATACATAGTCCATTATATGATATAGAAGAATGACTTTGTTGTAGTGAGAGTTTGACACTTAAACTGATTTGCAGGATTTTTTTTAGATATCTTCCCACTGATTTGTAAAAATGAGTCTTTTTCTCGTGTTTATCTGCCGCCATGTTAAGGACAGCTAGCAAGGCTCTACCTACTTGTGTGCTATTCTCGCATGCTTTAGCTGGACTATGTATTATCCTTCTGGTCACACCAGCAAAATGGTTGGGTATTGCTTGGTTTGCATGATAAGAGATATGTCTGTACATGGTTTTGTTTGTAAAATGCTCTCTCTGGTTGCCATATCTCTCGATTTGGAAAATGCTATGTGCTAGAAGCTGAAACAGTAGTGTGAAAAGAAACAATAGTGTATTTGGGGTCAATGTTGCAGGAGGATGGGGGTATTGATGAAGATGTGAACCATCGAATCAAAGCCGGATGGATGAAGTGGCGCCAAGCTTCTGGCATTCTCTGTGACAAGAGAGTGCCACAAAAGCTAAAAGGCAAGTTCTACAGGACGGCGGTTCGACCCGCAATGTTGTATGGCGCGGAGTGTTGGCCGACTAAAAGGCGACATGTTCAACAGTTAGGTGTGGCGGAGATGCGTATGTTGAGATGGATGTGTGGCCACACGAGGAAGGATCGAGTCCAGAATGATGATATACAAGATAGAGTTGGGGTAGCACCAATTGAGGAGAAGCTTGTCCAACATCGTTTGAGATGGTTTGGGCATATTCAGCGCAGGCCTCCAGAAGCTCCAGTGCATAGCGGACGGCTAAAGCGTGCGAAGAATGTCAAGAGAGGGCGGGGTCGACCGATTTTGACATGGGAGGAGTCCGTTAAGAGAGACCTGAAGGATTGGAGTATCGACAAAGAGCTAGGTATGGACAGGGGTGCGTGGAAGCTTGCTATCCATGTGCCAGAGCCATGAGTTGGTTGCGAGATCTTATGGGTTTCACCTCTAGCCTACCCCAACTTGTTTGGGACTAAAGGCTTTGTTGTTGTTGTTTGTTGTTGATGATATCTTCTGTTCTTTCACCAGCGAGAAGACAAGTGTGCAGAAATCTTCCTACGAAATCTTGGTGTGGTTAAGCTGGCAATTTCCTTCACAATCTAGGCAAAAGACATTCTGGCAGCCATTCTACTTGCTGCACTGCATTTTCATGTCTTTTCATTCCACATGAACACGATCATGTGTTTTCACAAATGTTGAAGCTATGGCCATTCATATCTTGTATTCTGCTGAAATGGTGAATGTAAATACTGCTTACTATAATTTTGTGCCAAAATTATTTGAATTTTCTGGTTGTCACCAAACCTGTGTGAAAAATCGCTGTTGATGTTCCCTTTTCTCCTCCCTCCTCTACGTACACTGTTTGCATCACCATGGCTATATCTATAGGAATTCAGCTAGATATGTTAGATACTAGAGTTGAGAAAGAACATAAATATATGCGTCTTACGTTGTGAACTGACGACGGCACTAACGTGGAGATGTACATAGCTGGATAATGCGACAATGAGTTATTGCTGGCCATTGCAACAATTGGGGAGTCGACAGGCGTCAAGAAATATGTTTGAGGAGCCAGACCGTGAGACACACAGAGATATTTGGAATATCTTCATTGTCCAAAGACTGGAAAATAGATGACAACAACTACATGATGCCAATCCCCTCCTTGGTCACATAAAAAAATATTTCATAAAATTATTATCCATAAAATGGCCGGCATACATATAAAATAGGAACACATCATCAGCTACTCACTTCGTAAAATTACGACTGACATCATTTGATTTCTTTACTGCCACTTTTATGCGCCATATAGGTTGCACACATGCACGATTTAAATTACTAGCATGCAGTAGGTAATATTACGGTGCTCTCCTTTGCTTCACGGAAGAGAGAAGTTCCTTTTCCAGGCTGTAACTTTACCCCACATGCTTTTGTTTCTTACATTTAGAGTTGTGTCCGTGAGAGATAGGAATTCCTCACCCAGGGTGGGTCTATTCTAATAACACCCTTAAGAGTCTTATTCTGCACATCAAATCGCTTATTCTGCTAACACCTCTGTCCCGCCCCACCCACCACCCACCCATGGATCCCATCCAAATCCCCACCCCTACCATTTCCTCCCCACTCCCCGGCTACCTAGTACCCCCCGTCCCCGCGGCGCCCGGCCGACCACCACCCCCTGATCCGCCGCCCGGCGGACCACCACCTCTCGATCCGTCGCCCGGCCACCGCCTCCCACCGCGCCGCCAACAACCACCTTCCACCGAGCTGCCCATGGGACAC